>NC_056066.1:50602093-50905123 GCF_016772045.2 Ovis aries | reverse complement strand
TTGTCTTTTCCCCACTTAATATTCTTGCCTTCTTTATCATAGATTAACTGACTGTAAGTGTGTGGGTTTATTTCTGGGCTTTCCATCCTGATCTATTGATCTGTATTTCCATCCTTGGGCCATACCATACCTGTTGCTTTGTAGTAAAGTCTGAAGTCAGGGAATGTGATTCCTCCAGCTCTGTTTTTCTTACTCAGGATTTTATTGGCTATTTGGGGTCTTTAGTGTTTCCATACAAATTAACAAAAATTTTTGTTACAGTCTGTTAAAAACGTCATTGGTAATTTGATAAGGATTGCAGTGAATCTGTAGATTGCCTTGGGGAGTATTGTCATTTTGACAATATTGATTCTTCCAATCAAAGAATATGGTATATCTTTCTGTTTATATGATCTTTGATTTCATCAGCTCCTTATAGTTTTCAGAGTACAGGTCTTTTGTCTCCTTAGCCATGTTATTTTCAGGTATTTTATTCTTTTTGATGGGATGGTAAATGGGATTGCTTCCTTAATCTTTCTTTCTGATCTTTCATTGTTAGTGTAGAGGAATGCAAGAGATTTCCATGTATTAAGTTTTATCCTGCAATGTTACCAAATTCATTATTGAGTTCTAGTAATCTTCTGGTAGTATTTTGTTTCTGATTTTAGGGAGCCTGACTTCAGCTTTTCACAGTTGAAAATGATGTTAGCTGTGGGCTTGTCATATATTGCCTTTATTATGTTGATATAGGTTCCCTGAAAGCCCACTTTATGGAGACTTTTTATCATAAATGGATGTTGAAGAAGTATGTACTTTCTTCTTTATCTGAATAGTGAAAGCAGCCATACTACTCAGCACCAAGCATAATGACTTGCATAGAGGAAGTGTTTTGAAATCATCTGTTTTAATTCAATAGGTAGGGAAATGTAATTTTCAGCACTAAAACCATTTTGGAGTCCTGATGAGGAATAATCAGTTCAACTGACCAAAAATGATTATACTGATTTTATCTATGGTCTTTTGAGGCATCCCTCTATAAAGGTATTCTTTATCTTTCAGAAAAGACCTGTAGTACTATTATTTTAAAATAAAACAGCATAATCATAGCAATATTTTGCCGACGGACAAATCATAATAGCACATACGTTTAATGATCTCTCAAATATGATTAGAGGCTGTCTAGAGATGGTTATGAAGCTAAAAACACCTGTTTAATTTTCATTTGATATCAAAGTTACTTTCCCCAGAATACACAGATTCAGGAGATAAATAAACACAACTGGCTTAAAGTAAAATGAAGCAAGAAAAATAAGTAAGGCTTTATATTTACATGACCTTATTCAGTAATTTTACTGAATAAGAATGTCAAGACATGAAGTTAAACAAGAGGTATTATGAGAAATAGTAATCAAAGGATTTTTTCCCATAAGTACAATTTAAAGAAAAAGAATGATATTCAATGAAGAATTCTCCCTGCCTTTGAAGATATTTAAGCATTAATTCTATAATACATAACCTTGATTTCTTTAGTTTAGACACAATCTCATGAAAACACTCACCACATGTTAGGGATATACTATGTGAAAAGCTCAGTCTAAGAAGAGTGAATGGTTTAGACATTCAGGGGCTGGGTCGTGCTGACTCTGGAAATCTCTCAATTTTAAAAACTAATTAAATAAGAAATTGAAGTACAGATGGTGTACAATAGTGTATAAGTTACAATCGAGTGATTCATAATTTTTAAAGGCTATTTATACTATAAACTACTCCATTAATAGTTATTACAAAATATTGGCACTATTCTCTTCCAATTTTTAAATTTTAATCTAGTTAGTACTCTTTCCTCTTTGCTGCTTGATTTTAATTTATAAAAGCCTTTCATTTATCTTTATTTGTAACTTTCAGAGCAGAGTGTACATTCTCAACTGTTAAAAAAAAACAAGGACTTCCTTGGTGATCCAGTGGTTAAGAATCTGCCTTCCAACGCAGGGTACATGGGTTTGATCTCTGGTTGGGGAACTAAGATCCCACAAGCTGCAGGCCAACTAAGCCCTTGCATGGCAACTGGAGGAGCTTGTGTGCCAGAACTACTAAGCCCATTTACTCCAGAACCTGTGCTCTGCAACAAAAGAAGCCCACGTGCCACAACTAGAGAAAGCCTGCATGCTACAACAAAGAGCCCACATGTGGTAATGAAGACTCAGAGCAGCAAAAAAAAAAAAAAAAAAAATCACATTTTTACTACAGTACTCAGAAGTTCATTGTATATTTATTAAAACAAAAGATTACACAATTCCTTTTATCCTGATTCAAATTCATTATCTCTTATCAAGAACATTAGCAGTGTAAGATTACTTGGCAGTCTCTCATACAAAATGTATTTCAGAGTAACCCAAAACAGTCTTAGTTGATGATACACAGGTCTTTCTTTATAGAACTCCTGATAATAAATGCAGAAGAGAGGACAGGAGAAGAAAATCACCATTTTGGGATTTCCTTGGTGGTCCAGTGGTTAAGAATCTGACTGTTAATGCAGGGAACATGGGTTCCACCTCTGTTCTAGGAGGATCCCATACGCTAAGGAGCAACTAAGCCTTTGCCCCATAACTACTGAGACTGCACTCTAGAACCCATGAGCCACAGCAACTGAGCCCACGCACCACAACTACTGAAGCCCTCCTGCCTAGAGCCTGTGCTCTGCAACAAGAGAAGCCACCACAATAAGGCCAAGCACCGCAACTAGAGGGTAGCCCCTACCGGCTGCAACTAGAAAATTCCTGCATACAGCAATTTAGACTAGTGCAGCCAAAAATAAATAAATAAATAAAAATTTAAAAAAAAAAAGAAAATTACCATTTTGCCACAAAGGATGCTGACATGACCATCAGTGTGGTCTCTCAGCATCACTAGAAGTGAGGTAGCCAGAACTACCCCACTACCCCAGCAGGACTCTGGATGTGATGCAATATTAAGCATCTCCTAAGCATTCTTGCCAAAAAATTTAAATCTGTTTTAATCAAATCCAAAATATGAGAAATTCCATAAGACAATTGACCTGGTTCCTATAACTAGTCCATGACACACAAAGAAAAAGTGGGGAGAAAGGAAGGAGGAACTACCCTAAATCAAAACAGGCATGAGGCACAAAAGGACCAAACATGATCTGTGGACTCTGAAATCCTGGTGTGAACAAGTCATCTCCGAAAAATGATATCCTTGAGATAATCAGGCAAACCTTAACAGCATCTAGCTATTAGATGATACCAAGGAGTAACTGTTAATTTTATTAGGTATGAGAATAGCATTTTGGTTCTGTAAGACAACATCCTTATTTTAAAAAGATGCATATAGAAGTATGTCAGGAAGTATTTACAAAAATGCCTTGGATTTGCTTTAAAATACCTCAGCAAACAAAGTAAAAGGAAAAAGGATAAATGACATATTTCTGAAGAACCTCATTAGCAAAGAAACCTGAAAAATAGTATAGGTCAATAATAAATGGATCAATGAAAAAATTAACGCTGCAGTGCTTATTAAGATACTGAATGAGTTATATGGAAAATATCAATTTTCTCTTTGTATCATATGGTTAGTGCTAAAAATTGTGCTATAAAGCAAATATCCCCCACTGCTCCACAAATTCACACACTGAAATCTAATCCCCAGTGTAATGGTATCTGGAAGTGATTAAGTGTTGAAGGTGACACCCCCAAGAATCGGATTGATGCCCTTATATAAGAGGCCCCAATAAAAAAAGACTCTAGGGTGGGGGGTTCATGTTTGGGAACGCATGTACCCCCGTGGTGGATTCATGCCAATGTATGGCAAAACCAATACAGTATTGTAAATTAAAATAAAGGAAAAAAAATTAAAACAAACAAACAAACAAACAAAAAAACTACCAAAAATTTATCCAATTTTTTGGATAAAAAAATAAAAAAATAAAAATAAAAAAAGACTCTAGATAGCTTCCTCACCCCTTCCATCACAGGAGGACATAGCAAAAAGACAGCGAAAAATACTATCTATGCACCAGGAAGTGAGCCCTTACCAGACACTGAAACTGCTGGTCTTGGATTTCTGAGCCTTCAGAATTATGAGCAATTTCTACGGGTATTTTGTTATAGCAGCCAGAACAGATTAAGACAATCTGACACCTGTGAAATATAAAGTTTTATTCCTGAGGTAGGTTATACTACTGAAAACCCATGGCAAAGACTAAGAAGTTTTACAGGATACATTGAGAAAATTTTTTTTAGGAATCTAACTTTTTCCTCTCCTCAAAACTGTGGAGTTTATATAATTCTGGAGTTCTAAATAGATGGAAGCAGTGAATTGAAATAGAGAAAACTGAAACACAGAAAACAGAAATCACAGTTTGCATTTTGAACAGAACTGTGCGAGCTTTGGATTATCCAGGTGGACTCTAAACCCAATGACAATGTCTTTATAAGAAAGAAAAAGAAGACCATGTGAACATGGAAGCAAAGAATGGAGTCATGTAGACAAAAACCAAGGAATGTGTGGAGCCACGAAAAGTTGGAAGAAGCAAGGAAGGAGTCTCTCCTAGTTTTTGGAGGGAGTGCAGCAACTCTGTTGACACTCTGATTTCATTCAGACTTCTGGCCTTTCAAACTGTGAGAGACTAAATTTCTACTGTTTCAGGCCATCAATTTTGTAGTAATTTGTTACAGCAATGCTAGAAAACTATACAGCCTCTTTGCTGCATTCTAACAAATCATTTTTATTTACCTCACTTTTATTTACTGCAAAAGTTCTATAATGGATAATTACTTCAAGAGTATCAAAAGAAATAAAAAATGTATACGCTCCCCAAATCTTTCCTTGTTTGCCAACCATTTTCTACAAAGGTCTCTAAATTTCCCTTATCAATAGTCTTTCAGGGAATTCCCTGGCGGTCCAGTGGTTAGGACTTGGCACTTTCACTGCAATAGCCTGGGTTCTATCCCTAGTCAGGGAACTAAGATCTCATAAGCCACTTGGTGTGCACCCCCTAGCCTAGATTGTTCCAAAAGTCCCAGTGCAGGATACCAAGTGAAAGTGAAAGTCGCTCAGTGGTGTCTGATTCTTTGCGATCCCATGGACTGTAACCTGCCAGGCTCCTCTCCATGGAATTCTCCAGGCCAGAATACTGGAGTGGGTAGCCGTTCCCTTCTCCAGGGGATCTTCCCAACCCAGGTCTTCCACATTGCAGGCAGATTCTTAAGCATCTGAGCCACCAGGGAAGTCCCACCTGAATAGCAAGATACCAACTGAATAGAAAAGATCTGTGTTCTTATGAAAGTTGACAATATCAACTGAGACATGTGGTGGGTTGGAGAATAAAAGCCTGGGTTCTAAACCTGACCCAGCTGACTATGTGAACCTGAACAGCTTACTGCTTTGACTTTTTGCTTTATCACTCATTAATAACCCTTTGAGAGATGCTGTAAGGAGTAAAGAAGAAATGCGTGTGAAGATTCTGACGTTGTCTAGTTGCTAAGTTGTGTCCGATTCCTTTGCAATCCCATGGACTGTAGCCTGCCATGCTCCTCTGCAAGAGGAGGATTTTTCAGGCAAGAATACTGGAGAGGGTTGCCATTTCCTGCTCCAGAGAATCTTCCCAACTCAGGGATCGAACCCACATCTCCTGCATTGGCAGGTGGATTCTTTACTACTAAGCCAACTGGGAAGCCCAAAAGATACTGACATGAAAGGTTTTTACTATAGGTTAGCTAATGCGAAAGATAATTTCTGGGTACTATATTGCTTCTAGCTATTGATATACTGTTCTATTATATTAAAAAAATCTTACTACCGCAAAATTTCCTCTGGACTGCTTTCAAGGACAATTAATAAATTTAGGTAAAATCTTTTATTTAATTATAGCCAAGCATGAAATTTCCAACACACTTCTGAAGAAGTTTTGCAATTTCTTTTGCACTAAAGGAAAAGAATGAAAGCCTACACTTTTGATTTATGTTTTCACCAATTTTCCATAAATTATACTGGCTCATACTTTGATGTTTGCCAAACTTTTTCTCTCAGTCTAAGATGAAGAGCTTATTTGGATATTTCAAGTTCATACCACCGAGCAAAATTTTTCATGCTCAGAGTTAGGAGAGAACAATAAAGAGGTACAAGTAATTTATAATATTTTGGTTTGCCTAGACGAACTTAACAAACAGGTAATACAGCACCATTCAATCTCCAAATTAAAAAAAAATTAAAGATAACATAAAGCATACTGATAGACTACTAGTGAAGTTATTAACTTTGAGAATTCAATAAACACTGTCATCAAATGAACTACTCATTATACCTACAGTGCCATATTTGTACTTCTTTTGTTCTCAATTAAATAATTATAACATTAAGTTTGCTCGAAAGGAACTGTATCTGATACAAATACCTGTCTAGTTAGGAAAACATAAATAATAGACAAAATGATTTTAAGACAACATGTATAATTAATGTTCTACAGAAGCCACAAGCTTCTATAGTTGCTAAAATAGTAAGCAACTCAAAATACACCTAACAGCATTGAATCCATAAAAATTCAAGTTGCATTACACTTTTTCAGAGCAAAGTCACTATGTAATATGAGGTTTACTTGTAATGCCATCTAAAAAGTAGCTTCCTTTCCTTGCCATTCAGGTTTGTTCCAACTCAAATCCATGGAGGTATAGAGCAACTATCTGGTGTCATACTGTCTTTACAGCAGGTGGAGGGCCTAGGCTGACTTTCCCAACCAAAAGTAAGGCCACTGGTCAGTTGTTCCTAGGCCAGCTAGTATGGAACAGTGTCTGATTCCTACCTTCAGAGCAGATAAAGCTCAGTCAGCTGGCTTTCAAAGGACTGCCTGCACTAGTGTTCACATTTCCTTTCAAACCATCTGACATTCTTTTTCTATCTTAAATTTATCTAACACTACATTCTAATGTCTGAAGTGCTCAGATAATTGGAGGTGTCTCCACTGCCTACCTAGATAAGAAAAAGGCAGAGTAACTGGTAAGTCAATTACTTTAAGAGACAATTTCTAAAATTAAAAATCAAGACAGAAACTAAGGGGTATAGACAATTCAACATGTGGAAAAGTTTTAAGACTCCCTTGGGGCTGGCTGGACACAACTCTCCCTACTTTGGACTTCTATTAATACATAGCCTGTCTTTATCCCTCAATGAGGCCTGCAGAATGGATTTCGTATTGTATCATATATTTATCTTCCTAGCTAGCTAATAAGTGAAAAGAATAGTATCTTATAACTACTTAAAAAAATCTGTTGATGACATACTGGGTATTTTAAAAGTTTCATTACCATAAATAAGAAAACTGAATGAAAAATAACATGAATTAACACAAAGGGATAAGAAAGCTGTGGTACATATACACAATGGAGTATTACTCAGCGGTTAAAAAGAATTCATTTGAATCAGTTCTGATGAGATGGATGAAACTGGAGCCGATTATACAGAGTGAAGTAAGCCAGAAAGAAAAACACCAATACAGTATACTAACACATATATATGGAATTTAGGAAGATGGCAATGACGACCCTGTATGCAAGACAGGGAAAGAGACACAGATGTGTATAACGGACTTTTGGACTCAGAGGGAGAGGGAGAGGGTGGGATGATTTGGGAGAATGACATTCTAACATGTATACTATCATGTGAATTGAATCGCCAGTCTATCTCTGACGCAGGATGCAGCATGCTTGGGGCTGGTGCATGGGGATGACCCAGAAAGATGTTGTGGGGAGGGAGGTGGGAGGGGGGTTCATGTTTGGGAATGCATGTAAGAATTAAAGATTTTAAAATGTAAAAAATAAAAAACTAAAAAATAAAAAAAAAAATAAAAAAAAAAATAAAAAAAAAAATAAAAAAAAAAAATAAAGAGTAAGAGAAGTCCAGAGAATCCCTGGAGGTTCAGTGGTTAGGCCCTGGTGCTTTCACTGCTGGGGCCTGGGTTCAATCCCTGGTCAGAGAAAAAAGATCTCACAAGCCATGTGGCACATCTTAAAAAAAAAAAAAAAAAGAGAGGCCCAGATGGAGACAATATTGTGTAAAAGGACCTCCACATCCTCTTCTACCCTGCTTCTCTTGACTCAAGAGCGTCAATAAAGTTTGTGTAAAAATGTTATAAACCATAAAGCACTATAAAAAGGAGTGGTAGTATAAGTGAGAAAAAATCAATAAAAACTTTTATAGCAGTAAAAAAAAAAAAAAATAACACAAAGAAGCAGCCTCACCTCTGGGCAAGCCAAATAAACAAAGTACAGAACTTGGCTTAAAATAAATATATTTTGTCAAGTTATCAAAATGATTCTCAGTGACCAAACTTCTGGGAAGTGCTAGGGGGTGCTCATCTGTCAATGAAGATCATTTAGTCAATCTATTGATATTATGTGGGGGTAATGTGGGGAACAGAGGAGCAAAGAATTAGAAAAAAAAACTAAAAACTAAAAACTAAAACTAAAACTAAAACTAAAAAACTAAAACTAAAAACAGGAGAGTCATATTCATAGTCAATATACTCTAGGAGATATAAATACTTCAAACAAAAATACTACAGTGACAAAAAAGAAAAAACACAAAACTACAGTGACCAAGTCAGATCAAACATTAGAAACCAGAGAAGAGTATACAAACAATAACTGTAACTATTTTCATTGTATTAGCCACCATGTCAAGTACTGGGTTTAGCATTTTACATGTTATCTCACTTGACCCACACAACATATGAGGTAGGTACTTTCTTATTTCCACCTTGCAGATGAGGAAACAGAGAGGTTAATCTGCCCAAGGTCACATGGCAAAAAGTGGAAAGAACTAAAATTCAACTCCAATCAGTCTGACTGATCAATGAATCCAGGTGTAAGACTGCCAATTTAAATTATACTTAGGAAAGAACAAAATGTAATGTAACATAGGTAAATTCAACCATTAATACAGTCTTCATAATTTTTCAACTTTCAAGTGTGGCAAAAAGTAGAGAATAATTTTAAAAATAAATGAAAATTGATTTTCTTGTTAGAAATTTTTAAAAAAAGAGCTATTCCACCAGGTTAAATATGTCAGTTATGCCTTTTTTGCCCATGTACTGGGTAGGTACTTGTGTCAATTGCTGTCCTAGGAACATAGTGGTAAACAGGATAGATGAGGTCTTGCTTTTCTGGAGCTCACTTTCCAGTGGAGGGTAAGAGACAAAAAAATTCATTCAACAACAGAATTTCAGAGAGTGACACACAGTACAGAGGAGATAGGGAGGAAAGGTGTAGACTACTCCTTTGAGACATTTACCCATGAAGGTAAACAGAAAGAAATGGATGTAAGGCAGGGGAAAGTTTTAATTTTTTGTTGATTTTAAAGATGGGCAATATCAGAGTATGTATGTATGCTGATATTGATGGTGCCTTGGAAAGTTGTTGAGGATGTGAAAGAGCACAAAAGCAGAAGTCAAGTTCTTAACTAGCTCTGAGGGGGAGTAAGGTGGGGAGGCAAGTTGGCGTCTGATGGGAAGAAAACAGAAAACAAGGATTCTAAGCAAGGTGGATTTATAGATTTGGTGAGGAGAGGATGAGAAGTAAATGATAACTTTTAAACCCTCAATGAAGTATATAGCCTACTTATCAGCATAGGGACGGGTGGGTTGCTTATGAAGTTAAAGAGTGTGGAGAGATTAATATGGGCAAAAATTAAGAATTACAAGTTATTAAGTATCTGGCAATTTTCTGGGGGCAGTGATGAGAGTAGTCCACTTCAGATTTTTAGTCCTAAATTTGAAGTTCTCTAGTAATATTCAACTTATATGATATGAGCCCTTGGAGAAAGCTAAATGAGGAGTAAAGTAGCCGTAAATAGAAAAAAATTCATGGGCTAAAAAATATTTTAAAATATGTATCCCTGAGATAAACACTAAGTCACTGACAATGTCCAAACAAGCCCTGGTCTATGTAACTCCATTTGCCTCTATCTTCGTATCACAGAAATTCTTGCAAATAATGTGTTTGTCTTAGTTAGTCATGACGTATTTAATCATGAAGCTTATAGATTTTTTTTTTTTGGTCATAAATGACTCTATCACTTCCTAAAGCAGATTAAAAAAAAAATGCAATTGATGGTCTTCATGTTGATTCCAGAGATGATTACATTTCAATGCTGAAAGACACTTTCTCTGGTGTTAACTGATATTTCTAGTCAAAAGTAAACTGAGGATTTCATTTAAAAGTAAAATAAATAAATAAAGCATCCCCTCAAGGTGGCTGCTTTTGATTATCCAACTGTATTCCTAAACGATGATGTTGGCTCAAGACCCAAAACATCCTGGGAAGCACAGGTTGTTTGCACAGGTTCAAGGAGAGGAAACAAAGATCGCACCTCTTGATGGATGCATGTCAACATCATGAAGAATAGCATACTAGGTGAGACAGTATGTATGTCTGTGTGCACATACATATAGATATTTGGGGAAATATTATCTGCCACACAAGCAAAAGGAAAGAAAAAGGAACACCATGAAACACCATTTTGAGGAACACCATGAAATATCAGAACACCAGGGATAAATAGAAGATCCTACAGTCTTTCAGAGTGGGAGGGAAAAGAGAATGGGGATTACAAATGGAAGCCTTCAAGAGATAGACACTAATTTTCAATCTAGAATTCAACATCCAGTGAAACCACCATTCAAGTGTGAGGGTAAATGAAGACATTCAGACATGCAACTTCTGAATTCAGGAAGAAATTTCAGAGTTTGTAGATGTTCTTTCTCAGGAAGCTACTAAAGAATAAGGAAAACACAGGATCCAGGAAATCAAGGATGCAACATAGGAGGAAGGCAAAGAGAATCACAAGAAGATAAAAAGGGAGGTCCTATAAGACAGATAGGAAATAGAAATGAAACAGATTATCTGAATATATTGCAAGATGATCATTTCTGTCATAAAATTTGAGGAGAATTTGTGACTGGTAAATAGAAAACTAGGCAAATGAAGAACAAACAAAAGTGGCAATTATTTAACTCAGGAGAAATAAAATTGTACAAGAAAGAAACATAATAGGTAATACATATCCAATACAGCTCATTTGTGAATTTAGTTACACTGCCACAGTCATATAAATACTGAATACTGACTTAACTGGAAACTGTAAAGTATAGATATGAGGTAGGGGGAGGGTGGTTGAAGGATGGTTATGTGGAACAATTAAGTACTCAACTTCCAAACTAGAACTCCGTGGATAATATACAAAGGTAGAAAATCAAGGAATTGCAGTTTAAACACTGAAAATGAAATACACATAAAGGTAAATGCTAGAAAGAACTGCTAAGAATTCAAAATAATTGAACCATATGAAACCACTGATTTTTGGTAACTCCTCAATCTAAAAAAAAAAGGCAATTTCATATAGTTTAAGCTGCTATTAGGTTAGTGCAAAAAGTAGTTGTGGTTTCAGACTGTGAATTTTAAATCATTATAACTAGGCTCAAACACATCTTTATTAATCAAAATAGGAACCCTTACAATCAACACATTTTTATCAACAAGAAATAAGTTTTTTTATTCTTGTTGTGTAAAAATCTGTGCTTTGGGATTCGATAAACTTTTGGAAAGCATTTTCTGCTTCCTGCTGGTTGTGGAAGCATTTTCCCTGGAAAAAGTTGTTGAGATGCTTGAAGAAGTGGTAGTCACTTGGCAAGAGGTCAGGTGAATATGGCGTTTGAGGCAAAAACTTCATAGCCCAATTCATTCAAATTCTGAAGCTTTGGTTGTATGACATGTGGTCAGGTGATGTTGTGGAGGAGAATTGGGCCCATTCTGTTGACCAATACCAGCTGGAGGCGTTGCAGTTTTCAGTGCATCTCACCGATTTGCTGAGCATACCTCTCAGATGTAATGGCTTTGCTGGGATTCAGAAAGCTGTAGTTTATCAGATAGGCAGCAGACCACCAAACAATGACTATGACCTTTTTTTCAGTGCAAGTCTGGCTTTGGGAAGTGTTTTGGAGTTTCTTCTCGGTCCAACCACTGAGCTAGTTGTTATATAAAATCCACTTTTCATTACACATTATAATCTGATCGAGAAATGGTTCATTGTTGTTGCATAGGATAAGAGAAGACTACACTTTAACATGATTTTTTTGATTTTCAGTCAGCTCATGAAGCACCCACTTATTGAGCTTTTTCACCTCTCCAATTTGCTTCAAATGCAGAATGACTGTAGAACGGTTGATATTGAGTTCTTTAGCAACTTCTCACATAGTTGAAAGAGCTTTGATGATTGCTCTCAATTGGTTGTTGTCAACTTCCAACGGCCAGCCTCTGTGCTTCTCATCTTCAAGGCTCTGTCTCCTTTGCAAAACTTCTTGAACCACTACTGCACTGTACGTTTGTTAGCAGTTCCTGGGCCAAACGTGTTGTTGATGCTGCAAGTTGTTTCTGCTGCTTTACTACCCATTTTGAACTCCAAAAAAAAAAAAAAAAAAATCGCTGGAATTTGCTTTTTGTCTGACATCATTTCTGTAGTATAACATAACCACATTTATTTAAGAATGTATTCCAATATCAAATGGCAAACTTCAACAATGCAAAATTGTAATTACTTTTGCACCGATCTAATAATATATTATGATAAGATTATTACTGATTTTAGAATAAACTGCCATTTGAAACAGAAAACAATTAGTATCTGGCTGCACAGCATATAGGAACTTAGTTCCCCCACCAGGGATCAATCCATGCCCACTGTAGTGTAAGCAGAGTCCTAATCACTGGACCACCAGGGAATTCCCAGAAAACAATTATTGACAGAATGCTGGGAGGATAATGTATCCCAATTTGGGTGACAAAGTGTCATCATATCGGAGAAGGCAATGGCACCCCACTCCAGTACTCTTGCCTGAAAAATCCCATGGACGGAGGAGCCTGGTGGTCTGCAGTCCATGGAGTCGCTAAGAGTCGGACACGACTTAGCGACTTCACTTTCACTTTTCACCTTCATGCCTTCGAGAAGGAAACGGCAACCCACTCCAGTGTTCTTGCCTGGAGAATCCCAGGGACGGGGGAGCCTGGTGAGCTGCCGTCTATGGGGTCGCACTGAGTCGGATACGACTGAAGCGACTTAGCAGCAGCAGCAACATAACAATATTAGTATTTCTAATGAATATAAAGATTATATTTATTAATAAAACAGCATATAACCTATTTGGCAATACAGATACTACTTTGGAATTTTTCTTCAATCATCATCCTACAAAAATGCAAAACTATGGACTGGTAAAGATTTCGATTAACAGAATGCTGAATAACAAGGCCAGGATGTTTTTAGTTTCCTTTGTTGGTACAAACAACAGTTAAGTCATGCTTGCAAAATTAAAGTTGCCCAATTTTGTAGTACTATGCAAGCCTATTTCAGTGATAATTCCGGTTACACTATGCTGTTTATTTAAGACTTCCCCTTATGATTTGTTTTAAAAGGCTTCCTAAAAGAGAAAAATCTTTTGCAGGCAATTCATAAGTTATTTGGGTTGCTTCAGTATTAGTGACACTAGTTAATGTAATTAATGAAGCACTCATTTATTAGTTGCCTTATTTTGAGTTAAATTCATAAAAATTTTTATTTAAATCTGACATCATAACACCAAAATTTCAAACTGAAAAATCAACTTTTATTAATTTTAACTTTTACAAAGAAAGAATTTGATCATGCTAACATAAGGTAAGATTTTTACCAAGAATAATGGATCCTGTTCCAACCAAATGGAAAATTTCTCTTTCAAATTAAAAGCAAATGTTTGTAACAGAGGGAATATACATAAACAGATGCTATGGAAGACTGCTTAGTTTCAACTTCATTTTGCCGAAAACTACCAGGAATTAAAATACATGTTATTAAAAATAACCTTAAAGGGAATCTTAAAACTGAATCAATTCAACTATTCATATCCTCTAATTAGCTCCTCACTTTTTTTTATTGCTGCTATTCTGAATCAAAAGATCATAACAAAAGTATATTAATATTTGGAGGTATGTTTCTTACAACTGAGTTTAGCTAATTTCCTGTCACTCTGCAAAATTATAAGGGTACAAAAAAGAAACAGCAAATGCAACCAACTATCTTCTTAAACTTATAAGATCTAGTTTAAGAGAGAAAAAGGTCCAAGTGAAACAGCAAGGAATAGCTGGCGCTATTATAACTGCTTCTTTTTAATTGGTCCATATCAGCTGTGACTCCTCATAACTTCACCAAGAAAACAAAGTCAGGCAGTCAGTCTCCACAGAGCCAAAGTCTGTGGGAAACTGCGGAGCTTCCTCCTCTCTCTGGGGATGAGGACAAAAAAAAGAAAAAAGAGGTGTTCTGTTTTCCAATAGTCCTGTAAGAGGTGCCACTGAGCTGGGCTGCACAACCAGACAACAGAGGACAGGAAAATTCAGATCAAAGCAAGAGCGCATGCCAGGGAAATATGCAATAACACCCTTTGCCAAAGAATTACGGGTGAAAAAAAAAAAAGCAAGGAGGCGGGGAGAACCTGCTGGACCACCTTCTTATTAACACAGGGAGGCAGGAAGAAACAAAATCTGCCTGTACTGAGGAGCTGAAAAAAGTGTCCTAGATATACTGGAGCATTTCTATAGACACGTTGTGTCTATATCAATGTACAGACATAATTATCAATTAACTAAAAAGCAGTGTTCTATAGGTACTATTCTCATGTACATATACATGAGTATATGACCACTTACCAACACCCAGAAAGCAAGTGTTCTGGATATACTGAGAATATGGACATATATTGAGAATATAGACACATATTTTCAGTTAACAAAACCCACTGGTTTTGCAGCAAGAAACAAAGAAATACTGTTTGAAGGAATGCCAGAGACAGAACTGGCTGAAGATCTGATGAAGGAATATGTCTTTTTTCCCTCATCCCCTTTGATCTCCGATTCGCTCATTTCAGAGGTCACATACAAACCATTAAGTCTCTGGAAACAAAAGAGGGGCCTTAATTCTCTGGCCTGTGGAAGCACACACGGCCCCCCACTCACAAATGAGGCCAGCACCTGACTTTCATTAATGAGTAAGCGAGACAAGAGATCTCATCCCAGACCACTGCTTATACCCAGTGACAAACGGGCATGAGACAGACGCCACAAAGAAAGGGGAGGAGCAGACGGGGACCAGGAAAACACTGCCACGCCGCGCCCCCCCAAGGCGCGTTCCCACGGCCAACAGGGAGGCAGCAGTCTTCGCCATCCTCGTCCTCGCTCCGGGCACATCCCAGCAGCTCCCACGCTCGGGGACCAGACGCGGGGCACAGGCTAGCTGGGCGCACAGGGCGCCGCGAACCTTATCTCTGTGGTCTCTCGGTGACAGCTCCGCGCCTCCCTTTGTGCGGGACTCACCCTCCTGTTCGTGCGCGGACCCTCTTCCGCGCCCCTCCCGGCCCAGGGCCGCTGTCCTACCCGTCCCAGCTCCCGGCCGAGGCGCCGGGAGTGTGAGTTGGGGAGGCTGGCGCGGGCCCACGGTCTCCTTAGCATCCCGAACCCGGACCTGCCCGGTCCCTTACTCCCCAAACCAGGGGGCGACGGCGTTCAGTGGCCCAACCCTCGCTTGCTTACTTACTCTGTCGTGCCGGCAGCGGCGGCGAGCGTGCTGGGACGGTCAGCTCCGGGCAGTAAGCAGCGGGCGTCTGGCTGACCGAGCGCGGCTGAGGTGGCAGCGGCAGACGGCTCGCCACAGCCCCGGCGAGGGGCGGGCCCAGCGGGGGAGGGGCGGGCGCCGCGCCTCTCATTCATGCAGCGGGGGCGGGGTGAGGGAACCCGGATGGCCGGGCAGCCCCGCCCACCTCCCTCAGTTGGCCTGTGCTTCAGAGTCCGTAGTGCGCAGGCGCGGCTCTCTGGAGTCCGAGCCTGCCTCACCCGCTGGGGATGTCCTAGGGAGGAGTTGCGGCCTTCTGCTTCTTATATTTAGTATTTTTGCTCGACCTATAAAGTTTTAAAGTGAAAAATTGGAACTGCCACCTCTCCCTAGCATTCAGTCCACCAGCATCACGGGGACACAGAGTGGCATGAACAAGGAAGGCACCGCCCTTTCCTCCAACTGCTTCATCTGCAGCAGGTCCTCTCAGACCTCTGAGACCCAGAATCTGCCCAAATAGTGGAGAGCAGCGTGTGCAAGAAAGAGTGCATTACTTTATTTGCGTTGACCTAGTCTGTTCAGTCCCCAGCTCCCATTTCATACAGCAGGCAAAAAGCTGTGGTACATATACACAATGGAATATTACTCAGCTGTTGAAAAGAATACATTTGAATCAGTTCTAATAAGGTGGATGAAACTGGAGCCTATTATACAGAGTGAAGTAAGCCAGAAAGAAAAACGCCAATACAGTATCAGTTCAGTTCAGTTCAGTTCAGTTACTCAGTCCTGTCTGACTCTTTGCGACCCCATGAATCACAGCATGCCAGGCGTCCCTGTCCATCACCAACTCCCGGAGTTCACTCAAACTCCCGTCCGTTGAGTAGATGATGCCATCCAGCCATCTCATCCTCGGTCGTCCCCTTCTCCTCCTGCCCCTAGTCCCTCCCAGCATCAGAGTCTTTTCCAGTGAGTCAACTCTTCACATGAGCTGGCCAAAGTATTGGAGTTTCAGCTTTAGCATCAATCCTTCCAATGAACACCCAGGACTGACCTCCTTTAGGATAGACTGGTTGGATCTCCTTGCAGTCCAAGGGACTCTCAAGGGTTTTCTCCAACATCACAGTTCAAAAGCATCAATTCTTTGGCGCTCAGCCTTCTTCACAGTCCAAATCTCACATCCATACATGACCACAGGAAAACCATAGCCTTGACTAGACGGACCTTAGTTGGCAAAGTAATGTCTCTGCTTTTCAATATGCTATCTATGTTGGTCATACCTTTCCTTCCAAGGAGTAAGCGTCTTTTAATTTCATGGCTGCAGTCACCATCTGCAGTGATTTTGGAGTCCAAAAAAATAAAGTCTGACACTGTTTCCACTGTTTCCCCATCTATTTCCCATGAAGTGATGGAACCGGATGCCATGATCTTCATTTTCTGAATGTTGAGCTTTAAGCCAACTTTTTCGCTCTCCTCTTTCACTTTCATCAAGAGGCTTTTGAGTTCCTCTTCACTTTCTGCCATAAGGGTGGTGTCATCTGTATATCTGAGGTTACTGATATTTCTCCTGGCAATCCTAACGCATATATATGGAATATATATGTCTCCCTGTATGTGAGACAACAAAAGAGACACAGATATATAGAACAGTCTTTTGGACTCTGTGGGAGAGGGCGAGGGTGGAGTGATATGGGAGAAAGGCATTGAAACATGTAAATTATCATGTGTGAAATGAATTGCCAGTCCAGGTTAAATGCATGATACAGGGTGCTCAGGGCTGGTGCACTGGGATGACCCAGAGGGATGGGATGGGGAGGGAGAGGGGAAGGGGGTTCAGGATGGGGAACACATCTACACCCATGGGGGATTCATGTCAGTGTATGGCAAAACCAATACAATATTGTAAAGTAAAAAAAAAACACCAAAAAACAAAAAACTTACCTGTGAGGTGTTTGACTTCCCTGGTGGCTCAGCTGATAAAGAATCTGCCTGCAATGCAGGAGACCAGGGTTCGATCCCTGGGTCAGGAAGATTCCCCTGGAAAAGGGAATGGCAACGCACTCTAGTGTTCTTACCTGGAGAATTTCATGGCCAGAGGAGCCTGATGGGACCCCAGTTCATGGGATTGCAAAGACTCGGATGTGGCTGTGCAACTAATACTTGGGGGCGGGCGGTGGTTTAGCGCATCCTGTAACAACAAAGCCTAGGGTCAATCTAGTGCTGCCTCAAGAGCAGAAGAGGTGTCTTTTCTTTGGCACAGAGTGTATTCTCAAGAGACACCCTCCTGTTCCCAGCTCCTCGGCTATGCTATTCCTGGGCCACAGAAATCTTTGGTGCTGTTGGGAGTCTACAACGGGCCTCATAGTGATCTCATTTGAGGTGCTTCAGTTGAGTGTGTGGGCACTGCAGCTGAGGGAAGTTAGAGGAATGATTGTCCACTTTCCCTCAGTTTCCCCCTTTGAGGTTCTCCTTCTGTTGCAGGGAAGAGAGTGGGGTGTGTGTGGGTGTGTTAGGGGAAGAACACTGACTGAAACTGCCCACCTTGGCCAGACACCATAGTGACCATGTGCTGCTGCTGCTGCTAAGTCACTTCAGTCGAGTCCAACTCTGTGTGACCCCATAGACGGTAGCCCACCAGGCTCCTCCATCCCTGGGATTCTCCAGGCAAGAACACTGGAGTGGGTTGCCATTTCCTTCTCCAATGCATGAAAGTGAAAAGTGAAAGTGAAGTCACTCGGTTGTATCCGACCCTCAGCGACCCCATGGACTGCAGCCCACCAGGCTCCTCCGTCCATGGGATTTTCCAAGCAAGAGTACTGGAGTGGGGTGCCATTGCCTTCTCTGAGTGACCATGTGCATGAGTTGTTTTACAATGGGAGGTCCTGGTAAGTATGGAACTAATAAGCCACCACCAACTGAAAGAGTTTAGGAAACTCTTCTCAGTTTCCCAAAAGGAGGCACCACGTGTCCGACCACCTCCCAGAATCCTTGCTGACATCTGTCTTGGCTGAACAATGCGTGTACCACCAGGAAGGACTCTGAGTCAGAATGATTGGGCAAAGACAACCCGGAAACTAATCCCATCACCATAAAACACTGCAAGCTAAGCATCTCTCCTGGTTTCCCTTACCCTACTGCTCTCCAGTAGCATATTGGGCACCTAATGACCTGAGGAGTTCCTCTTTCGGTATCCTATCGTTTTGCCTTGATAGGATACCAAAAGAGGAACTCCCCAGGTCATTAGGTGCCCAATACTACTGGAGATCAGTGGAGAAATAACTCCAGAAAGAACAAAGGGATGGAGCCAAAGCAAAAACAATACCCAGTTGTGGATGTGACTGGTGATAGAAGCAAGGTCCAATGCTGTAAAGAGCAATATTGCATAGGAACCTGGAATGTCAGGTCCACAAATCAAGGCAAATTGGAAGTGGTCAAACAAGAGATGGCAAGGGTGAACATCGACATTCTAGGAATCAGCGAACTAAAATGGACTGCACTGGGTGAATTTAGCTCAGATGACTATTATAATTACTACTTCGGGCAGGAATCCCTCAGAAGAAATGGAGTAGCCATAATGGTCAACAAAGCAGACCGAAATGCAGTACTTGGATGCAATCTCAAAAACGACAGAATGATCTCTGTTCATTTCCAACGCAAACCATTCAATATCACAGTTATCCAAGTCTATGCCCCAACCAGTAACACTGAAGAAACTGAAGCTAAACGGTTTTATGAAGACCTATAAGACCTTTTAGAACTAACACCCCCAAAAGATGTCCTTTTCATTACAGGGGACTGGAATGTAAAAGTAGGAAGTCAAGAAACACCTGGAGTAACAGGCAAATTTGGCCTTGGAATGCGGAATGAAGCAGGGCAAAGACTAATAGAGTTTTGCCAAGAAAATGCACTGGTCATAGCAAACACCCTCTTCCAACAACACAAGAGAAGACTCTACACATGGACATCACCAGATGGTCAACACCAAAATCAGATTGACTATATTCTTTGCAGCCACAGATGGAGAAGCTGTATACAGTCAACAAAAACAAGACCAGGAGCTGACTGTGGCTCAGATCATGAACTCCTTATTACCAAATTCAGACTCAAATTGAAAAAAATAGGGAAAACTGCTAGACCATTCAGGCATGAACTAAATCAAATCCCTTATGATTATACAGTAGAAGTGAGAAATAGATTTAAGGGCCTAGATCTGATAGATAGAGTGCCTGATGAACTATGGAATGAGGTTCGTGACATTGTACAGGAGACAGGGATCAAGACCATCCCCATGGAAAAGAAATGCAAAAAAGCAAAATGGCTGTCTGGAGAGGCCTTACAAATAGCTGTGAAAAGAAGAGAGGTGAAAAGCAAAGGAGAAAAGGAAAAATATAAGCATCTGAATGCAGAGTTCCAAAGAATAGCAAGAAGAGATAAGAAAGAATTCTTCAGCGATCAATGCAAAGAAATAGAGGAAAAGAACAGAATGGAAAGACTAGAGATCTCTCTAAGAAAATTAGAGATACCAAGGGAACATTTCATGCAAAGATGGGCTCAATAAAGGACAGAAATGGTATAGACCTAACAGAAGCAGAAGATATTAAGAAGAGGTGGCAAGAATACACAGAAGAACTGTACAAGAAAGATCTTCACGACCCAGATAATCATGATGATGTGATCACTAATCTAGAGCCAGACATCTAGGATTGTGAAGTCAAGTGGGCCTTAGAAAGCATTACTACGAACAAAGCTAGTGGAGGTGATGGAATTCCAGTTGAGCTGTTTCAAATCCTGAAAGATGATGCTGTGAAAGTGCTGCACTCACTATGCCAGCAAATCTGGAAAACTCAGCAGTGGCCACAGGACTGGAAAAGGTCAGTTTTCATTCCAATTCCAAAGAAAGGCAATGCAAAATAATGCTCAAACTACTGCAATTGCACTCACTTCACATGCTAGTAAAGTGATGCTTAAAATTCTCCAAGCCAAGCTTCAGCAATACGTGAACCGTGAACTCCCTGATGTTCAAGCTGGTTTTAGAAAAGGCAGAGGAACCAGAGATCAAATTGCCAACATCTGCTGGATCATGGAAAAAGCAAGAGAGTTCCAGAAAAACATCTACTTCTGCTTTATTAACTATGCCAAAGCCTTTGACTGTGTGGATCACAATAAACTGTGGAAAATTCTGAAAGAGATGGGAATACCAGGCCACCTAACCTACCTCTTGAGAAATCTGTATGCAGGTCAGGAAGCAACAGTTAGAACTGGACATGGAACAACAGACTGGTTCCGAATAGGAAAAGGAGTATGTCAAGGCTGTATATTGTCACCCTGCTTATTTAACTTCTGTGCAGAGTACCTCATGAGAAATGCTGGACTGGAAGAAACACAAGCTGAATCAAGATTGCCGGGAGAAATATCAATAACTTCAGATATGCAGATGACACCACCCTTATGGCAGAAAGTGAAGAGGAACTCAAAAGCCTCTTGATGAAAGTGAAAGAGGAGAGTGAAAAAGTTGGCTTAAAGCTCAACATTCAGAAAACGAAGATCATGGCATCCGGTCCCATCACTTCACGGCAAATAGATGGGGAAACAGTGGAAACAGTGTCAGACTTTATTTTTCTGGGCTCCAAAATCACTGCAGGTGGTGACTGCAGCCATGAAATTAAAAGACGCTTTCTCCTTGGAAGAAAAGTTATGACCAACATAGATAGCATATTGAAAAGCAGAGACATTACTTTGCCGACTAAGGTCCGTCTAGTCAAGGCTATGGTTTTTCCTGTGGTCATGTATGGATGTGAGATTTGGACTGTGAAGAAGGCTGAGCACCGAAGAATTGATGCTTTTGAACTGTGATGTTGGAGAAGACTCTTGAGAGTCCCTTGGACTGCAAGGAGATCCAACCAGTCCATTCCGAAGGAGATCAGCCCTGGGATTTCTCTGGAAGGAATAATGCTAAAGGTGAAGCTCCAGTACTTTGGCCACCACATGCGAAGAGTTGACTCATTGGAAAAGACTCTGATGCTGGGAGGGATTGAGGGCAGGAGGAGAAGGGGACAACAGAGGATGAGATGGCTGGATGGCATCACAGACTCGATGGACGTGAGTCTGAGTGAACTCCGGGAGATGGTGATGGACAGGGAGGCCAGGTATGCTGCGATTCATGAGGTTGCAAAGAGTAAGACACGACTGAGCGACTGAACTGAACTGAACTGCTCTCCACCTGGGGTTCCTGTCCCAATAAACTCTCTTGCTTTGTCAGCACATGTATCTCCTCGGACAGTTCATTTCTGAGTGTTAGACTAAGAGCCCAGTCTTGGGCCCTGATTGGGGGTCGGGGTGGGTGTCCCCCTTCCTGCAACAAATGGCAAGTTTCTTCTTTGCTGTGACTGACATCCTGACCACTTGGGGTACTTGGGGACTAGCTTGCCTGCTGATGGACCAGACCAGTGGCTGCAACTGGACTCTTTTTTCCCTGGTCTCCTCCTGATGCAGACAACTAGCCAGAGTGCCCAGACTGGGTACGGAACAAGAGACTTTATTAACCTCTTGCCTCCCCCTCTCTTTCCTCTCTTTAACTCTTCCTATCCTATCTTTTTTTCCTAGTACCCCAGTCTTGGATGCAGGATTCTGGTAGAAGAGCCTCAGCCTGAGCTGAGGATTGGAGGCTGATCACCTCCTCTTGGCAGGGAACTCGAATTCTGGTTCTGTTCTGTTCTGGTCTGGTTTCTGGTAGGGCCGAATTCCAGTTTTCCCTTCTCTTGGAGGCTCAGGGTAAAATCCCTTAATGCCTGGGTATCTGCAAGAGATATCAGAAAGGCCACCCATTTTGCTCCCTCTCCCACCTCCTCCCTTCTTCCTTCAACCTGGCTTCCTTTTCTCCCTTTGAAATCTTTGAAGACTGGAGATATTTTCACTTACTCTGTTAGTACTTGGATCTGAAGTTCTATGTCTCTACAGGATGTTTTCTGAGAGACTGTAATCTTGTATTTAAGGGAGTGTCTGATTAGGACTGCCAGGTCTATGTATGTGTTTTACACTCCATGTTCTGTGTTGTAATTTGTGATGGCCATTTGGCTTTGTGTGGCCAACATTTGGTTTAGACCTGACGCCATTTTGTTAGAACTTGATTTTCTTTCCCTGTGCCTTGAGACCAGGGCCCTCAGGAACACTTATGTAGATCATCTCTAACTCCTGAGACTGAGGAAAAATGGGAAGAAGACTTTAAAAATTTTATTTACTCCAATTATTATTTATAAACTAGTACATTTTATACTGTAATATCTAATTAATGACTAAGTTTAGAAATGAAGCTAGATCTCATGTTGTATCTGTCTGAATATGTGTCTCTCTTGTTATGTCTTTGTCTCTGGATAGTACTTAATTATTTAAGTGGCTTAAAAAATATAAGTGCTTACAAAGCAAACAATTCTAAATTAAGCTAAATGAATTCTGGATTCATGTGAATTGGGAAATATTCAGTATTAAGTTAATACCTGGTTTTTCAAACCGTCAATAAGTATAATACTTCATTGTACCTAGGTTTGAAGTGAAATGAAGTGAAGTCGCTCAGTCGTGTCCAACTCTTTGCAACCCCATGGACTGTGGACTCCCAGGCTCCTCTGCCCATGGGATTTTCCAGGCAAGAATACTGGAGTGGGTTGCCATTTCTTCCTCCAGGAGATCTTCCCAATCCAGGGATTGAACCTGGGTCTCCGGCTTTGTAGGCAGATGCTTTACCATCTGAGCCACCAGGGAAGCTGTACCTAGGTTTACTAGAGGTCAAATAAGACTGTATTCTGTTACAAATTTGTCAGCCAGAAATGTACCTCATTGTGGAAAATACTTTAGGGAAACTAAGATGTGTTTTCAGTAGAAGAAGTTATAAAAAATTACTGAAAAGAATTATACGTGATTAGGATTTTCTAAAATTGGATTAAAATTCATTGGGTAAGTGGATTTCATTAGGAGTGACTCAGTTATAGGAAAACTGGTTAAAACCAACTAGGTCCAAGATGGTGGAATTGACTTTGACTGGACTTTGAGCCTCTGTATGTACATCCATTGTAAGACATCAGCAGGCTGAGTGACATACCCATCAGCATTGGCTAGATCTGACTGAATGTTCTAAACCCTTTTGATTTTTTGGACAAAATTTCCTAAATCAAATTCTATTAGTTCTTTTGACCTCTAGCTACCTTTGGGATGCTTCAAAGGGCCCCTGAAACATCCCAAAGAGAGATGTTAAATTAATTGGGTTTATTTGGTTGGTTAAATTACACGGGAAATATTATCAGATGAGTAATAAATCCTCTCAGGTTATATTGTATGGTAAGTATAACTAATATAGATATCCTAGAAATTATATGGATTTCCTAAAAGTCTGACATGTTCTGGTATTCTAAGGAGAAGCCTGATGACTTTACAAAGGTTAACAGAAGAACTGAACTGGTAAATATGGTTATAACTTTTATGGTTTCTATCCGAAAAGTGGGTTTGAATCTATGTTTTCTGGGAGTAGGGAAAACCTTCCCCTCAAACTAATTATGGCAATAATTTGGTAAAATTACACTTTATAAACAGATGGAAACATCTATCTTGTCTACCTGACCACTTCAGAGATTGGAAACTCTTAGGCTTCCAGTAACTTTATCAGATAAGTTAAGAAGGTTATGTTACTAACAAGTACAGAAATTTCAAGGAATTTTTAAGACCTTGAAAAGAGAGGAATTCACATAGATTTGTTAGGTGAAATCTGTGATAAGCCTTTGGCAAAACTTTCCTATCCCTGAAAGGTTTTGTTTGAAAAGTTCAGCCTGAGACTCTATAAAAGTTTCAGCAAAGTAAAAACTCTATGATCAGTTATGGTTATATATATCTTCAGGCCAAGTTTATTGAGACCAGACCTATTTCACAAACAAACTAGTCTTAATTTGGTTATATTTGGTAAAAATGAGGGTGATTTTAGGGAGAAAAGGATGTTTCAATGAATGTCAAATCCCAGTTTGTTAATAAAGGTCTGTATCTACTAAGATTCATTTCCTGGATAGTTCTTTGCTGTTAGGGTATATTAATTTAAAATTTAATTGAATTATTAAAAGATACCCTAAATTTGTTTCTGAAGCTTATTTCAGTAACCTATCTTTGGACAAAGATCAGATGCCTCACAACCCACAAACAGGACTGGAAAAAGACATAATTTAAGAGACTGTCTCCAACCTGGAGGGAAGGACCTTTTTATCAGAGGAGAAACTGTACTGCACCAGGATGAGAAAAAGACATCAGAAATAAACAGCTTGCCCAAGATGCTGGACCTGATTTGTATAATCATTTATAATGTTTTCTTGACTTCTTGGACCTTTACATATAAATCAAATATTTTTTTGTCATAGGCATGATCCTATGCTAGTTTTGGAAATCAATCCAGTTGTTGGGATTGTGGCCAATTACCTGTGTGTGGTTCTGGGTTATCTTGGTGAATTTCTCTACTCCAATGCTCAAATTGGTCGGCCCTGAAGACATTTACTTTAAAAGGGAAGTTATAGTCATGTATAGGTCACTATTGATATTACTAGATGAGATCCCCTCACCTGGCCAATAAAGCCTGCTCTGACCCTGGTCATGAACTTGAGTTTTCTTCTATTACTAAAGCTCAGTTAGAGCAACAGGCAAAGTTTCAGCAAAGGAAAAAAATCTCCCTCAATTATGGGATGGATTTATATAGATAACACCAGGCTATGGCAATTTAGGTTTAAAGTCACCTCTATGTTGGGAAGAATTATATTATACTAATGATAATCAGTCTAAAAACACTAGAAAACTGGGCTTTGTGCCTTATAGACAGTGCCAATATACAATTTCCCTAGAAGATAAAGATTACAGAATAGTCTAAGTCAGATGACCTGGGATATACTGCTGCTGCTAAGTCACTTCAGTCGTGTCTGACTCTGTGACCCCATAGATGGCAGCCCACGAGGCTCCCCCGTCCCTGGGATTCTCCAGGCAAGAACACTGGAGTGGGTTGCCATTTCCTTCTCCAATGGGTGAAAGTGAAATCGCTCAGTCGTGTCCGACCCTTAGCAACCCCATGGGCTGCAGCCTACCAGGCTGCTCCTTACTGGGCTACATCTAATGGAAGCTCTTAGCTTAATTCTTACTTATGACTTTACTAATACTGCTGGCTATGTTATTTGTATTTCGCCTGTTTTACAAAATTGCTGATTCTTACACTGCCATTGGAGAAGGAAATGGCAACTCATTCCACTAATCTTGCCTGGAAAATCCCATGGATGGAGGAGCCTGGCAGGTACAGTCCATGGATTCACCAGAAGTCAGACACAACTGAGCGACTGCACTTTCACATTTTCACTTTCACACTAGGAGCAAACCTTGGAGAAGGAAATGGCAACCTACTCCAGTATTCTTGTCTGGAGAACCCAATGGACAGAGGAGCCTGGCAGGCAACAGTCACGGGGTTGCAAAGAGTCAGACAGGACTGAGCGACTAAACAGCAACAACCATGCCAGATGTGTGACTGAGTCTCTGAAGAAATAATACATAGTTGCATATGAGATCAATGATGGTAACAGTGTAACTCTAGATACCGGAAGAAGCAGTAAGAGGGAATGTTTTCCTGGACCGAAAGGCTAGTAAGAACAGGTGGTCCAGAGAATTTTGGATACAATTTTATGGGCTAGTTCAGTAACAGCACATTGAATGGCCTGTCAGCAAAATCTTTGTCAGACCTGAAAATGAGCATTCTCACCACTGTGGTATGAAATGGTCATGAAATGCCCCCCTACCCCCAAATCATGGTCAAGTTTATGACCAAGGAGGAACCCTGCCAACTGGAAATTGGCACTTGCCATTTACCTCTTCAAAGATTAAATCGTGGCCACTGCAGCTGCTGACCTTCAATTCCCTTGAAAGGAATTCAGGGTAAAAATCAGTAATAAGGCACTCTGTGCTATGGGAAAAACTTGTGAACAGGCCTTCAGATAGTTAGATCTTTTCAGGAGAAGATTTTATGAGTCCCAGTTCTTATATCTTCTCATACCTAGAGAAACTCTGACATCATTTAGGGTGACATCTGCATTGGCTATTAAGGAGAATATTACAATTAAAAGTCAAGATAGAGTAGCTATGGTTCAGACATCCAAGGAAATAACTAGGTGACACGATGGATGCAATTTCAGACTAGTCCTTCTACTGCTAAAAGCTTGAGTTTTCTGAGCTGTGTCAGGCTTGGATGCCGCTGAGCATTTTCACAACAATGTCTACTGGCAGCTAGTAACTGCAACCTTACTTTTTATAAAACTAGACAACTGGCTACCTGGCTATAAGTTTCCCTGAAGTGCCAGTTGGACTGGGTTTCAGGCCAATTCTTCTGAAAAGAAATGAGATTTATATTGTCTATTAAAATTCCAGTTGTCACTTTTCTAACTACTTCTAATTGGGTGTGTTACACCAAAATGGCAAACCAAGGTATTGAGATTTTAATCATCAAGACTCAGATCTAAGACTTGGAACGCAGAAATACTTCTATTTCCATGTCTATTCTCCAAACTGAGGCAGTCCTGTGCCCCGTTTTGATAGGAATTGATCAGAGTCATAGTTGCCCAGTTTTCCGAATTAAAACTGAGCAGGACTCCGTGGGGCTCTGGAGTACAGATCCATTCTCTGTTCCCCGTTTCTTGTTTGTAGGATATAGGCTTCATTCAGCCTCCTTCACCTTCCCTGAGTCCCAAAGGGCAGATTCAAACAGTTGCTGATCATGGAAGGGAGGGGAAACAAAAAATAAAGAAGGAGCAATCAAGTGATGGTATGGCCTTGATGCTGGGTCCTGGTTCCTGCTCTAGAAATACACATAACAATGTCTTTGAGTTCTTCTGCAGAACTGGGGCCCCCAACTTGGTGAAGGATGGTAACTTCAGGCTGAGCACAAGATTCCTGGAGCACTGCTCTGTTGCCTCACTACCATTAGAAGAAAGTCACACACCCTTTGCAGCCCTGACCTCAAATGTTGCCTTCTGTTTCTGGGGCCCAGTGATGACCATCTTGTTAGGCCTCCAAACAGGAGGCCTATTTCATCTGTCTGTTTCATCTCTTACAGGGCCCAACAGTTTCAAGCTAAATTGCTGTTCCTACAAGGGTGAATGCTGGTTTCAGGCACAGAATACTTTGACTTAGATAAGATAGAGAGACTTCTGCTCTACTAGGCAGGCCAGGCTTAGCCCATGCATAGCAGGAAAAAGTTACAGAAGAAAGAGACCTCCACCAAATTCCCAAGAAGTATCTTGAGTACCAAGCCTCTTGGGGGGAGTTGTTAGGGGAAGCACACTGACTGAAACTGCCCACCCTGGCCAGGCACCATAGTAACCATGTGCATGAGTTGTTTTACAACAGGAGGTCCTGGTAAGGAACACGGAACTAATAAGCCACCACCAACTGGAAGAGTTTTGAACTTTCGAACTGTTGTGTTGGAGAAGACTCTTGAGAGTCCATTGGACTGCAAGGAGATCCAACCAGTTCATCCTAAAAGAAATCAGTCCTGAATATTCATTGGAAGGACTGTTGCTGAAGCTGAAACTCCAATACTTTGGCCACCAGATGCGAAGAACTGACTCACTGGACAAAGACCCTGATGTTGGGAAAGATTGAAGGCAGGAGGAGAAGGGGACAACAGAGGATGAGGTGGTTGGATGGCATCACTGACTCAATAGACGTGAGTTTGAGTAAGCTCTGAGAGTTGGTGATGGATAGGGTAGCCTGGCGTGCTGCAATCATGGGGTCACCAAGAGTCAGACACGACTGAGCGACTGAACTGAACTGAACTGAGACAGGACTTAGTGACTAAACAACAACAATGTTTGGGAGGAGTATTCCAGATATTTTCAGTTCAGTTCAGTTCAGTCACTCAGTCGTGTCCGACTCTTTGCGACCCCATGAATCGCAGCATGCCAGGCCTCCCTGTCCATCACCAACTCCCGGAGTTCACTCAGACTCACATCCATTGAGTCAGTGATGCCATCCAGCCATCTCATCCTCTGTCGTCCCCTTCTCCTCCTGCCCTAGTCCCTCCCAGCATCAGAGTCTTTTCCAATGAGTCAACTCTTCGCATGAGGTGGCTGGTCCGCTGGAGAAGGGAATGGCAAACCACTTCAGTATTCTTGCCTTGAGAACCCCATGAACAGTATGAAAAGGCCAGATATTTTAGGGAAGGGATGAGGATTTCCAGAAATTGGGACAGCTACCTACTTTTGACCCTATGGTTGGCCTTGAAACTGTCAGGGTACCAGGAGTTGTGTTATTTAGCTTGCTGATGTGTTATAATGGGAGTTGGCTTATCAGCCATCTTGGAGCATGTCCTTGGGCAATGTCAATTTTTTAAAGGCTATGTCCTGCCTCCTTCTTGTTTCACTTCCTTCTCTTATCCTCCAGGTCATCTCAACAAAAACCATAAACAGCTCAGGTGCTTTGGGAAGCAAAGGTCCTCGTGAAAAGAGCCTGCAGGCAAGTTCCTTCTGCTTTGGCAAACCAAAAATGCCCAAGGTAAGAGGGGAAGTAAAGACAAAAATCTGCAAACATCTTAAGCTACCAAATAGTCACAGTCCCCCAAGGTAAGAGATAGGTGGAGGCATGTGCTGGGTAGAGTGTGGCAAAAGAAAGGATGCCTGTCAACACCTATCCCCCAGCTACTGACACCAAGAACTTTGGAGTCCTTTTCCTTTCTCTCTCTTCCTTCCTAGCTCAGTTGGAGCAGTTACCAGGAGGGCCTTCACAACTCCAGTTGGTTGATACCTCTCTGTGTCTAAATCAGGCCTCCTCATCTCTGTCCAAGTCTATTGCCTAAATCTCAATCCATTCTCATGAAAGTCAGTTCTCATGATATGCACATTTGCCCATTCCCTGCCTCAGTGACTCTTTAGCCCTTATTTTCTAGCCATTTCCAGAGCAGCACCAGGGTGTTTCACCTTCAGTACCTGTGTTCCTGCTGTTCCCTCGATTAGAGAGGCAACTTATCTAGCCACATTCAAAAGTCACTGTTTTTTTTTTTTTAATTGAAGGATAATTGTTTTACAGAATTTTTGTTGTTTTCTGTCAAACCTCAACATGAATCAGCCACGGGTATACAGGTATATCCCCTCCCTTTTGAACCTCCTCTCATCTCCCTCCCCATCCCATCCCTCTAGGCTGATACAGAGCCCCTGTTTGAGTTTCCTGAGCCATACAGCAAATTCCTATTGGCTATCTATTTCACATAAGGTAATGTAAGTTTCCATGTTACTCTTTTCATACTTCTCACCCTCTCCTCCCCTCTCCCCATGTCCGTAAGTCTATTCTCTATGTCTGTTTTTCCATTGCTGCCCTGTAAATAAATTCTTCAGTATCATTTTTCTAGATTCCATATATATGCATTAGAATACGATATTTATCTTTCTCTTTCTGACTTACTTCACTCTGTATAATAGGTTCTAGGTTCATTCACCTCATTAGAACTGACTCAAATGCATTCCTTTTATGGCTAAGATTCCATTGTGTATATGTACCACAACTTCTTTATCCATTCATCTGTCAATGGACTCTAGGTTGCTCCCATGTTCTAGCTATTGTAAATAGTGCTGCAGTGAACATTGGGGTACATGTGTCTTTTTCAATTTTGGTTTCCTCAGGGTATATGCTGTATATGCCTAGGAGTGGGATTGCTGGGTCATCTGGTGGTTTTATTCCTAGTGTTTTAAGGAACCTCCATACCATCTTCCATAGTGGCTGTATCAATTTACATTCCCACCAACAGTGTAAGAGCATTCCCTTTCTCCATACCCTCTCCAGCATTTATTGTTTGTAGACTTTTTGATGATGGCTATTCTGTAAAGTCACTATATTTAAAAATGGAGTCTTTCTGTCACTGAGTCCAAGCTTGCTCTGCTTGCTGCACAGTAGGCCAATGAATCAGAGATGAGGTGTTAAGGCAAGGACTATGACTTTTTTTCAGAAAGCCAGCAGACTGAGAAAATATCTCAAAATAACCAAAAGCAGTAAAAAGCAAAGGTTAAAGTTAAAGAAACAGATCCAACATGGGGTCAGAATTGGCTCTTCCTTGTAATATTTCTTTCTGCCCCTTCTTGTTACAGACTTTCTTTTGGAATCCCCACCTGTGCCCTGTACCTATTTCTCAGCAACAGCCACACTTAGGGTTCCTACTTTGCATATTTTCTTCCCCAACCAGAATGTGAGAAGAACGTCTTTTGAAGACCTAGCAGATGACAGGCATACAGTGGGTGTGCAATGGCTATTGGTGATAATGTTCCCTTGTGGATCAGGGAGGGTCTACTGGGGAAAGCAGGGGTAAAATCCTTTTGATTTCTTCTGCCTTCCCTCCTTCCTCACCCTGCCCCATGTTTGGAAACCTGTTTTGTTTAGAAGGCTTAGCTAGGAATTTGCTAGCCCAAACAGACTGTAAGGTAGAGGGTAAAGCTCCAGCTTCTTGTCCTTTATCCTCATGAAAATTAGGAGGGAAGGATACAGAAAGAGAAAGCTTAAAAAAAAGCTTAAAGAGTAAGGGCCATGGTCAATTGCTGTTTTAATTTTCATATTAAAATATTGTTGAGGTGTCAGCTAGTCCAACTGCCCTTTGGGGTTAGGGAGAAAGTCTCGCCTTGGGACTGGGCAGGTGGAACCCTTCCTAACACTTTTCATAATATATAAAGCGGGATCTCACTCTTCTATCTGTAGTAGTGAATTGTTTCTTATCCTCTTTGGGGAAGCAGTGAATGTTTTTGTTCTGGTGTCATTAGCTGAAGATTCACTGACTGATATGCGATCTTATCTGCTTAGTGGCACAGAAGGTTCTATTTTCCCCTCATGCCTCCCAACACCTGTTTCTTTAGGTAAAATGCCAATGGTGGGGTATGGGTGTTTTAAGGAGTTCTGAGCAGTTTAGGTGGTGGTTAAACCTTCCCTGGTAGCTCAGTTGGTAAAGAGTCCACCTGCAATGCAGGAGGCTCCAGTTTGAATCCTCGGTTGGGAAGTTCTCCTGGGGAAGGGATAGGCTACCCACTCTAGTTTTCTTGGGCTTCCCTGGTGGCTCAGGCTGTAAAGAATCTACCTGCAATGTGGGAAACCTAGGTTTGATCCCTGGGTTGGGAAGATCCCCGGAGGAGGGCATGGCAACCCTCTCTAGTATTCTTGCCTAGAGAATCCTCATGGACAGGGGAGCCAGGGGGACCGAAGTTCATGGGGTTGTAAGAGTCAAACATGACTGAGCAACTAAGCTTAGCACAGCACATCTCCAAACAGCAGCCATCTATGAGGATTCTGGTGGTGGCAAGCATTATTTTGGAATCCTCCCTCTAGTTTATTAGCACTTGGATAAAGCCTTGTCCACTAGGTGGTTTGCACATGAACTGAGAAACCTCAGGCTAAGAAGCTACTCAGATAGGGACGCAGCCCCTCCTACCAGCATGAACACACAGCTGCCCCAGAGGGCCCAGGATCTAGCCCTGCCCACCAGTTCATCAGCACTAGTTATGGACTTCTGGGGCTACCCTGCTAGTTGCTGGGACCTAGCCCTGTCCACCAGGGGATCAACTCCAGGACACACAGGGGCCTGTAGCCAGAGACTCAGGGACTTGTCTGACCATCAGCAGGCTGACATTACCACAGGGAGCCCTTCTAGGATGCCAGACACACCAACTATCAGGCTGATACCAGCTCCAAGACACCTTAGAATCCTTAGCCAGCTGCCCTGGGATCCAGCCCCACTAACCAGTGGGTCAGCACTAGGTGTGAGACATCTCAGACCCCACAGCCAGCTGTATTGGGAATGGACAACACCCATCAACATGTCAACACTAGATCCACTTCTCCCACATCCTCAGCCTTTGACTCTGGAACCCAGTTTCACTCACCAGTGGGCTAGCACTAGCCTGGGGAACCAGGGCTGCATAGCCAGTCACTTTGTGACCCAGCCCCACCCACCAGCAGCCAGCAGTCTGTGCAAAGTAGGGCCTGGCAACCAGCCAGACCAGGGACCAGCCACATGTACCAGACAACCCAAAGTAGTTAGCCTACCACAACAGAAGGGCCACACAGCCCACAAAGGAAATACCCATAAAGTGTATAGATCTGGTGAGCAGAGGAGTGTGCTGCTGGGAGGCATAGGGCATCTCCTACAAAAGGCCATTTCTCTAAGACTGGAAAATAAAATTAACTTACCAAACACATGGAAATAAAAATAACAAGTTAGGTGGAGTTAAGAGACAGAGAAATAAGTTCCAAATGAAGGAAGAAGATAAAACCCCAGAAGAAGAACTAAGTGATGTGGAGATAAGCAATCTACTGGATAAAGAGTTCAAGGTAATGTTTGTAAAAATGCTCAAAGAACTTGGGAGAAGAATAGACAAACTGAATAAGAGATAGAATTTTTTAAGATTTACTTTTTATTAAAGTATAGTTGAACTACAATGTGTTAACTATTGCTGTACAGTAATAAACAAACTCATATATATATATACATATTTATATATGTTCTCTCTATATACATTATGGCTTATCATGGAATATTGAATATAGTTCCCTGTGCTATAGGGTAGGACCCTGTTGTTTATCCATTCTCTGTATAATAGTTTGCATCTACTAATTCCAAACTCCTTCTCTGACACTCTTCAGACTCCCTTGCCCCTGAAAAGCACCAGTCTATTCCGTGCCGCTGATCTTGTCTTCTGTCTCATAGATAGGTTCATTTGTGTCATATTTCATATTGCACATATAAGTGATATCATGTCATATTTGTCCTTTTGACTTACTTCATTTAGTATGATAATCCTTAGTTGCATCTGTGTTGCTACAAATGGCACTAATTTGTTGTTTTTTATGGTTAAGTAAATTCTATTGTGTGTGTGTATATATATATATACATATGCCACATTTTTATCCATTCATCTGTTGATGAACATTTAGGTTGTTTCCATGTCTTTGGATACTGTGAATAATGTTGCTCTGAACATCGGGATGCATGTATCTTTTTGAATTATGGTTTTGTCCAGATGTGTGCCCAGGAGTGGAGTTGCTGGATCATATGGTTATTCTATTTTTAGTTTTCTGAGCAAACTCCATACTGTTTTCCACAGTGGCTATCTCAACTTACATTCCCACCAATGGTGTAGGAGTGTTCCCTTTGATAGACAGAATTTTTAAACTGAGAGTTAGAAAATATAAAAAAGAACTGAATAGAACTAAATACAATAACTGAAATAAAAAAATAACTAAAAGGAAGCAACAGTAAATTAGATGATACAGAGGAATGGATCAGTGAACTGAAAACACAGTAGTGGAAATCATTTCAAACTGAATACAAAAAAGAATAAAAAGAAGTGAAGACAGTTTAAGGGACCTCTCAAATGACATCAAACATACTAATATTCACTTTATAGAGATCTCAGAAGGAGAAGAGATAGAGGAAGGGTCAGAGATCATATTTGAAGACATAATAGTTGAAAGCTTCCCTAACCAGGAAAAGAAAATAGACACGCAGGATCAAGAAGTACAGAGAGTTCCAAACAGGATCAACCTAATCCTGGTGTTGTTTTTGCTGTACAGCAAACAGACTCAGTTATATGTGTGTGTGTGTATATATACATATATATATATATGTATATATACACATATATATATTCGCTACATATCAATTACAGCTTATCACAGGATATTGAGTATAGTATAGATATAGATATAGAGCTTCTTAATGTTCAGCTGCACAGAATTTAATCAATCTGATTTCGATATTGACCGTCTGGTGACGTCCATGTGTAGAATTGTCTCTTGTGTTGTTGGAAAGGATGTTTGCTATGACCAGTGTAGTCTCTTGGCAAAACTCTGTTAGCTTTTGCCCTGCCTCGTTTGGTACTCCAAGGCCAAACTTGCCTGTTATTCTAGGTATCTCTTGACTTTCTATGTTTGCATTCCAGCGCCCTAAATGAAAAGGACTTTTTTTTTTGGTGTTAGTTCTAGAAGGTCTTATAGGTCTTCACAGAACCATTCAATTACAGCTCCTTTGGCATTAGTGTTTGGGGCATAGACTTGGATTATTGTGATATTGAATGGTTTCCTTGGAAATGAACCCACATCATTCTGTTGTTTTTGAGATTGCACCCAAGTACTTCATTTTGGACTCTTTCATTGACTGTGAGGGCTACTCCATTTCTTCTAAGGGATTCTTGCCCATGGTAATAGATATAATGGTCATCTGAATTAAATTCACCCATTCCCATCCATTTTAGTTCACTGATTCTGAAAATGTTGGTGTTCACTTTTGCCATCTCTTGTTTGACCACTTCCAATTTACCTTGGTTCACGGACCTAACATTCTAGGTTCTTATGCAATATTATTCTTTACAGCATTGGACTTTATTTTCACCACCAGGCACATCCACAATTGGATGTCGTTTCAGCTTTGGCTCAGCCTCTTCATTCTTTCTGGAGCTATTTCTCTGTTCTTCTCCAGTAGCATATTGGACACTTACTGACCTGGGGTGGGCGGGCTCATCTTTCAGTGTCATACATTTCTGCCTTTTCATACTGTTCATGGGGTTCTCAAGGCAAGAATGCTGATGTGGTTTTCCATTCCCATAAGCCTCTTATCCTTCTCCATGAGAGGGCAGACAGACTGAAAACCACAGTCACAGAAACTAACCAATCTAATCACACGGACCACAGCCTTGTCTAACTCAATGGAACTATGAGCCATACCATGTAGGGCCACCCAAGATGGACAGGTCATGGTGGAGAGTTCTGACAAAATGTGGTCCACTGGAGAAGGGAATGGCAAACCACTTCAGTATTCTTGCCTTGAGAACCCCATGAATAGTATGAAAAGACAAAAAGATATGACACTGAAAAATGAACTCCCCAGGTCGGTTGGTGTCAAATATGCTACTGGAGATCAGTGGAGAATAACTCCAGAAAGAATGAAGAGATGGAGCCAAAGCAAAAACAACACCCAGTTGTGGATGTGACTGGTGATGGAAGCAAGGTCTAATGCTGTAAAGAGCAAAATTGCATAGGAACCTGGAATGTCATGTCCATGAATCAAGGTAAATTGAAAGTGGTCAAACAGGAGACGGCAAGAGTGAACGTTGACATTTTAGGAATCAGCGAACTTAAATGGACTGGAATGATTGAATTTAACTCAGATGACCATTATATCTACTACTGTGGGCAAGAATCCCTTAGAAGAAATGGAGTAGCCCTCATAGTCAACAAAGAGTCTGAAATGCAGTATTGGATGCAATCTCAAAAATGACAGAATGATCTCTGTTCCTTTCCAAGGCAAACCATTCAATATCATGATAATCCAAGGCTATGCCCCAACCAGTAATGCTGAAGAAGCTGAAGTTGAATGGTTCTATGAAGACCTACAAAACCTTTTAGAACTAAATCCCAAAAAGATGTCCTTTTCATTATAGAGGACTGGAATGAAAAAGTAGGAAGTCAAGAAACACCTGGAGTAACAGGCAAATTTGGCCTTGGAGTGCAGAATGAAGCAGGGCAAAGGCTAATAGAGTTCTGCCAAGAGAATGCACTGGTCATAGCAAATACCCTCTTCCAACAACACAAGAGAAGACTCTACACATGGGCATCACCAGATGGTCAACACCCAAATCCGATTGATTATAGTGTTTGCAGTCAAAGATGGAGAAGTTCTAGACAGTCAGCAAAAACAAGACTGGGAGCTGAATGTGGTTCAGATCATGAACTCCTTATTGCCAAATTCAGACTGAAATTGAAGAAAGTAGGGAAAACCACTAGACCATTCAGGTATGACCTAAATCAAATCCCTTATGATTATACAGTGGAAGTGAGAAATAGATTTAAGGGACTAGATCTGATACAGTGCCTGATGAACTATGGATGGAGGTTCATGATACTGTACAGGAAACAGGAATCAAGACCATCACCAAGAAAAAAAAATGCAAAAGAGCAAAATGGCTGTCTGAGGAGGCCTTACAAATAGCTGTGGAAAAAAGAGAAGCAAAAAGCAAAGGAGAAAAGGAAAAATATATCCATTTGAATACAGAGTTCGAAGAATAGCAAGGAGAGATAAGAAAGCCTTCCTCAGTGATCAGTGCAAAGAAATAGAGAACAATAGAATGGGAAAGATTAGAGATCTTTTCAAGAAAATTAGGGATACCAAGGGAACATTTCATGCAAAGATGGGCTCAGTAAAGGACAGAAATGGTAGGGACCTAACTGAAGCAGAAGATATTAAGAAGAGGTGGCAAGAATACACAGAAGAACTATACAAAAAAAGATCTTAGTGACCCAGATAACCACAGTGTTGTGATCACTGACATAAAGCCAGACATCCTGGAATGTGAAGTCAAGTGGGCCTTAGAAAGCATCACTACAAACAAAGCTACTGGAGGTAATGGAATTCCAGTTGAGCTATTTCAAATCCTGAAAGATGTTGCTGTGAAATTGCTCCACTCAATATGCCAGCAAATGTGGAAAACTCAGCAGTGGCCACAGGACTGGAAAAGGTGTTTCATTCCAATCCCAAAGAAAAGCAATGCCAAAGAACGCTCAAACTACGGCACAATAGGACTCATCTCACATGCTAGTAAAGTAATGCTCAAAATTCTCCAAGCCATGCTTCAGCAATACGTGAATTGTGAACTTCCAGATGTTCAAGCTGCTTTTAGAAAAGGCAGAGGAACCAGAGATCAAATTACCAACATCTGCTGGATCATCAAAAAAGCAAGAGAGTTCCAGAAAAACATCTATTTCTGCTTTATTGACTATGCCAAAGCCTTTGACTGTGTGGATCACAATAAACTGTGGAAAATTCTGAAAGAGATGGGAATATCAGACCATCTGACCTGCCTCTTGAGAAACCTGTATACAGGTCAGGAAGCAACAGTTAGAACTGGACATGGAGCAACAGACTGGTTCCAAGAAGGATAAGGAGTACATCAAGGCTGTATATTGTCTCCCTGTTCATTTAACTTATGATGCATCTCACGATGCAGAATACATCATTAAAAATGCTGGGCTGGATGAAGCACAAGCTGGAATCAAGATTGCTGGGAGAAATATCAACCTCAGATATGCAGATGAGAAATAGAAGAAGAACTAAAGAGCCTCTTGATGAAAGTGAAAAAGGAGAGTGAGAAAGTTGGCTTAAATCTCAACATTCAGAAAATTAAGATCATGGCATCCAGTCCTGTCACTTCATGGCAAATAGATGAGGAAACAGTGGAAACAGTGGCTGAATTTATTTTTGGAGGGCTCCAAATCACTGCAGATGGTGACTGCAGCCATGAAATTAGAAGATGCTTGCTCTTTGGAAAGAAAGTTATGACCAACCTAGACAGCATATTAAAAAGCAGAGACATTACTTTTCCAACAAAGGTCCATCTAGTCAAGGCTATCATTTTTCTAATAGTCATGTATGGATGTGAGAGTTGGACTATAAAGAAAGCTGAGTGCTGAAGAATTGATGCTTCTGAACTGTGGTGTTGTAGAAGACTCTTGAGAGTCCCTTGGACTGCAAGGAGATCCAACCAGTCCATCCTAAAGGCGATCAGCCCTGGCGTTCATTGGGAGGATTGATGTTGAAGCTGAAACTCCAATACTTTGGCCACCTGATGCAAAGAGCTGACTCATTTGAAAAGACCCTGATGCTGGGAAAGATGAAGGTGTGAGGAGAAAGGGACGACAGAGGATGAGATGGTTGGATGGCATCACCGACTCAGTGGACATGGGTTTGGATAAACTCCGGGAGTTTTTGATGGACAGGGAGGCCTGGTGTGTTGCAGTCCATGGGGTCGCAAAGAGTCAGACGCAACTGAGCGACTGAACTGAACTCTCCAGTGGACCACGTTTTGTCTGAACTCTCCACAGTGAGCAGTCTGTCTTGGGTGGCCCTACACACCATGGCTCATAGTTTCATTAAATTACACAAAACTGTGATCCTTGTGATCATTTTGGTTAGTTTTCTGTGATTCTGGTTTTTATTCTGTCTGATGGATGAGGATAAGAGGCTTGTGCAAGCTTCCTGATGGGAGGGACTGGCTGTGAGGATAACTGAGTCTTGCTCTGGTGGGCAAGACCATGCTCAGTAAATCTTTAACCCCATTCTCTGCTTATGGCTGGGGCTATGTTCCCTCCTATGGTAGGAGTAATGGTGACCTCCTCCAAAAGGAGTTATGCCAGCGCACCATGCCTCCTGGGAATGCTGCTATCAGTGTCCTTGACCCCTTGGCAGGCCACTGTCAATCCATGCCTCCCCCAGAGACTCCCAAATGCTCACAGGCAAGTCTGGGTCAGTCTCTTGTGGGGTCACTGCTCTTTCCTCCTGGGTCCTGGTGTGCACAAGATTTTGTTTCTGCCCTTCAAGAAATTATTTTCCCCCAGTCCTGTGGAAGTACTGTAATCAAATCCTGCTGACTTTCTAAGTCAGGTTCCCTGGGGATTCTCAATCCCTTTGCTGGATCCCCAGGTTGGGAAGTCTGTTGTGGGGCATAGAACTTTTGCAACAGTGTGAGATCTTTTTTGGTGTAATTGTTCTCCAGTTTGTGGATTGCCCACCTGGTGGTTCTATGGTAGGATTAATGGTGACATCCTCTAGCGGGACTTGCACCACAAGCTATGCCTCCCAGGAGCTGCTGCCAGAGACCTTGTCCCCGTGGCAGGCCATCTGACCCATGATTCCACGGGAGACTCAAACACCCAAAGGCAGGTCTGGCTCATTTTCTTGTGGGGTTCACTGTTCCTATTCCTAGGTCCTAGTGCATGCAAGGTTTTGTTTGTGCCCTCCAAGTGTCTCTGGCGGGTATGAGGTTTGATTTTAAATGGGATTGCACCTCTCCTATTGTCCTGTTGCGGCTACTCCTTTGCCCTTGGATGTGGGGTACACTTTTTTGGTGGGTCTCAACATTTTCCTGCCAATGGTTGCATCTAGTTGCAATTTTGGTGTTCTTGCAGGAGAAGATTGTGTGGATCACAAAAAACTGTGGAAAATTCTAAAACGCATGGGAATACCAGACCATCTTACCTGTCTGCTGAGAAACCTGTACATAGGTCCAGAAGTGAGTCAGAACCTTATGTGGAACAACTGACTGGTTTAAAACTGGGAAAGGAGTACACTGTCACCTTGTTTATTTACCTTATATGCAGAGTACATCATGTGAAATGCTGGGCTGGATGAGCTACAAGCTGGAATCAAGATTGCTAGGAGAAATATCAACAGCCTCAGATATGCAGATGATATCACTCTAATGGCAGAAAGCAAAGAGGAATTAAAGAGCCTCTTGATGAGTGTGAAAGAGGAGAGGGAAAAAACTGATTTGAAACTCAACATTCATAAAGCTAGGATCATGGCATCTGGACTCACCACTTCATGGCAAATAGAAGGGGAAAAAGTGGAAGCAGTGACAGATTTTCTCTTCTTGGGCTCCAAAATCGCTGTGGATGGTGACTGCAGCCATGCAATTAGAAGTTACTTGCTTCTTGGAAGGAAAGCTGTGACAAACCTAGACAGTGTATTGAAAAGCAGAAACATCACTTTGCTGACAAAGGTCCATATAGTCAAAGCCATGTTCTTTCTAGTAATCATGTGTGGATGTGAGAGTTGGACCATAAAGAAGGCTGAGTGTCAAAGAATTGATGCTTCTGAATTGTGGTGCTGTAGAAGACTCTTGAGAGTCCCTTGGACAGTAAGGTGATCCAACCAGTCAATCCTACAGGAGATCATCCTTGAGTACTCATTGGAGGGACTGATGTGGAAGCTCCAATTTGGCCACCTGATGTGAACAGCCAACTCATTGGAAAAGGCTCTTATCCTGGGAAAGATTGAAAGCAAAAGGAGAATAGGGTGGCAGAGAATGAGATGGTTAGATGGTTTGACAACATCAGCGACTTAATGGACATGAACTTGGCAAACTTGGGCAAAAAGATAGTGAGGGACAGGAATGCCTGGCATGCTGCAGTCCGTGGGGTCACAAAGAGTCGGACATTACTTAGCAACTGAACAACAACAACAAATAAGGCTATCAGCTGACTTTTCAGTAGAAACCCTGCAGGCCAGAAGGGAGTGACACTATATATTTAAAGTAATGAAAGAAAAACACCTATAACCAAGAATATTCTACCAGGCAAGGCTTTCATTCAGATTTTATGCAGAGATCAAAATTTTTACAGACAAGCAAAAGATATAAGAGTTTAGCATCAGTAAACTGGCTTCACCAGAAATGTTAAAGGGACTTCTGTAAGTGAAAAAGAAAAGATTGCAGCTAGAAATATAGAATTTATGATGGAAAAATCAGTAAAAACTTGGTAAAGGCAAATATACAGTAAAGGTAGTAAATGAACCATTTATAAAGCAAGTAGGAAGGTTAAAAGACTAAAGGAGTAAAATCATCTATAGCTACAATAACTAGTTAAGGGATATACAAAACAACATGATGTAAAATACGATGTTAAAACAGTAAATATGAGGGGGGAGCAGATTGGGCATAAAAAAACAAAATTGTTAAAATGCATTCGACTTAAGAGATCAGCAACTGAAAATAATCATATATAAGTACAGATTGCTGTATATAAACTTCATGGTGTGTGCCTGCATATTAAGTCGCTTCCGTTGTGTCCAACTCTTCAGGACACTTTGGACTGTAGCCCACCAGGCTCCTTTGTCCGTGGGATTCTCCAGGCAAGAATACTAGAGTGAGTTGCATGCCCTCCTCCAGGAGATCTTCCCAACCCAAGGACTGAACCCAGGTCTCCCACATCACAGTCAGATTCTTTACCACCTGAGCCACTAGGGAAGCCTAAAAGCAAGACCAGATGCTCTATAACTGCTAGAGAAAAACATAGGCAGAATACTCTTGGATATAAACTGCAGCAATTTTTTTTTAGATCTATCTCCCAGAGTAATGGAAACAAAGATAAACAAATGGGACCTAATTAAACTTAAAAGGTTTTTCACAGCAAAGGAAACCATAATATGAAAAGACATCTCCTGAATGGGAGAAAATATTTGCAAATAACGTGACTTACAAGGGATTAATTTCTAAAACATACAAACAGGTCCTATAGCTCAATATAAAAACAAACAAACAACCCAATTAAAAGATGGACAGAAAACCTAAATAGACATTTCTTCAAAGAAGCCCTAAAGATGGCCTACAGACATCTGAAAAGATGCTCAACATCACTAATTATTAGAGAAATGCAATTAAATGCATCACTAATTATTAGAGAAATGTAAATCAAAACTACAATGAAGTATAATCTACACCCGTCAGAATGACCATTAGCAAAAATATACAAATAACAGGGCTTCCTTGGTGACTCAGTGATAAAGAATTCTCCAGCCAATGCTGGAAACATGGGTTTGATTTGTGGTCTGGGAAGATCCCACATGCCAGGTGACAACTAGGCCCACGGGCCACAAATACTGAGCCTGTGCTCTAGAGCCTGGGAGCTACAACAACCAAGCCCATGTGCCGCAACTACTGAAGCCCATGTGCTTTAAAGCTTGTGCTTCACAACAAGAAAAGCCATCTCAATGAGAAGCCCATGCACAGCAACTAGAGGGTAGCTCCTGCTTGCCACAACTAGAGCAAAGCTTGTGCAGCAACGAAGATCCAGCACAGCCAAAAAAAAAGAAAGAAAAATAAAACATAAATAAAATTTAATGGTTTTTTTTTAAAATCTACAAATAATAAATGGTGGCGAGAGTGCCAAGAAAAGAGAACTCTCTTAGTCTGCCGGTGGGAATGTACATTGATGCAGCCACTAGGGAGAACGGTATAGAGTTTTCTTAAAAATCTAAAAATAGAGTTCCTATATGATCCAGCAATCCCACTTCTGGGCATATATCCAGAAAAGATAAAAACCTCATTAAAAAAGATACATGTACCCAATGTACATAGCAGCACTGTGTACAATCTCCTAGACATGAAAGCAACCAACAAGTCTATTGACAAATAAATAGATATATATTTACAATGGAATATTACTATAACAAGGCTAAGCCATTTGCAGCATCAATGAACCTAGAGATTAGCTAAGTGAAATGACTAAGTAATTCACTTAGTAATTATACTAAGTGAAATGACTCATACAGAAAAAGAGAAATATATGATATTACTCATATATGGAATCTAAAAAAGTGACACAAACTTTTTTTTATAAAATAGACAGACATCGAAAATTAACTTATGGTTACCGAAGGGGGAAAGATGGGGAGGGATAAATTTGGAATTGGAGATTAACAAATACAGACTCAGTTCGGTTCAGTTCAGTTGCTCAGTCATGTCCGACTCTTTGCAACCCCATGAACCACAGCACGCCAGGCCTCCCTGTCCATCACCAACTCCCGCAGTCCACCCAAACCCATGTCCATTGAGTTGGTGATGCCATCCAACCATCTCATCCTCTGTTGTCCCTTTTTCCTCCTGCCCTCAATCTTTCCCCAACATCAGGGTCTTTTCAAATGAGTCAGCTCTTTGCATCAGGTGGCCAAAGTATTGGAGTTTCAGCTTCAACATCAATCCTTCCAATGAACACCCAGGCCTGATCTCCTTCAGAATGGACTGGTTGGATCACCTTGCAGTCCAAGGGACTCTCAGGAGTCTTCTCCAATACAACAGTTCAGAAGCATCAATTCTTCAGTGCTTAGCTTTCTTAATAGTCCAGCTCTCACATCCATACATGACCACCGGAAAAACCATAGCCTTGGCTAGACGGACCTTTGTTGACAAAGTAATGTCAATGCTTTTTAATATGCTGTCTAGGTTGGTCATAACTTTCCTTCCAAGGAGTAAGCGTCTTTTAATTTCATGGTTGCAATCACCATCTGCAGTGATTTTGGAGCCCAGAAAAATAAAGTCTGGCACTGTTTCCACTGTTTCCCCATCTATTTGCCATGAAGTATGGGACTGGATGCTATGATTTTAGTTTTCTGACTGTTGAGCTTTAAGCCAACTTTCTCAGTCTCCTTTTTCACTTTCATCACCAGGCTCTTTATTTCTTCTTCACTTTCTGCCATAGGGGGGTGTCATCTGCATATCTGAGGTGATTGATATTTCTCTCAGCAATCTTGATTCAGCTTGTGTTTCTTCCAGTCCAGCGTTTCTCATGATGTACTCTGCATATAAGTTAAATAAGCAGGGTGACAATATACAGCCTTGACGTACTCTTTTCCTATTTGGAACCAGTTTGTTGTTCCATGTCCAGTTCTAACTGTTGCTTCCTGACCTGCATACAGGTTTCTCAAGAGGCAGGTCAGATGGTCTGGTATTCCCATCTCTTTCAGAATTTTCCACAGTTTATTGTGATCCACACAAAGGCTTTAGCATAATCAATAAAGCAGAAATAGATGTTTTTCTGGAACTCTCTTGCTTTTTTGATGATCCAGCGGATGTTGGCAATTTGATCTCTGGTTCCTCTGCTTTTTCTAAAACCAGCTTGAACATCTGGAAGTTCACGGTTCACATATTGCTGAAGCCTGGCTTGAGGATTTTAAGCATCACTTTACTAGCATGTGAAATGAGTGCAGTTGTGCCATAGTTTGAGCATTCTTTGGCATTGCCTTTCTTTGGGATTGGAGTGAAAACTGACCTTTTCCAGTCCTGTGGCCACTGCTGAGTTTTCCAGATTTGCTGGCATATTGAGTGCAGCACTTTCACAGTATCATCTTTCAGGATTTTAAATCGCTCAACCATTACCTCCAGTAGCTTCGTTTGTAGCGATGCTCCCTAAGGCCCACTTGACTTCACATTCCAGAATGTCTGGCTCTAGGTGAGTGATCACACCATCGTGATTATCTTGGTTGTGAAGATCTTTTTTGTACAGTTCTTCTGTGTATTCTTGCCACCTCTTCTTAATATCTTCTGCTTCTGTGAGGTCCCTACCATTTCTGTCCTTTAATTGAGCCCATCTTTGCATGAAATGTTCCCTTGGTATCTCTAATTTTCTTAAAGAGATCTCTAGTCTTTTCCATTCTATTGTTTTCCTCTATTTCTTTGCACTGATTACTGAGGAAGGCTTTTTAATCTCTCCTTGCTATTCTTTGGAACTCTGCATTCAAATGGGTATATCTTTCCTTTTCTCCTTTGCTTTTCATTTCCTTCTTTTCACAGCTATTTGTAAGGCCTCCTCAGACAGACATTTTGCTTTTTTACATTTCTTTTTCTTGGGGATGGTCTTGATCCCTCTCTCCTGTACAATGTCACGAACCTCTGTCCATAGTTCATCAGGCACTCTGTTCATCAGATCTAGTCCCTTAAATCTATTTCTCACTTCCACTGTATAGTCTATAAGGGATTTGATTTAGGTCACACCTGAATGGTCTAGTGGTTTTCTCCACTTTCTTTAATTTCAGTCTGAATTTGGCAATAAGGAGTTCATGATCTGAACCACAGTCAGCTCCCAGTCTTGTTTTTCTGGACTGTATATAGTTTCTCCATCTTTGGCTGCAAAGAATATAATCAGTCTGATTTTGGTGTTGACCATCTGGTGATGTCCACGTGTAGAGTCTTCTCTTGTGTTGTTGGAAGAGGGTATTTGCTATGACCAGTGCGTTCTCTTGGCAAAACTCTATTAGCCGTTGCCCTGCTTTATTCTGTACTCCAAGGCCAAATTTGCCTGCTACTCCAGGTATTTCTTGACTTCCTACTTTTGCATTCCAGTCCCCTATAGTGAAAAAGACATCTTTTGGGGGTGTTAGTTCACCTCTTGAAGGACTTTCAGGTTGTTTCTAGTTTTGACTACTACAAGTAGTCAAAATTATAGAATAGTTTGTTTACAGGTTTTTTGTGCGAATGTAATTTCTCTGGGATAAATGCCCAGGAATGCAACCGCTGAGTCATATGGAAGTTACCAAATTGTTTTCTAAGCAGCTGTATAATTTTACATTTCTACCATCAATGTATCAATGATTCAGGTTGCTTTGTATTCTTGTCCGCATCTGGTGTTGTCACAACTTTTAATTTTAGCCATTCTGGTAGGTGTGTAGTGCTATCTCATTGGTTTTTACTTTGCATTTTCCTAATGGCTAATGATATTGGATTTTTTTTCATTTACTTATTTATTATCTGTATATCTTCTGTGGTGAAATGTTACGTCAGATCTTTTGTTCATTTTCTAATTGAGTTGTTCTCTGTGGGTTTTTTGTTTTGTTTTCTTTGTTTTTGGTGTGTATGTTTCTTAAACTGTTGAGTTTTGAAAGTTCTTTATATAGTCTAGATACTAGTCTTTTGTTGGACATCTGATTTGAAAGTACTTTCTCCTAGTTTGTGGTTTTTCTTTTCGTCCTCTTAAAGGGCAGTTCATAGAGCAAAAGTTCTAAATTTTTATTAAGTCCAGTTTATCGAAAATTTTCTTTTATGGATTGTGCTTTTGATGTCAAATTTAAGAACTCTATACCTAATCTTAGATCCTAAAGGCTTTCTCCCAAATTTTTTCCTAAAGATTTAATTATGCCTTCAAGTCCATGACTCATGACTCATTTTGACTTAATTCTTGTGTAACATGTGATTTTTAAATGGAAAGTTTTGGGGTTTTTTTTTTGCCTTTGGATATCCAGTTGTTATAGCACCATTTGTGGAGAAGGCTATCCTCCTTCTGTTGAATTGTTTTTGCAAGAAACAACTTTTTGTAAGAAATCAATTGGGTATATTTGCGTGTGATATGTTTGTGGGTTTTCTATTCTGTTCCATTGATCTATGTATCTATCCTTTTGTTATACTTTGTATGTGTGATTTCAGTTAGTTTAAATTAGTTGAGGTTTGTTTTATGGCTCAGGTTATGGTTTATCTTATGAATTCTTGAAAAGAATGTGTGTGCTCTTATTACTGGTTGTGATATTCTTTTTAAAATTAATTTTTATTGGAGTATAGTTGTTTACAATTGTAGTATTCTTCATATGACAATTATGTCCTTTTAGTTGATAGTGTTGTTGAGTTTTTCTACATCCTTATTGATATTCTAAGAATTTAATCATTTGCTGAGAATGGGGTTGAAGTCTTCATTTATAATTGTGGATTTGATTATTTCTCCTTTCTGCTCTATCAGGTGTTACAACATATATTTTGAGACTCTTTTGCAAGTATGCATGTGGGATCCTTGTATTTTCCTGGAGGATGAATCCTTTTATTCTTATGTCATGTTGCTCTTTGTCTCTAGCAGGAAAATTATTATCCTCATTTTCAGATGAGGAAACTGAAGTGTGAAAGAATTTAAAACTAGGTCTAGGGACTTCCAGTGGTTAAGACTCCATGCTTCCACTGCATGGGGTACAGATTTGATCCCTGGTCAGGGAACTTAAAATCCCACATACTACACTATGTGGCAAAAAAAAAAAAAAAGAAAACAGAAAACACTACAACAAAACTAGGTCTAAAAATGAGGGAAATAGAAAGTTGCCACTAGCCAACTCTACAGTAATAACAGTAGCAGGCAAGATCCATTGATGGTCACTAAAATTAGTGGATAAAAATTGATGAGAAACAAAATTTGAAAGTATCTCTTCAGCATATTTATTCATTATAAAGGGATAATATAAAAGTGGAGAATTCTGGCTGCCAACACTTTAACCAAGGGATCAAGGTCAAGATCACTAATATTAACAATGTTGACATTACATATCCCCTGACATGAAGGGTACACTATTGCTTCTCACTGCAGTCTAATCATGATAAAACAGGTAAACTCAAATTGAGAGACACTCTGCAGAGTCCCATAGAGGTGCCTGGATTGGAACCCAGAGCCCACACTATTTCCACTTTAGTCAGGAGAGGTATGAAAGCCACGGATATGGAGGTGTCTCCTTTCTGAAGGGACATGCACTTGCCTCAGTGCTGACTGGACAGATAGTTCACTGCTCGGGACTCACCACTTCAGTGCTCTCTGTGGCTGGAATCCACATATCTCTGTCTGAGGGCTTTCTCCAAAGTGTGAAGATAGTTCTGTTTGTGTCGGCCAAAGGATACCCGCCCATCATTCCTACCTGGCCCTCAACCGATGACCGAGAGGAGTAGGTGTATAAACATCCCACTCAGTTCCTTTCCCATTGGGCAGAGGTTTGGGGGGACAAGGGTACACTGGGACATGTTCTTCATTGGCTTCCAGAGTTCCTCTGTGGGATTGGGCCCTCACTACCCACTGGCAGCTTATTGATAACTTACCTTTATTGACTGCCTTCCCTTCACTGTCTCATTTCCTTACTCCCCTGTTCACTGTTTCCTGGTATCACCTCTCAATTAAACTACTTGCGTCTAATTCCTTGTTTGAGAGTTTGCTTCTGGGAGAACCTCACCTAAAGCAATGCCTGAAGGACAGCATTATTCTCCAGTCACAGACTGATTGAAATTAGCCAAGGTATTATGCATGAGTAGTACCAAACAAAGCTGCCAAGAATAGTTTCTCAGGTGGTCCACTATACAGTTGGGAGTTGTACAAATTGATGCCTGTATTAGTTTCCTGTTGCTGCTGTAACAAAGTAGCTTAAAACAACACAAATTTGTTATCTAGCAGTTCTGGAGGTCAGAAGTTCAAAACGTGTTTCACTGCACCAAAATCAAGGAATTGGCAGATGTATGTTCATTTTAGGGCTCTATCTAGGAAAGGATCTGTTCCTTGCCTTTTTCAAGTTTTTTGAGACTTCCAATATTCCTTGATTTGTGGCTCCTTTCTCCATCTTCAAAGTCAGCAGTGTAAAACCCTAAAATTTCCCTTCTCTTTCACTCCTCTGTTTCCACCATCACATCTCCTTCTCTGACTCTCCTGCCTCCCTCTTTCCTTTGAAAGGACCTCCCGTGATTACATCGGACTCAGCTGGATAACCCAGGGTAATCTTATCTTAAGATACTTAATTTAAGTATATCACAAAGACCTTTATGCCATATAAGGTAACATATTCCCAAGTTCTGAAGATGTAGACTTCTTGTGGGGTTATTAGTCTGCCTACCATAGCATCTGTAGTCAAAGGTCCAGAACTAAGAGCCTATGTATGATGTGGCAACACCTGTGCAGAGAAAGCACAGTGAAGGAGAGGAAGGTGGCCAAATGAGTTATGATATAAAATGGAGAAATACATAGAGGAAGACATATTTCTGTTGTTATATATATATATATATATATATATATATATATATATGGCTTCCCTTGTGGCTCAGCTGGTAAAGAATCTGCCTGCAATGAGCGAGACCTGGGTTTGATTCCTGGATTGGGGAGATCATCTGGAGAAGGGAAAGGCTACCCACTCCAATATTCTGGCCTGGAGAATTCCATGGGCTGCATAGTCCATGGAGTTGCAAAGAATCAGACACAACTGAGTGACTTTCACTTTCATATATAATATACTCACACACACACACATATACATATAAAGAAAGGGAAAGGTACATCCAACTAAATGCAGAGTTCCAAAGAATAGCAAGCAGAGACAAGAAGGCCTTCTTCAATGAACAGTGCATAAAAAAAGAGGAAAACAATACAAGGGGAAAGTCTAGAGATCTCTTCAGGAAAATTGGAAATACCAAGGGAACATTTTGCCCAAAGATGGGCACAATAAGGGACAGAAACATTGGAGACCTAGTAGACACAGAAGAGATCAAGAAGAGATGGGAAGAGTACATGGAAGAATCGTACAAAAAAAGATCTTAATGAGTCAGATAACTGTGATATTGTGGTCAGTCACCCAGAGCCAAACATTCTGGAGTGTGAGGCCAAGTGGACCTTAGGAAGCACTGCTCTCAGTAATGCTAGTGGATGTGATGGAATACCAGAAGAGTTATTCAAAACCCTAAGAGATGATGCTATCAAAGTGTTGCACTCAATATGTCAGCAAATCTGGAAAACCCAGCAGTGGCCACAGATTGGAAAATGTCAATCCCCATCCCAGTTCCCAAGAAGAGCAGAACTAAAGAATGTTCAAACCATTGGACAATTGCACTCATCTCCCATACTAGTAAGGTCATGCTTAAAGTCTTGCATGCTAGGCTTCCACATTACACAAACTAAGAACTTCCAGATGTCCAAGCTGGGTTTAGGAAAGGCAGAAGAACCAGAGATCAAATTGCCAACATTTGCTGGATCACAGAGAAAGCAAAGGGATTTCAGAAAAAGTCTACCTCTGCTTCATTGACTACACTAAAATCTTTAACTGCGTGAATCATAACAAACTGCAGGAAGCTCTTAAAGAGATGAGAATGCCAGACCATCTCACCTGTCTTCTGAGAAATCTGTATGTGGGTCAAGAAGGAACAGTTGGAAACCTGTATGGAACAACTGATTGATTCAGGATTGAGAAAGGAGTATGACAGGGCTGTCTGCTGTCACCCTATTTATTTAACCTATACGCTGAGCACATCATGAGAAATGCCAGGCTGGATGAGTTACAAGCTGGAATTAAGATAGGCCAGAGAAACATCAACTTCAGATATGTGGATGATGCCGTTGTAATGGCAAAAAGTGAAGAGGAACTAAAGAGCCTCCTGATGAGGGTGAAGGAGGAGAGTGAAAGACCCGGCTTAAAACTTAATATTAAAAAACTAAGATCATGGCATCCAACCCCATTACTTCATGGAAAATAGAAAGGGAAAAGGTGGAACTAGTGACAGATTTCCTCTTTTTTGGGCTCTAAAATCACTGTGAATGGTGACTGCACCCACGAAATCAGGTTATTGCTACATGGCAGGAAAGCTATGACAAACCTAGACAGTGTGTTGAAAACCAGAGACATTACTCTGCTGACAAAGGTCTGTATAGTCAAGGCTATGGTCTTCCCAGTGGTCATGTATGGTTGTGAGAGCTGGACCATAAAGAAGGCAGAGTGCCAAAGAATTGAGGCCTTCAAACTGTGGTTCTGAAGAAGACTCCTGAGAGTCCCTTGGACAGCAAGGAGATCAAACCAGTCAATCTTAAGGGAAATCAACCCTGAATACTCATTGGAAGGACTGATGCTGAAGCTCCAGTATTTTGCTCATGGAATGCAAACAGCCAGCTCATTAGAAAAGTCTCTGATGCTGGGAAAGATTGAGGGCAGATGGAGAAGAGGGTGTCAAAGGATGAGATGGTTGGATGGCATCACCAAGACAACGGACATGAACTTGGGCAAACTTTGGGAGATGGTGAAGGACAAGGAGGCCTGGCATGCTGCAGTCCATGGGGTGGCAAAGAGTTGGACACAACTGGGAAACTGAGCATCAACATACATATCATATATTTATACAATTTGTATATAATATATTATCAACAAATTATTGGTATATAAATACACACAGAGAGAAAGAATGTGTGTGTGTGCACATGCTCACTCACATGTGGCTTTGGGGAGTGAGGTGGAATGAATGGAATAGTGATAGGATCTGGAAGGAACAAGAGGAATTTTAAGGAGAAAACAGGTAGGATGTGTCTATGTCTAAGGAAGTGGCCCTATTCGAGGTAGGACTGCAGAGAAGTGAAGCCAATGGATTTTATAGACAGACATCTTAAAAACCACCAGGAAGGTGCGCAAGATGAAAAAAAGTGGAAGGGCAAATGGTCTGTGGCTCCAGGCAGACCAGATGGTTGGTAGAGCCTTCCCTAAGCGTCCAGGATTGCAGAGAGAGATGAAGAGGCAAGGCTCTGAGACCAGGGAGACAAGAAAGGAGAAGCTAGGTTTGTTATGGGAAATAGGGCTGCAGTTTCATATTTAGAAGTGCTTGTGTTTGGGAGACCTGGGTTCAATCCCTTGGTAGGGAATATCCCTTGGAGAAGGAAATGGCAACCCACTCCATTATTCTTGCCTAGGAAATCCCATGGACAGAAGAGCCTGGCAGGCTGCAGTCCATGGGGTTGCAAAGAGTCAGACACGACTGAGGGACTGTAACTTTCACTTTTCACTGTGTGTGATGAGTAAGTGTAGGGTTTAGCAACAGGTTGAGGAAGAAATAGTAAACTTGCAACTTCTATAAAACATTTTGTTCTTTATTAAAAATCCTTGCACATCAAGAGAGATTCATCCATGAATTCATGTAACAAGCGTTGAGATGCTGCTTGGCACTGAGCAGTTCTCTGGTCTGGAGACAGAAACAGTGAACAAATAAGGAGAGTGAAAGGACTCAGGGAAATAGCTAAAAAAGAAAGAGAAGACAAGTGTATGAATGAGGAGTGGGTGAGTAGATGACAGAGGCAGAAAAGGCTTTTCTTGGCAGGAGGTGATGTGGGTTTTCAGTATCCTTGACATCTGCAAAGAGAGGCTTGCCCAGCTCCCATCCTCCTGCCCATCTGCCCTGGAGAGCAGATTTAAACCAGCATTCCCCATTCTCCTCCTCCTTGAAGTCCTTTCTTTTTTCCTCCTTTTCTTCTTCCCATATCTTCCTTTACTCTGGAGTTTGGGAGGACCAAGCCTGGAAGAGACAGACACTATGGTATCCTTCTCTTGCTTCCATTTTTTTCTTTCCATCTTGGGCCCAACTTTAAAACAAAAATGTGTAGAGGCCTACTGCAGGGAATACAAGATAGGAGACTCCTATTGCCAAGGGCAGTTGTCCAGCAAAGGGCATCTGGGAGCCGTTAGCAGCCAATGTGCCCAAGAGCTATAACAGGGTATATCAGATTGTAAAGGGGATCCGTGTGAGGCAGCAACAGTGTCCACAAAGACATTTGTAAAGTAGCAGATAAACTTACACTTGGCTGGAGGGAATGCACATTGGTATAATACTTTGGAGAGCAATTTGATAATATCTTACAGCTGCTGCTGCTGCTAAGTCGCTTCAGTCGTGTCTGACTCTTCGTAACCCCATGGACTGCAGCCTAACAGGCTCCTCCGTCCATAGGATTTCCCAGGCAGGAGTACTGGAGTGGGTTGCCATTGCCTTCTCCGAATATCTTACAGAGTGGAAGACAAAGTGTTCTATGACCCAGTGCTTCCACTTCCAGTCATATACCCTAGAGATTTCTTTACATATGGGAGAGTCTTACGGAGAGAGAGAGAGAGGAGTGCTACAGACTGGGCCCCCAGGGAACACTGGCATTTAGGCAACTGGAAGAAGATAGAGACTCAGTTATAGACTGGAAGAAGTAGGAACTGTGGTCCTGCTCATTGCAGTGTCTCCAGTGACATGTCTGCCCATGAGGAAAGCTCCTGGGGTGCACAGGAAAGGCAGGAAGAAGCAGTGAAGGAGACAGAGGTCAGAGAGAAAAAAACTGATGATCCCTCACCCTGAATACCAGAGAGAGAGATTGTTAAAGGGGATTGGACAGTGAGAAATAAACTGCCATATTAGTAAACGAAGAACGTCACAGTCATCGGCAATTGCAATCACCCTTAATGGTGAGCCCTGAGGGAGTTCAGGAAGGAAACAAGGAATGCCAAGCATCTAGCAGCCAGCAGACTGTAGCTACCACCAAAGGTGCAGCCTGAGGAAATTGAGGATGAGAAAACACAGGATTCTGATCCCAGATATTTGAGGTGCACATCAAAGGAATGACTTCTGTGAGCCCAGATTCTTGCATCTTTCCACACATAGAAAAGTGATAAACTCCTTAACTTGAGATATCTAGTTTTCTTTTTATAACAGTAGCCAGAGCTGTGTCATAGCCATCTGTTGGGTCCTCTGCTGCAAAAGTAGAATCAAGTCTCAAATAAAATCTTTTAAATTACATCTACTAATATTATAGATGTAGGACAGTACTGTATCATACTTCTGTGAATGTAAAATATCTTGTACCTGCTTTATGATATGTAGTAGTGACTATGCTTTACCACAGCTATTTTTAATGACGTTGTTCTAGAATTTTTTCTTTCCAGATGATGATTGAAAAGCTAATAAAAAATGGTGCCAAATGCCACAACAGTAACAGAACTTTGCTGTTTTTTGGAGTTTTGTTTTTCATCTTTTTTTTTTTTTAAATGGAGTGCGCTGGATGTCTCTATAATTTTGCTCAGATGACTGCAGAACCGAGAAAAGCTTCGGATGATATTAATGTATAACATACTGCTATTGGTCTTTCATATGAATAAATGAATCTATCTATATCTAACTTGAATTTTTAGAAACTTAAAAATATCCCGGTTGTACATGTTGGTTGGCATTGTACAGAAATTAACAGCCATATTGCTGTGCTGGGTCTTTGCTGCTGCACTCGGGCTTTCTCTAGCTGAGGCAAGCAGGAACTACTCTCTAGCTGCAGAGTATGAAGTTCTCATCGTGGTGGCTTCTTTTATTTTGGAGCATGGGCTCTAGGCGTGTGGGCTTCCATAGTTGTAGAGAATGGTGTTAGCTGCCCCTTGGCATGGGGAATCCTCCCAGACCAGGGACTGAACCTGAATCCTCTGCATTTGGCAGGCGGATTCTTAACCACTGAACCACCAGGGAAGTCCCAAGACACTTAATTACTTTGGGGATGTTTATTTATCCATTCAGCGAGGACCAAACACCCAGCCTTAGCAGTGTCATGAGAATTAGAAGCAATATATGTAAGTGGCCAACAGAGTCCCTGTGTGGCAGCCAGCCCCCAGTATGGCCCCAGTGAGCCTGGCCTCCTGTGTTCCCCTCTCACATGCACTAGGGCTGGGCTGTGTAACCAGTGTGGAAATGTCAACGTGTAACTTCCAAAGCTAGGTCACAAAAGACACTGCCGCTTCCATCTTGTTCTCTCTTGGATCCTTTTCTTTCAGAAAAACAGCTGCTTGTCAGGAGGACACTCAAGCAGCCCTCTGGGAAGGTCTACAAGGGGAGGAGCTGAGGTCTCCTGCCAATGGCCAGCACTATTTGGCCAGTTGCATGGAAGAGCCAACTTGAAAATGGACCCTCCAGCCCCAGTTAAACCTTCTGATGTCCACAACCCTGGCCAACCTCTTGGCTGCAATCACATAGAAGACACTGAGCTACAACCACCCAGTTAAGCCACTTCCAAATTTCTGACCCTCCCAAACTGGGTAAGACTGTATCAGTATTGTTATTTTAAGCTGCTAAGTTTTAGGATAATTTGTAACACAGCGATAGATAACTAATATGCCCTGGTACATGGTTTATATAATAAAAAACAAAAAAGAAATTAACAGCCATATTGGTCTAGAAACATTAACATAATTTTTTCCATTTGTATGGGGCAATGTATTTAATGGTATTAAATATGTAAGATCTTATCTAATGAGTTTGATACAGAAACTAGTAAAGTATTCTCAACCTCTCCCAAACAGAAACAAAGCAGTAGCCTTTTGTTCTGACTATGTGGTATTTTTGCAAAAACTTCTGTATATCCTGGCTCCCCCAACCCCTCACTTCCTCTTCAGAACAGTTTTCTTAGAGCTAATGTGAAAGCCAGTCTCCTAGGCTTGAAGTCCTAATAATATCTGCTGAAAAAACATAACTGTCAGTTCTGGTTCAAGATGGCAGAGTAGAAGGACATGAGCTCATCTCCTCCTGTGAGAGCACCAAAACTGCAACTAGCTGTTGAACAACCATTGATGGGAGGATGCTGGAACCACCAAAAAAAGATACCCCATGTCCAAAGACAAAGAAGCCTCAGCAAGATGATAGGAGGGGCACAATCACAGTAAAATCAAATTCCATATCTGCTGGGTGGGTGACCCACAGCCTGGAGAACAATAATGCCAAAGAAGTTCTTGCACTATTGTGAAGGTTCTGAACCCCACATCAGGCTTCCCAGCCTGGGGATCTGACAAAGGGACTGGGAATCCCCAGGGAATCTGACCTTGAAGACCAGTGGGATTTGATTGTAGGCCTTCCAGAGGACTGAGGGAAACAGAGACTCTGGTCTTGGAGGGCACAAATAAAATTTTGCATGCACCAAGACCCACAGAAGAGGAGCAGTGACCCCATAGGAGTCAAAACTACCTGCTAGTGTTGGAGGGCCTCCTATGGAGGCGTGAGTTGGCAGGGACTCACCAAAGGGATGGGGGCACTGGAAGGACCCCCCTGGTATAAACCCTCTTGGAGTTCACCATTAACCTTACCATAGAGCCTGTAGACCCCAGGCTGAGTTGCTTCAGGCCAAACAACTACCAGGGAGGGAGTGCAACACCACTCAACAGCAGATAATTGGATTAAAGCTTTTCTGAGCAAGGCCCTGCCCACCAGAGCAAGACCCAGTTTTTCCCATCACCCGTCCCTCCCATCAAGAAGCTTACACAAGCCTCTTAGCTTCATCAGAAGCTAAGGCAGACAGAAGCAAAAAAGAGCACAGTCCCACAGAGGCTAAAATAAAAACCATATCACAGAAAGTTAATCACAATGAAAAAGCAGAAAGTTATGTCTCAGATGAAGGGACAAGATAAAATCCAAGAAAAACAACTAAGTGAGGTGGAGATAGGCAAACTTCCCAAAAAAGAATTCAGAATAATGATAGTGAAGATGATACAGGATCTTGGGAAAAGAATGAAGAAGACGCAAGAAATGTTTTCCAAAGACCTAGAAGAACTAAAAAATGAACAGAGATTAATAATGCACTAGAAGGAATCAATAGCAGAATAACTGAAGCAGAAGAATGGATAAATGACCTGGAGGACCGAATGGTGGAAATCACCGACGCAGAACAGAATATAGAGAAAAGAACGAAAAGAAATGAAGAGAGTCTAAGAGACCTATGGGACAACATTAAATTCTAACATTCTCACTATAGGGGTCCCAGAAAGAGAAGAGAGAGAGAAAAGACCTGAGAAAATATTTGAAGAGCTGGGCATACACACCGAGGAAACCAGAATTGAAAGAGACACGGGTACCCCAATGTTCATCGCAGCACTGTTTATAATAGCCAGGACATGGAAGCAACCTAGATGCCCATCAGCAGAGGAATGGATAAGAAAGCTGTGGTACATATACATAATGGAGTATTACTCAGCCATTAAAAAGAATACATTTGAATCAGTTCTAATGAGGTGGATGAAACTGGAGCCGATTATACAGAGTGAAGTAAGCCAGAAAGAAAAACACCAATACAGTATACTAACGCATATATATGGAATTTAGAAAGATGGTAACAATAACCCTGTATGCGAGACGGCAAAAGACACAGATGTATAGAACAGTCTTTTGGACTCTATGGAGAGGGAGAGGGTGGGTGATTTGGAGGAATGGCATTGAAACATGTATAATATCATACAAGACACGAATCGCCAGCCCAGGTTTGATACAGGATCCTTGGGGCTGGTGCACTGGGATAACCCGAGGGGATGGTACGGGGAGGGAGGTGGGAGGGGGGTTAAGGATGGGGAACACGTGGTGTACGCCAGTGGCGGATTCATGTTGATGTGTGGCAGAACCAATACAATATTGTAAAGTAATTAGCCTCCAATTAAAATAAATAAATTTAAATTAAAAAAAGAAAAAAACATTTGAAGAGATAATAGCTGAAAACTTCCTGAGCATGGGAAAGGAAATAATCAACCAAATTTAGGAAGCATAGAGTCCCAAAAAGGATAAACAAGCAGAAATACACCAAGATACATAGTAATCAAACTGTCAAAAATTAAAGACAAAGATAAAATATTAAAAGCAATAAGGGAAAAGAAACAAATAGCATACAAGGGAACTTCCATAAGGCCATGAGCTGACTTCTCAACAGAAACTCTACAAGCCAGATGGAATGGCATGATATATTTATAGTGATGAAAGGGAAGAACCTACAACCAAGACTACTCTACCCAGCAAGACTCTCCTTCAGATTTGATGGAGAAATCAAAAGGTTCCAGATAAGCAAAATTAAGAGAGTTCTGCACCACCAAACCAGCTTTACAACAAATGCTAAGGGAACTTCTCTAGGCAGGAAATGCAAAGAAGGAAAAGACCTACAGAAAATAAACCCAAAACAATTAGGAAAATGGTAATGGGATCATATGTATCAATCATTACCTTAAATGCAAATGGATTAAATGCACCAACCAAAAGACACAGACTGACTGGGTGGATGAAAACATGTTCCTGTATGAACTTCCATCTACCACATCACTCTGCTTGACCCTGCTCCCTGCTGCTGCTAAGTCACTTCAGTTGTGTCCGACTCTTTCCAACCTCATAGATGGCAGACCACCAGGCTCCTCTGTCCCTTGGATTCTCCAGGTAAGAATACTGGAGTGGGTTGCCATTTCCTTCTCACCCCCCACCCCAATTGTACATAATTATTTTAAATTGTTAAGTTAATCATGTTCCCATTATGGCTTGCAATTGTAATTATCTTTTTCTTATTTTGTCTGGTTATTGATTGTGAAAACTGAGAAATGTCTTTTTCTTTTGTGGTTATGTCACTTTTTAAAATTTAAATTAATTAATTTATTTTAATTGGAGGCTAATTACTTTACAATATTGTAGTGGTTTTTGCCAAACATCGACATGAATCAGCCACGGGCGCACATGTGTTCCCCATCCAGAAACCCCTCCCACCTCCCTCCCCATCCCATCCCCCAGGGTCATCCCAGTGCACCAGCCCTGAGCACCCTGTCTCATGCGGTTATGTTTCTATTATTCACTTAATATCATTGTATCATGATTGGTCAACAGAAAAATAATAGAACTCTATATCACTAAAACTAGCATCTAAAAAAAAAAAACCACCTGTAATCACTTTTTAAAATCCAGGTGCTTATCAGAATTATATGGAAATTTTTTGAAAAATAAAAATGCTCAGGTGTTGCCTTTTTTCTCTAGAGCTCCAGATATGTTTCTAGTGAGCAGTCATGTTTAAAAACAACTGGACTCTATGATGATCTTTTACTTTTATGTTTGTCTCACTGTTTCTATTTCATATTCAGTGCTCCCACTTCACTTAGTTTATGTTCTCCAATTTTTCCATCTGTTCTTTTTATTTTTTTTGATGTTCTTTCTCAAGCTTTTATCAAGCATAGTAGAAAAACTTTTGTATACATACATATAAAAATATTTATAATATATATTTTAGAAAACATATGAATTTTTGCCTAAATTAAAAAGTTATGACTTTTTGATTCTGCTAGTTTGACTTAGTATGAACAGAATGCTAGATTTCTAATTAAAAGTGTATATACAACAAACAACAAAGGTTTACTGTACAGCATAGGGAACCATAGTCAATATCGTATAATAACCTATGATGGAAAATAATTTCAAAAATAATATATGTGTATTTGTATAACTGAATCACCTTGCTGTGCACCTGAAATATTGTAAGTCAACTATACTTCAATAAAATATATATATTAAAAAAAGAAAACATAACTCTCAACTTTTAGGTTGTGCTTTTTTTTTTTTCAGTTGATGGTTATGGTGACCATGAAGGGACCAGAGCAACTTTCTCTCCTTTGCCTGAACTCTATCAGGATCCAGAGCCTTGATACCAGCAGAGGCCTCCTGTGCCTGTCTCCTTGGAGAGTCCAGATGAATTGGGTGAGTTTCTACTGGTTCTCAGGACTTCCCTGATAGTTCAGCTGGTAAAGAATCTGCCTGCAATGCAGGAGACACCGGTTCAATTCCTGGGTCGGGAAGATCCCCTGGAGAAGGAATAGGCTACCCATTCCAGTATTCTGGCCTGGAGAATCCCATGGACTGTGCAGTCTGTGGGGCTGCAAAGAGTCAGACATGACTGAGTGACTTTCACTTTCACTTCACTACTGGTTCTCAGATCTCCCTATTTTTGGTTGATGATCCTGAGTTTTATTTGGCAGTGTCTAACAAGTAATTTGTTTTGCAGTTGAAAGATATTGGGGAGTGACCCCTGCAATTGAAAGATATTAGGGGAGCCTGGTTGAAGAACACTGGGGCTCAGTTTAGACACTGAGTGGATTATCCTCAGTGAAAGCCACTAGGAAGATTTTACTCAGTTTAGACTGACTGGTTTATCCTTGGTTGAAGGACTGCGACAGCTTTATTCACTGAAGACTGCGTAGTGTTGGATTGGGTAATTAAGAAGACAGGCCTGTCATTTTTCCTCGAGTTGGCTACACTAGTGATATTATTTTGACAAACTGACCTCTGAATGGGGAACAAAAGTTTTCAAAACAAGAGAGACATATTTCCAGCCCTGACCTAATATCCTATCCAGGTTTATATACCTGCAAAATTTATAAGTACTTTCATTGGGAATTAAAGGAAATCCACCTTAAAAATGAGGAGGCTGTTTTATTGCATACATAGTTAAGTTTAAAACATTGGCTTGATAAAAATAGTTTTTCAAAATTCTTACTGTAAACAAAGGCCTTCTAGGGGAAACTTGCATTTCTCTGCTTATGTCTTTGAGATGAAAATGTTCTACCTGATCTTCTAAGGGGGCTTTGTGTGTGTGTGTGTGTATGTGTGTGTGTGTGTGTGTGTGTGTGTGTGTGTGTGTGTAGAAATCTTGAATTCTGTCATACTATTTTTAAGAGTAAATTTTCTGGATATTTTTACTTAGGTGACATCCTCCCCAATTCTTTTACGGAAAAGCCTTTTATGTCTTAATGGTTTGAATTACTATTAATATATATCTCATTAATAGCCAAATATGGATCCTTTAAACTGGAGAAACTTCTAAATTGGTAAAATTTTAGAGCACTCTCATTATAAATAGCTCTTTTATTGGTACTTGTATAAAAATCAAATTAAAGGGAAAAAAAAGAAATATGTTTAATGGTTAACCTACAACCTTCTTGTAGTTTAAAGCAAGTAAGAAAAACCAGCTTGGGAAGCTTTATTTGTGGTCTTTGCTTCCCCTCAATGGGTTTTACAGGGGCCAATAAAACATTAGAATAATGAATGTTAACGAGAAAAAAAAATCCTGTAAGAAAAGTCTAGATACTTTTTGGGACAAGAAAGAAATTTTAAAAAGGACTTATCTCAAATGAATAAAGAAATCTTCACATGGTTATTTAAAATGGGATAAATAAAATAGACATGTATGTGATTAAAATACAAGGTTTTGATATTATATTAACTAAGATTAAATGGGCCAAAAGGGATCCCCTACTAATCTCCAACATTGAAAGTCACATGAGTCTGCTCTATTTACCCCAGTTTTTAAAATATATATTTAAGAGGCTGGAAAATTTTTTTTTACACTGAGATGCTTAACCAACAATTACTGGGGACAACAGTTAGGCCAAGAGCCTGAATTCCTTGACTCAAACCTCTGTTGACTTCAAAAAAAGTTGAGAGTTATGTTTTATTCAGGGGGAATTTTTAGGACTTTAGGCTGAGGGAGAGCATTTCAAAGAACCCTGACAGAACTCTCTGAGGAGTTAAGGGGAGGAGCCAGTTTATATGAAAGTTTTGCAACAAAGTAGTCTGGACTTCAAAAGATTATTGCTAAAGAAAACCAGATATTCAAAGGTAAGGAATTTTGTGCTTTTCTATGTGCGGGAAGATGCAAGTCTATGTCACTGAAGCATTCCTTTGATGTGCACCTCAGCTATCTGGGACCAGTATCCTCTGTTTTCACATTCTGAGTTTCCTCAGGGCTCAACATAGCGAGTGGGTACTATCTGATTGCTGATATATGGCAAGAATTATTATCCTCTTGATGAAAGTGAAAGATGAGAGTGAAAAAGTTGGCTTAAAATTCAACATTCAGAAAACTAAGATCATGGCATCTGGTCTCATTACTTCATGGCAAATAGACAGAGAACCAGTAGAAACAGTGACAGACTATTTTTTTTGGCTCCAAAATCACTGCAGATGGTGACTGCAGGCATGAAATTAAAAGATACTTGCTCCTTGGATGAAAAGTTATGACCAACCTAGACAGCCTATTAAAAAGCAGAGACATTACTTTGCCAACAAAGGTCCATCTAGACAAAGCTATGGTTTTTCCAATAGTCATGTATGGATGTGAGAGTTGGACTGTGAAGAAAGCTGAGTGCTGAAGAAATGATGTTTTTGAACTGTGATGTTGGAGAAGACTCTTGAAAATCTCTTGGACAGCATGGAGATCCAACCAGTCCATCCTAAAGGACAGTCCTGAATATTCACTGGAAGGGCTGATGCTCCAATACTTTGGCCACCTGATGCGAAGAACTGACTCATTTGTAAAAACCCTGATGCTGGGAAAGATTGAAGGTGGGAGGAGAAGGGGATGACAGAGGATAAGATGGTTGGATGGCATCACCAACTCAATGGGCATGAGTTTGAGTAAGCTCCAGAAGTTGGTGATGGACAGGGAGGCCTGGGATACTGTAGTCCATGGTGTTGCAAACAGCTGGACACGACTGAGCAACTGAACTGAACTGAACTGTCTGATGGCTGCTATATGGCAAAAATTATTATCTTCCTGAGTTCCCTCAGGGCACACCAGCTCACCATCTGTGGCGGCTGCAATTGCTGGTGACTGTGACATCCATATTTATGGATATGGCAGGAAATATTTCATTTCTCACTCCCTCTGGGGATCTCAGAGTATTTTATATAAAATTAGATAAAATGGACAGGGAATAAAGGAGAAAAGCTTCTAGACTTCTACAAGATTGAACTTGTCGACTGGATCCTAATGAAAGCTAAATTCAACTGTATAAAAGTTGATAGGATGGGGATAAAGTATACAAAAATTTGCATATATATCAGTTCAGTTCAGTTCGGTCACTCAGTCATGTCTGACTCTTTGCAACCCCATGGACTGCAGCACACCAGGCCACCCTGTCCATCACCAACTTCCAGAGTTTACTCAAACTCATGTCCATTAAGTTGTTAATGCCATCCAACCATCCCATCCTCTATTGTCCCCTTCTCCTTCCACCTTCAATCTCTTTTGTTTAATTATGTTGTGGGATAGACACGTTTCACTGAGAAATGCTTCCCCTGTGTGTTATTATAAAACAAGGCACGTAATCTGCCCTTCAGGAAGTATTAACTAAACATACTAAAAGAAACCAATAGGATAATCTGACCCATACAAATCAGTAAAAACTAGAAACTAGCATTCAGGGGTTAATTAAAGTAAAATTAGTAACTTTTGCTCTGGGTTTAACTTGTAAACTTAGGAAGGTGAAAGATCTTTGCTGAATGTCCTATACAGTCTTTTGAAGGCATGATTAATTAAACTAGAAGATAGAATTCATAAATTTCAGTTTAGTTAGAAATCTTTTCACTGATATATAGTCAGACAAATCAATCTTTTAAATTCATCTAGGTGACAGACCGGAGAAGGAGATGGCAACCCACTCCAGTACTCTTGCCTGGAAAATCCCATGGATGGAGGAGCCTGGTAGGCTACAGTCCATGGGGTCGCAAAGAGTTGGACATGACTGAGTGACTTCACTTTCACTTTTCACTCTTACGCATTGGAGAAGGAAATGGCAACCCACTCCAGTATTCTTGCCTGGAGAATCCCAGGGACAGAGGAGCCTGGTGGGCTGCTGTCTCTGGGGTCGCACAGGGTTGGACCTGACTGAAGTGACTTAGCAGCAGCAGCAGCAGGTGACAGACCAGTTCTTTGGGGGAACTAAAGCAGCTGTTGATCACTTATAAAGCTCTACAGACTAGAAATGGAAACAGAGGCCACATGGACCTGAGGCTGAGCCTAATTTGCTCAATCAGGCAGAACTTGAAACCAAGGAAGAAAAATGACAAAGTGGCTGTTCAAGCCACTGGGAATGCTCCCTCAGCCAAGCTTTTCAAAGAATAAAACCTAGTCTTCTGAGCAAGCAACTTTAATGATTCCAATCGTTCTTTGTAAAATAATAAGCTTATATTGTAATACCTGATTTATAACTAAGTTTTCTTTCTAATGGTAAGCCATGAGAGCTCTAGTTTTGCCCATTTATAGGTCTGTGTACACATTATACATATGAGATATCTTTACCTCCAGAAAGTATTATCAAAATTGAATTTATAAAGAGCTCATTTTAATTTGAAAGTGTTTACAAATTAAATATAAAAGAAACCAGCCAAAACGACTTTCAGATTCACTCATACTGGGAAATATTCAATATTAAATTGACATCTGGTACTAAAGTTTTAATTAATGCAGACATGTCTTTAGAGTCATCAACACTAAGTATCAGTATAATACTTTATTGTATCTAGGTTTAATAGAAGTCAAATAAGATCTTATTATATCTTTGGAGGGGCTTCTCTGGTGGCTCAGTGGTAAAGAATCCCCCTGCCAGTGCAGGAGATGTAAGAGATGCAGGTTTGATCCCTGGGTTGGAAGATCCCTTGGAGAAGGAAATGGCAACCCACTCCAGTATTCTTGCCTGGGCAATCCCATGGATAGAGGAACCTGGTGGGCTACAGGTCATAGGGTCACAAAAGAGAGACACAACTTAGTGACTAGTCAACAACCAGTCAATATATCTGTTGCAAGGAAAATAACTTGATATGATGAAACTTTAAGGTAAATAAGCTTTTATTCTTTCATAATAATTATATTTTAGAAATGTCTACTTGGAGACTTCCCTGGTGGCACAGTGGATAAGAATCTGCCTGCCAATGTGGGGTATATGGATTTGACTCCTGGTCTGGGAAGATCCCACATGCCTCAGAGAAACTAAGCCTGTGTGCCACAACAACTGAGCCCGTGCTCTAGAGCCCATGAGCCATAACTACTGAGCCCACATGCTGAAACTCCTAAAACCTGTGTGCCCAGAGCTTATGCAACAAGAGAAGCCATTGCCATGAGAAGTTTGCGCAACACAAAGATTAGACTTCACTCTCGCAACTAGAGAAAGCCTGTACAAAAGCAACCAAGACCCAGTGCAGCCAAAGATACATAAATAAGGAAATAAAATGAAAAAAAGGTTCATCCTGAATTATCTATTTTTTTTTTAATTTTTATTTTTACTTTATTTTGCTTTACAATACTGTATTGGTTTTGCCATACATTGACATGAGTCTACTTAAAATGATTTCTTAGGAAGAAATGTCTGTTTAAATGTCTACTTAAAATGAACTTTGGTAACAAAGTTCTAGAGTTTTGCTCATTGAAATGACAGAAGTTTATGAATATGTCAGTCATTCCCAAATGAAATAAGATACTAAGAGAGCAATTACTAAACAAAGAAACAAAAGTATTTAGGACTATTAATGAAAATGTTTGGTGTCACCTTGAGATGTTTTTAGAAATTATCCCTGATAGGGTTGGGCAGGAGGCATAGTTTAGGTGGTCGATCCACCCCTGTGGTGGTGCTGTGTGCTGGGATCACGCACAATACTCTGCTTTCACTCCCAGTTCAGCTGCTCAGATATGTCTGACTACTCACGACCCTGTGGACTGCAGCATGCCAGGCTTCCCTGTCCATCACCAACTCCTAGATCTTGTTCAAACTCATGACCATCAGGTAGATGATGCCATCCAACCCTCTCATCCTCTGTCATCCCCTTCTCCTCCTGCTTTCAATCTTTCCCAGGATCAGAGTCTTTTCCAAAGAGTCAGTTCTTTGCATCAGGTGGCCGAAATGTTGGAGTTTCAGCTTCAGCATCAGTCCTTCCAAAGAATATTGAGGACTGATTTCCTTTTGGATGGCTTGGTTGGATCTCCTTTCAGTCTGAAGGACTCTCAAGAGTCTTCTCCAACACCACAGTTCAAAAGCATCAATTCTTCAGCACTCAGCTTTCTTTATGGTCCAACTCTCACATCCATACATGACTACTGGAAAAACCATAGCCTTAACTAAATGGACCTTTGTTGTCAAAGTGATGTATCTGCTTTTTAACAGGCTGTCTAGGTTTGTCATAGCTTTTCTTCCAAAGAGAAGGCATATTTTAATTTCATGGCTACAGTCACTATCTGCAGTGATTTTGAAGCCCCCCAATATAAAGTCTGTCACTGTTTCCATTGTTTCCCCATTTCTTTGACATAAGGTTATGGGACCAGATGCCATTATCTTAGTTTTTTGAATTGAGTTTTAAGCCAACTTTTTCACTCTCCTCTTTCACTTTCATTAAGAGGCTGTTTAGTTTCTCTTTGCTTTCTGCCATAAGGGTGGTATCATCTGTGATTCTGAGGTTATTGATATTTCTCCCGGCAATCTTGATTCTAGCTTGTGCTTCATCTAGCCCAGCATTTCTCATGATGCACTCTGCATGTAAGTTAAATATGTGGGGTGACAATATACAGCCTTTACATACTCCTTTCCCAATTTGGAGCCAGTCCGTTGTTCCATGTCCAGTTCTAACTGTTGCTTCTTGACCTGCTTACAGGTTTCACAGGAGGCAGGTAAGGTGGTCTGGTATTTCCATCTCTTTAAGAATTTTCCACAGTTTTTTGTGCTCCACACAGTCAAAGGCTTTGGAGTAGTCAATAAAGCAGAAGTAGATGTTTCTCTGGGACTCTCCTGCTTTTTCGATGATCCAGTGGATATTGGCAATTTGATCTCTGGTTCCTCTGTCTTTTCTACATCCAGCTTGAACATCTGGAAGTTCATGGTTAATATACTGTTGAAGCCTGGCTTGGAGAATTTTGAGCATTACTTTTCTAGTGTGTGAAATGAATGCAATTGTGCATTAGTTTGAATATTCTTTGGCATTTTCTTTCTTTGGGATTGGAATGAAAACTGACCTTTTCCAGTCCTGTGGCCACTACTGAGTTTTCCAAATCAACTGGCATATTGAGTGCAGCACTTTCACAGCATCATCTTTTAGGATTTGAAATAGCTCAACTGGAATTCCATCACCTCCACTAGTTTTGATCATGGTGATGCTTCCTAAGGCCCACTTGACTTCACATTCCAGGATGTCCGGCTCTAGCTGAGTGATCACATCATTGTGATTATTTGGGTCATGAAGATCTTTTTTGTATAGTTCTTCGGTATATTTTTGCTACCTCTTTTAATATCTTCTGCTTCTGTTAGGTCCATACTATTTCTGTCCTTTATTATGCCCATCTTTGTATGAAATGTTCCTTTGGTATATCTAATTTTGTTGAAGAGATTTCTAGTCTTTCCCATTCTATTGTTTTCCTTTTTTTTTGCACTGATCACTCCCCACCATTTCTGAGGTTGATATAGCCTTTTTGTATGCTATTATTCATAATTTGCATGTGTGAGGTGACAAAGGCCCACTGTGTCAAAACGGAAAATAAATTCTACTGCCACAGTTGCAGAGAGATAGTAAATGGAGAAAGGCACACCATGGGGGCACTTTATTGGGAGCTGAATGATATCTGGCAGGCTCTTCTTGGTTTTCTCTAGAGTATGGAGGAGAGTGGAAAATGCTTTATTATTTTGGACAGCACATTTTCCTTCTGCTGTTGCCTGCGGGTTTTGAGGATGAAGATATGTTTTTCATCTATGATGTGTCAACCTTCACTCAGACCATAAGATGATGCTCACTGTGAGTGTCGACACATGGAGTTCCCTGGAGCCTGTGTGCTCTGAGATGGCTAAGTCTTTTTAAATGGATGCAGGGAAGTCCACTCTTCTTTATAGTAAGCCAGTGCCTGACTTGTTAAGAGGATGTACCAACTGTACAAGACAAAGCTGTGTAGTTTCCTTTTATCTGTGAACTTACAGGGAACTCTTCAGCCCAACCAATTATCACTTCCTGTCTTCACTAAGGGATGCTGAGGGGCTCTGCAAGGCAAATATCACTGCCACCATCTCTCAGCAAGGGGACACATTTGTTTTTGATCAGAAAACCTCGGTTGTCACTCTTTTTGTCGGTTGGATGTTGGAAGTATCCCAGGGATATTCAGTGACAGTGGTTTCCTCATCACTGAGAAGACATGGACTGTATTCTTTTACTCTTGGAAATCCACCAACAAGAGTGAATAAGAGCAAACTTTTCATGTGACTTCATTGGCCGATACTGGGAGAATCTAGGTTGTATTTTCAGGAACTTCAGGCAATAAGAAACAAGTTAAAGAAGCCAGGAAATATGTCTGCTTTCTTTCAGTTGTCTGATTAACTACTTGGTGAAGAATCTGTATAGTGTATTCTCCCAGGGAAGGCTGTGTACCCAGGTGATGTCCTCTAACAAAGTTATACCTAGGTGTTGTCCAGTCTGCACCAGGGCTGTGATTTTAGCCCTTCCTTTCACAGTTCATGCACCACATGAACCAGTTCTAACCCGACTGTCTCTCCTGTTCCCAAAAAGATCCTGTCCATATGCAGCCCTTTAAGTGAATCACAGATATATGACCACTGCAGTATCTGTGGAATCAGATGCGGAAGGTTGTGAGGTCACGTTGGCTCTCATGGTTAGTTTTGAAAAATACCAGATGATCAAAATGAAACTTCTTGTTATTTCTAGAGGAAATGGAGATTCAAATGTCACAACAGAAAGAGATTTCATGGTGATAGCCATATAGTTGCTGTTACTGGTAAGTTTGGTGGGATTGGCTGTTAGCATTCAATTACTTTTTGAGTAGGAGTCTTTTATAATTTGTGAGTTTTTTTTCAAAATAAAATATTGTTTTAACAATAATAATTTCTTTTTTCAAAAGCCATTAGAGTGATTCTCCATTGAAAAAGAAAACAATAAAACTCACATTGAAATGGACATCAACTTGGTCACTTTGGAAACGTTTGGGTGTCCTGACATAGATGGTTGCCCATAATTATGTATGGGCTTCAGATTTGGTTGAATCCAGTGAACTTTCCAATTTAAGCTTGTGGGTTAATTTCCACTTGATGATCCTGGCAGCAAAGTGGTGTTCTCTTTAAATTGAGGCTGAACCATTTTAAAAAATATTGATTAATTATAGTTGCTATGAAATAATTTTCTTCTGCAGTAGCATGTTTATAAAATTAGACTGATAATGAAGTGAAGGGAGCAAAATATCAATAAGTAGTCAATTTAGGGAAAGATGTATAGGAATTTTTGTTCTGATTTTGCAAATTTTCTATAAATTTGAACTTTTAATAAAAAATTTAAAGTTATAAAAATTGCATTGACAAAAAGAAGAAATTGTTACTGGTAATTTATGTTCACCAATCTTCAGAATACTAAAGTAAAAGATAGTTCATAACTGCTTATTTCTAATTTTCACTAGATATTAAGATTTTAAGAATTGAGGATTGTAATTTAAACATGTAATTAAAGCTAGTAGAAATAACGAAGCATTTCAGTATACAGTAGGAAAGTAGAATGTGTATTTTCAGTAAAGAAGGTATGAGGAGTGAAATTACATTTTATTGAGGGAAAAGAAAGAAAGTATGTTTTAGAGCTGACTGTTTTGAATGGAAAAGCAGGACAAACTGATATTGATACAGAAAGTGATAAAAGGTTGTGGAAAGGAATCCTGAGGAAAAAAATTTTATGCATGGTCAGGATTATTAAATTTAGATTGAAGTTAATTAAGTGAGTGGATTTTATTGTTAAGTAATCTAGTACAAGACTGGAATTTGGTTTCTTTCTCTGTTAAATGAATGAAGTTTCATAGAGTGCTCCCTTTTGATAGCAGTTTGTATGAATTTTGCCCTAAGTCATTTGTATTCATTTTGTGGGCATGAGTGTGTGACTTTTGTTAAATGAATGTTTTGCTTCACAGTGACCTATAATCCTGTTGTGTTTTAAAATCTTTGTGATATTTTTGAGCCCTAATGAAGGGTGGACAGGCAAAGGCCCCAGGAAAAGTACACTTATTTCTTTATAAATTATGTGGTTATAAAAGCGGGAGTTTCACATATGGCTTTTTTCATATAATCAGGTTAGCAGATAGTTAGTACATCAGAGGCCTCATAAAGTCTCTAGCTGCTCTGACTCATAGCACGAGACATCTATGGGGTGAACTAGAGGGTAGGGCTCTGAGGAGGAGCCTGCCTGGTGGCCTACCTAATGTGGTGTCAGGTGGGAATACACTTCAGTGCCTAAATGTAACAAAAACCCGGCTTTAGAACAAGAACCCAGTCTGAGTTGAAGTCTTGGTCCCAATACTTGCCAGCTGTGTGACCTTAGATAAGTAATCTTTTCTGAGACTGTTTCTAGATAGTGTCAATGGTGGTAATTTCAAGGTGAAGGGTTGGCCTGGGGAAGTGCAGCTGTCTGCCCTGACAGATCCTTGAGGAGGGCAGTACCTGGATGTGGACATTAATTTATGGACTCTAATCCTTGTCTTTTCTCAGAAGTTTAGAGAGTGGCACTTTGTCAAACTGTTAGGCAGTATCTACTAAACTCACTGTATTAGTTTCCTAGGACTGCCATATCAAAGAACCACAGACAGGAGACTTAAAGTAACAGAAATTTATTCTCTCATAGCTTTAAAAGCTGCAAATCTGAAATCAAAGTGCTAAGAGGGCCACACTGTCTCCAAGGCTGGAGAAGGCTCTTGAGAGTCCCTTGGACAGTAAAGAGATCAGAGCAGTCAATCCTAAAGGAAATCAACACTGAATATTCATTGGAAGGACTGATGCTAAAGCTGAAGCTTCAATACTTTGGCCACCTGATGCAAAGAGCTGACTCACTGGAAAAGACCCTGATTCTGGGAAAGGAGGAGGGCAGGAGAAGTAGGTGACAGAGGATGAGATAGTCAATGGCATCATTGACTGTACGGACATGAGTTTGAGTAAACTCTGGGAGATGGTGAAGGACAGGGAAGCCTAATGTGCTATAGTCTATGGGGTTGCAATGGCTTAGTGACTGAACACACGCACACACACACATATCTTAATGTACAAAATACAAGTATATATACGTGTGTTATATGTATTGACTCTCATAGTAAGTCCAAAATCTGCAGAATGGACCACCAGGCTAGAGACCCAAGTAAGACACGATGTTGCAGTTCAAGTCCAAAGGCCAAGTGCTGGCAGAATTTCCTCTTGCTCAGGGAAGATGAGGCTTTTTTCTGTATTCAGGCCTTCAACTAATTAAAGAGGCCCATTCACATTATGGAAGGCAATACGCTTTATTCAAATCCGTTGCTTTATTCAAAGTCCAAAGCTAAGAACTTCTGTCCATAGTTCTTCAGGCACTCTGTCTAATTCCTTGAATCTACTTGTCACTTCCACTGTATAATCATAAGGGATTTGATTTAGGTCATACCTGAATGGCCTAGTGGTTTTCCCAACTTTCTTCAGGTAAAGTCCGAATTTGGCAATAAGGAGTTCATGAGGTTCATAACATTGCACTGGAGGCAGTGATCAAAACCATCCTCAAGAAAAAGAGATGCAAAAATGTTGTCTGAGGAGGCCTTACAAATAGCTGAGGAAAGAAAAAGAAAAGGCCAAGGAGGAAAGGAAAAATATACCCATCTGAATGCAGAGTTCCAAAGAATAGCAAGGAGAGATAAGAAAGCCATCCTAAGTGAAAAATGTAAAGAAATAGAGGAGAACAAAGAATGGGAAAGACTAGAGATCTCTTCAAGAAAGTTAAAGATACCATGGGAACATTTCATGCAAAGATGGACACAAAAAAGGACAGAAACCATGGACCTAACAGAAGCAGAAGATATTAAGAAGAGGTGGCAAGAACACACAGAAGAACTATACAGAAAACATCTTAATGACCCAGATAACCACGATGATGTGACCACTCACCTAGAGCCAGACATCCTGGAATGTGAAGTCAAGTGGGCCTTAGGAAGCATCACTACGAACAAAACTAGTGGAGGTGATAGAATTCCAGCTGAGCTGTTTCAAATCCTAAAAGATGATGCTGTGAAAGTGCTGCACTCAATATTCCAGCAAATTTTGAAAACTCAGCAGTGGCCACAGGACTGGAAAAGGTCAGTTTTCATTCCAGTCCCTAAGAAGGGCAATGCCAAAGGGCAATGTTCAAACTACTGCACAATTGCACTCATTTCACATGCTAGAAAAGTAATGCTCAAAATTCTCCAAGCTAGGCTTCAACAATATGTAAACCGAGAACTTCCAGATATTCAAACTGGATTTAGAAAAAGCAGAGGAACCAGAGATCAAGTTGCCAACATCTGTTGAATCATAGAAAAAGCAAGAGAATTCCAGAAAAACATCTATTTCTTATCTATTGACTACTAAAGCCTTTCACTGTGTGGATCACAAAAAACTGTGGAAAATTCTTAAAGAGATGGAAATACCAGACCACCTTACCTGCCTCCTGTGAAGCCTGTAAGCAGGTCAAGAAGCAACAGTTAGAACTGGACATGGAACAACGGACTGGCTCCAAATTGGGAAAGGAGTATGTAAAGGCTGTATATTGTCATCTTGCTTATTTAACTTATATGCAGAGTACATTATGTAAAATGCTGGGCTGGATGAAGCTAAGCTGTAATCAAGATTGCAGGAAGAAATATCAATAACCTCAGAATCACAGATGACACCACCCTTATGGCAGAACACGAAGAAGAACTAAAGATCGTCTTGATGAAAGGGAAAGAGCAGAGTGGAAAAGCTGGATTAAAACTCAACATTCAAAATACTAAGATCATGGCATCGAGTCCCATCACTTCATGGCAAATAGATGTTGAAACAATGGAAAAAGTGACAGACTTTATTTTCTTGGGCTCCAAAATCACTGCAGATGGTGACTGAAGCCATGAAATTAAAGACGTTTGCTCCTTGGGAAAAAAGTTATGACAAGTCTAGACAGCCTATTAAAAAGCAGAGACATTACTTTGCTGACAAAGGTCCATATAGTCAAAGCTATAGTTTTTCCAGTAGTCATGTAAGGATGTGAGAGTTGGACCATAGGGAAAGCTGAGCACCAAAGAAATGATGCTTTTAAACTATGGTGAGAAAACTCTTGAGAGTCCCTTGAACTGCAAGGAGATCAAACCAGTCAGTCCTAAAGGAAACCAACCCTGTATATTCACTGGAAATGAAGTGAAAGTCATGTCCAACTCTTTGTGACCCCATAGACTATACAGTCCATGGAATTCTCCAGGCCAGAATACTGGAGTGGGTAGCCGTTCCCTTCTCCAGGGAAACTTCCCAACCCAGGGATCGAACCCAAGTCTCTTGCCTTGTGGGTGGATTCTTTACAGGTGAGCCACAAAGGAAGCCCCTGTGGAAGGAAGGACTTCGTTCATTGGAAGGACTGAAGCTAAAGCTGAAGCTCCAATACTTTGGCCACCTGATGCAAAGAACCAACTGATTAGAAAAGACTGTGATGCTGGGAAAGATTGAAGGCAGGAGCACTAGGGGATGAGAGAGGACAAGACGGTTGGATGGCATCACTGATTCAGTGAACATGAGTTTGAGCAAACTCTGAGAGATGGTAAAGGACAGGGAAGACTGGCGTGCATCAATCCATGGAGTCACAAAGAATCGGACACAACTGAGCGACTGAACAACTCAAAGTCATTGATTTGAATGTTGTTGTTCAGTCATGTGTGACTCTTTGCTACCCCATGCAGTGCAGCATGCCAGGCTCCCCTGCCTTTCACTATCTCCCATAGTTCACTTAAATTCATGTCCATTAGGTCTGTGATGCTATCTAACCATCTCATCCTCTGCTGTCCCCTTCTTCTCTTGCCCTCAATCTTTCCCAGAATCTGGGTCTTTTCAAATGAGTTGGCTCTTTGCATCAGGTGGCCAAAGTATTGGAGCTTTAGCATCAATCCTTCCAATGAATATTCAGGGTTGATTTCCTTTTGGATTGTTTGTTTTGATCTCCTTGTAGTCCAAGGGACTCTCAAGAGTTTTCTCCAGCACCACAATTCAAAAGCATCAGTTCTTCACTGCTCAACCTTTATGGTCCAACTCTCACATCTGTACATGGCTATTGGAAAAACCAATATTGACCATATGTATATTGACTATATGGACCTTTGTCGGCAAAGTGATGTCTCTGCTTTTTAATATGCCTTCTAGGTTTGTCATAGCTCTCTCTCCAAGGGGCAAGTGTCTTTAATTTCATGGCTGCAGTCACCATCCACAGTGATTTTGGAGCCCAAGAAAATAAAATCTGTCATTGCTTCCACTTTCCCCCATCTATTTGCCATGAAGTGATGGGACTGGATGCTGTGATCTTAGTTTTTTTAAATATTGAGTTTTAATCCAGCTTTTCACTCTCCTCTTTCATTCTCATCAAGAGGCTCTTTAGTTCCTCTTCACTATCTACCATTAGAGTGGTATCTGCATATCTGAGACTGTTGATATTTCTCCTGGCAATATTGATTTGAGCTTGTGAGTAATGCAGCCTAGAATTTTGCATGATGTACTCTGCATAAGCTAAATAAGCATGGGTGACAATATACAACCTTAATGTATTTCTTTCCCAATTTTGAACCAGTCCATTGTTCCATGTCTGGTTCTAACTGTTATTGACCTGCATATAGGTTTTTCAGGAGGCAGGTAAAGTGGTCTGGCATTCCCATCTCTTTAAGAGTTTTCCATAGTTTATTCTGATCCACACAGTCAAAGGCGTTAGCTTAGTCAATTAAGTAGATGTTTTGCGGCAATTCCCTTGCTTTCTCTATGATCCAATGAATGTTGGCAATGTGAACTCTGGTTTCTCTGTCTTTTCTAAACCCAGCTTGTACATCTGGGAGTTCTTTTTTGAAAAAAATGGTTAATTTTTAAAATTTATTTATTTTATTTGGCTTTGCTGGGTCTGAGTTGTGGCATGTTGGATCTAGTTTCCTGAGCAGGGATCAAACCTGGGTCCCCTGCATTGGAAGCATGGAGTCTTAGCCATTGGACTATCAGGGAAGTCCCAATTATTTATTTTTTAATCAGAGAATAATTGCTTTACAGAACTGTGTTGGTTTCTGCCAAACATCAACATAAATCAGCCAAAAGCACACATATATCCCTTCTCTCTTGAACTTCTCACCCACTTGCCTCCCATCCAACCCTCTATGTTGTTACAGAGACCTGGTTTGAATTCCCTGTGTCATACAGCAAATTCCCATTGGCTATTTATTTTATATATGCTAATGTAAGTTTCCATGTTACTCTCTCCATACATTCCATCCTCTCCTTTCTCCCTCTCCTCCCGTGTCTGTAAGTCTGTTCTCTATGTCTGTGTCTCCATTGCTTCCCCGCAAATAATTTCATTAGTACCTTCTTTCTAGATTCCATATATATGCATTAGAGTGTGATATTTGTTTTTGTCTTTCTGACTTACTTCACTCTGTATAATAGGCTCTAGGTTCATCCATCTTATCAGAACTGACTCAAATGGGTTCCTTTTTATGGCTGAGTAATATTCTATTGTATATATGTACCACAGCTCATCTGGAAGTTCTTGGTTCACGTAGTGCTGAAGCCTAGCTTGAAGGATTTTGAGCATTACCTTACTAGCATGTGAAATGAGCACAATTGGTAATTTGAACACTGTTTGGCTTTGCCCTATTTTGTGATTGGAATATTACTCTCATCTAAAACTCCCTCACAGAAATATTCAGCATAATGTTTGTCCACATGTATGGGCACCCCACAGACTAGTCAAGCTAACCTCCTGACTTAAAATGACTTCACCAAGCAATAGGAATGGTAGCTTGCAGCCACTGAGAACTTACCTTGTGTTGGCAACCTTGAGTTTACCTCCTAACACACCCACATGATAAATGTTATGCTTGTTTCATAGAGGAATTGGCTGAATCTTGCTCAGTGTGATAGCTAATGTTTGAACCTCAGCTGGCTCTCTTTTCCCATCCAGTAACCCCTTCTCCAGCTGCTGCCAGTGCAGTGGCTTAAAGCTTGCATCTGAGACCTTCTCTGGGCTGATGTCCTTGTCCAGAACCTCCTGAGAACTTTTGTCGTCCTCTTCCATCACACATCCTGTTCTTCGAAGGTGGACAATGACTGATTGACACAGGAATGGAAGAGTCTGACTTGCTTTCCTTAAAAGGGGTTAACTCCTTTTAAGGAGCCCCTGCAGAGCCCACATGAGATCAGGTGGAGGTTAGACTCCAGCTGAGACCGCATCTTTTGCTGAGCATTCCCCCCTTCCTGTCCTAGTTCCCTTCATTTTTTCTTGAGATCATTTCGTCTGTAAATCATGTACTCATGAATCTCCATATCAGGCTCTGATTCTAGGGAATGGGATTTAAGATACCTGTCAGTGAGGAATTTAAAGTTAAGTCTAGCTGGTTTCAGAGCTGGCCCACTGAACCTTTGCATTGTCCATCATTGAGGATGGTAAGCTGGTAGGCATGCATGCATTCCTGGGGAGCTGGGGTCTTAGCTGAGGAAAAGAGAAGAGTCTTAGCTTTTAGGAAGGTCTTGGTAGCTTTGTCACTCTTCCCTTGCTTGCTCACCCCCAGCTGGTGACAAAACACAGCACCAGCAACAAGCTGCCCAGTTAGGTAGTTTCACAGGGGTAGGAAGGGGCAAGTTGAAGATTACACTTGTCATAGACTCTGGGTCTGGATTTCCAGACTCTCAGAGCTGAGTCTCAGCTTTCAGGAGTAGGAGGCCAGATGTACAACAACAATGGACTCAGAAATCCTGAACTGCTCCTTGGGAGCAAGTATTAGCCAATCCAGGCAGGTAGACCTCCTTGTCAGCAGGCTCCAGGCCTAGGCTATGGTCCGAGACCCCTATCTATAGCCCCCTGCCTGTGGGAATGCTCAGTCACCATGGATTTTTCCATAAGTTGGAGTTTGACACTGTTCCAGTTAGAATTTTGCTCTTTATTTACCAGGTGGTCTCCAGCCCTCTCCAAGAGACAGATGCTTAAGGATAAAAAATAGGTGAGATGAGAGAGACTGTACCTGAGAGAGGGGAGCCAAAGCCTAGCAGAGGAATTGCTGGGGAAGGCTATGGAGTGGAGGAAGGGCTCCTTGCTGGACCCCTTAGAGCCTTCTACTTCATCTGATTGAATACAAGAAAAGATGGGGCACCTATTGGCAGAAGGCTTCTCCTAACAAAAAGAGGAAGGTTGGGCTGTTCTCTGTGGTTGAAGACCTTTACTATTGCCTTCTATGTTAAACATTATAGTGTGGGAACTATGGTGTCAAGTAGACCTGATTAAAAACCTCTGTTCTATCTGTATAAATTTTGTGATGCTGGGTAAGCTGCTGAATATTTCAGAATTTCAGTTTCCTCATCCAGAAAATAGGTGGCCATGCTTAATGCACAGAGGTATTATCTGGGATGGGGCAGGTCAGAAGAAGGAAATAATTCAGCAAGAGACAGAGATAGACTTGGTGGACTAGGAATGCTAAAGAAAAATTTGGGCAACTTCACCAGTTTGCTTCTAGAGCTAGGGCAGTGGCATAAGATCACTGCTTACCCATTCAAATGCTCAGGCAGACATTATTAATTATAGTGGTTCTGGTGTTGAGTTGCTAAGCCCTGTCTGACTCTTTGCAACTCTATGAACTGCAGAATGCCAGGCCACCCTGTTTCTCACTGTCTCCTGGAGTCTGTCCAAGTTCATGTTCATTGAGTCAGTGATGCTGTTCTACCATCTCATCCTCTGTCCCCCACTTCTCCTGCCCTCAGTCTTTCCCAGCATCAAGATATTTTTTCAATGAGTCAGCTCTTCGCATCAGGTGGCCAAAGTATTGGAGCTTCATCTTCAGCATCAGTCCTTCCGATGAATAATCAGAGTTGATTATCTTTAAGATAGACTGTGTAAATCTCCTTGCAGTCCAAGGGACTCTCAAGAGTCTTCGCCAGTACCACAATTAGAAAGCACCAGTTCTTCGGTGCTCAGTCTTCTTTACGGTCCACTCACATCCATATAAGACTACTGGAAAAACCATAGCTTTGATTATATGGACCTTTCTTAGCAGTGATGTCTTTGCTTTTTAATACACTGTTTAGGTTTGTTATATCTTTCCTTCCAAGATGCAAGTGTCTTCTAATTTCATGGCTGCAGTCACCATCCATAATGATTATGGAACTCAAAAAGAGAAAATCTGTCACTGTTTTTTCTTTTTCCTCTTCTATTTACCATGAAGTGATGAGTCCAGAGGTCATGATTTTAGTTTTATGAATATTGAGTTTTAAGCCAGATTTTTCACTCTCTTCATTCACCCTCATCAAGAGGCTCTTTAGTTCCTTTCCAATTTCTGCCATTAGAGTGGTATCACCTGTATATATGAAGTTATTGATATTTCTGGCAAACTTGATTCTAGCCTGTAACTCATCTAGCCAAGCATTTTGCATGATGTACTGTACATTTAAGTTAAATAAACAAGGTGACAGTATACAGCCTTGCCAAACTCCTTTCCCAATTTTGAACCTGTTAGTTGTTCCCTGTAAGGTTCTGACTGTTGCTTCTTGACCCAATACAGGTTTCTCAGGAGACAGGTAAGATGGTCTGGTATTCCCCCCTCTTTAATAATTTTCCAGTTTGTTGTGATCCACACAGTCAAAGGCTTTCATGTAGTCAATGAAGCAGAAGTAGATGTTTTTCTGGAATTCCTTTGCTTTCTCTATGATCCAATGGATGTTGGCAATTTGATCTCTGGCTCCTCTGACTTGTCTAAACCCAGTTTGTACATTTGGAAGTTCTTGATTCAAGTACTACTGAAGACTAGCTTGAAGGATTTTGAGCATAACCCTACAAGCATAGGAAGTGAGTGCAATTGTCTGGTAACTTGAATATTCTTTATCACTTCCCTTCTTTGGGATTGGGATGAAGACTGACCTTTTCCAGTCCTGTGGCCACTGCTAAGTTTTCCAAGTTTGAAAACCTATTGAGTGCAGCAATTTTACAGCATCATCCTTTAGGATTTGAAATAGCTCAGCTGGAATTCCATCACCTCCAGTAGCTTTGTTGGTAGTAATGCTTCCTAAGGCCCACTTGACTTCACCCTCCAGGATATACGGCTCTAGGTGAGTGAACACACCATTGTGGTTGTTGAGGTCATTAAGACCTTTTTTGTATAGTTCTGTGTATTCTTGCTACCTCTTCTTAATCTCTTCTGCCTCTGTTAGGTTCTTACTGCTTTTGTCATTTATTGTGCCCACGCTTACATCAAATGTTCCTTTGATATCTCCAATTTTGTTCAAGAGATCTCTAGTGTTTCCCACTCTATTCTTTTCCTCTGTTTCTTTGAAGGCCTATTCATTGAAGATGGCCTGCCAATCTCTCCTTGCTATTTGCTGGAACTCTGCATTCAGTTGGGTATATATTTCCCTTTCTTGCTTTTCACTTCTGTTTTTCCCTTAGCCATTTGTAAAGCCTCTTTAGACAACCATTTTTCCTTTCTGCATTCTTTTTCTTTGGGATGGTTTTGGTCACTCCCTCTGGTACAGTGTTATGAACTTCAGGCATTTTGTATACCAGATCTAATCCCTTGAATCTATTTGTCACTTCCACTGTAAAATCATAAGGCATTTGATTGAGGTCATGCCTGAATGGCCTAGTGATTTTCTCTACTTTGTTCAGCTTAAGCCTGAATTTTGCAATAAGGTGCTGATAATCTGAGCCACAGTCAGCTCTAGGTCTTGTTTTAGCTGACTGTATAGAGCTTCTCCATCTTTGGCTGCAAAGAATATAATCAATCTGATTTTGGTATTGACCATTTGGTGATGTCCATATATAGAGTTATCTCTTGTGTGGTTGAAAAAGGGTGTTTGCTATGATCAATGTGTTCTCTTGGCAAAACTTTGTTAGCTTTTGCCCTGGTTCATTTTGTACTCCAAGGTCAAAGTTGCCTGTTTCCTCAGATATATCTTGACTTCCTCTTTTGCATTCCAATCCCTTATGATGAATAGGACATCTTTTTTTGTGTGTTAATTCTACAAGGTCTTGTAGGTCATCGTAGAACCATTCATCTTTGGCTTCTTTGGCATTAGTGTTTGGGGTGTAGACTTGGCTTATGGTGATGTTGAATGGTTTGCCTTGGAAATGAACTGAGATGATTCTATTGTTTTTGAGACTGCACCCAAGTATTGCATTTTGGACTCCTGTTGATTATAAGGGCTACTCCATTTCTTCTATGGGATTTTTGCCCACAGTAGTACATATTATGGTCATCTGAATTAAATTCACCCATTCCTGTCCATTTTAGTTCACTGATCCCTAAGATGTCAATAATTACCCTTGCCATCTTGATTCATGGATCTAACATTCCAAGTTCCTATGCAATATAGTTCTTTACAGCATCAGACTTTATTTTCACCACCAAGCACATTCAAACTGAGTGTTGTTGCTGCTTTTGCCCAGCCACTTCATTCTTTCTGGAGCTATTACTAATTGCTCACCACTCTTCCCCAGTATCATATTGGACACCATCCAACCTGGGGGGAATCTTCTGGTGTCATATCTTTTTTTTTAAAATTTGAAAAATAATTGCTTTACAGAATTTTATTGTTTTATGTCAAATATCATCATGAATCAGCCATAGGTATACATATGTCCCCTCCCTCTCGAAACTCCCTGCCATCTCCTTCCCCATCAACCCCACTGGATTGTTACAGAATTCCTGTTTGAGTTCTTTGAGTCATACAGAAAATTCCCATTGGCTATCTATTTTACATATAGTATTGTAAGTTTCCATGTTACTCACTTCCTCTCATTTTTACATCTCACCCTGTCATCCTTCCCCTCCTCCTATGTCCATAAGTCTGTTCTCCATGTCTGTTTCTCCATTACTGCCCTGCAAATAAATTCATCAGTATCATCTTTCTAGATTCCATATATATGTGTTAGTATACGATATTTATCTTTCTCTTTCTGACTTACTTCACTCTGCATAATAGGCTCTAGGTTTGTCCACCTCATTAGAATTGACTCAAATGCATTCCCTTTTATAACTGCATTGTATGTATGTACCACAGCTTCTTTATTCATTCATCTGTTGATGGACATCTAGGTTGCTTCCATGTTTTAGCTATTGTAAATACGCTGCAGTGAACATTGGGGTACATGTGTCTTTTTCAATGTTGGTTTCCTCAGGGTATATGTCTAGCAGTGGGATTGCTGGGTCATATGGTGGTTTTATTCCTGGTTTTTAAAGGAATCTCCATACCATCTTCCATAGTGACTGTATCAATTTACATTCCCATCAGCAATGCAAGAGGGTTCTCTTTTCTTCACACCCTCTTCAGCATTTATTGTTTATAGGCCTTTTAATGACGGCCATTCTGACCAGTGTGAGGTGGTATCTCATTGTAGTTTTTATTTGCATTTCTCTAATAATGAGCGATTTCCAAAGAATAGCAAGGAGAGATAAGAAAGCCTTCCTCAGTGATCAATGCAAAGAAACAGAGAAAAACAATAGAAAGGGAAAGACTAGAGACCTCTTCAAAAAATTTGAGATATCAAGGGAATATTTCATGCAAAGATGGGCACAATAAAGGACAGAAACACTATGGACCTAACAGAAGCAGAAGATATTAAGAAGAGGTGGCCAGAATACACAGAAGAACTATACAAAAAAGATTTTTGTGACCCAGGTAACCACGATGGTGTGATCATTCACCTAGAGCTAGACATCCTGGAATGCAAAGTCAAGTGGGCCTTAGGAAGCATCACTATGAACAAAACTAGTGGAGGTGATGCAATTCCAGTTGAGCTATTTTAAACAGTAAAACATGATGCTGTTAAAGTGCTTCACTCAATATGCCAATACTGAAAACTCAATATGCCAATAGGGAAAACTCAGCAGTGGCCACAAGATTGGAAAAGGTCAGTTTTCTTCCTAATCCCAAAGAAAGGCAATGCCAAAGAATGTTCAAACTACTGCACAATTACACTCATTTCACATGCTAGGAAAGTAATGCTCAAAATTCTCCAAGCCAGGCTTCAACAGTACATGAACTGAGACCTTCCAGATGTTTAAACTGGATTTAGAAAAAGCAGAAGAACCAGAGATCAAGTTGCCAATATCCATTGGATCATAGAAGAAGCAAGAGAGTTCAAGAAAAACATCTACTTCTGCCTTATTGACTATGCCAAAGCCTTTGACTGTGTGGATTACAACAAACTGGAAAATTCTGAAAGAGATGGGAATACCAGACCACCATACCTGCCTCCTGAGAAAACTGTAAGCAGGTCAAGAAACAGCAGTTAGAACTATATGTGGAACAACAGACTGGATCCAAATTGGGAAAGGAGTACATCAAGGCTGTATATAGTCACCCTGTTTATTTAACTTATATGCAGAGTACATCATGCAAGACGCTGGGGTGGATGAAGCCAAGCTGGAATCAAGTTTGCCAAGAGAAATATCAATAACCTCAGATATGCAGATGACACCACCCTTATGCAGAAAGTGAAGAGGAACAAAAGAGCTTCTTGATGAAAGTGAAAGAGGAGAGTGAAAAAGTTGGGTTAAAGCTCAACATTCAAAAGAACTGAGATCATAACCTCTGGTCCCATCAATTCATGGCAAATATATGGAGAAACAGTGGAAACAGTGACAAGCTTTATTTTCTTTGGCTTCAAAATCACTGCAGATGGTGACTGTAGCCATGAAATTTAAAGACGCTTGCTCCTTGGAAGTAAAGCTATGACAAACCTAGACAGCCTATTAAAAAGCAGAGAGATTGCTTTGCATACAAAGGTCCATTTAGTCAAAGCTATAGTTTTTCCAGTAGTCATGTAAAGATGTGAGCATTGTACCATAAAGAAAGCTGAATGCCGAAGAATTGATGCTTTTGAACTGTGGTGTTGGAGAAGACTCTTGAGAGTCCCCTGGATGGCAAGGTGTCCCAGCCAGTCCATCCTAAAGGAAATCAGTCCTGAATATTCATTGGAAAGACTGATACTGAAGCTTAAACTTCAATACTTTGGCTACCTGATGCAAAGAACTGACTCATTGGAAAAGACCCCGATGCTGGGAAAGATTGAAGGCAGAGGAGAAGGGTACGACAGAGGATGAGATAGTTGGATGGCATCACTGACTTGATGGACATGAGTTTGAGCAAGATCTGGGAGTTGGTGATGGACAGGGAAGCCTGGCTTTCTACAGTCCATGGGGTTGCAAAGAGTCTGACACGACCGAGCTACTGAACCTACTTCTCTATGTTGGGGAAGTTTTTAACTATAATTTCTTCAAAAATTTTCTCAGTGCCTTTCTATTTTTCTTCTTCCTCTGCAACCCCTATAATTTGAATGTTGATGCATTTAATATTGTCCTAAAGGTCTTGAGACTATCTTCAATTGTTTTCATTCTTTTTCCTTTATTCTGCTCTTCAGCACATACTTCCACTATTCTGTCTTCCAGCTGATCTTCTGCCTCAGTTATTCTGCTACTGGTTTCTTCTAGAGTATTTTTAATTTCAGTAATTGTGTTATTCATCATTTCTTATTCTTTATTTCTTCTATGTCCATGGTGATTGTATTAACTGCATTAATGGTTTCTTGCATTTTCTCCATACTGTTTTCAAGTCTTCAGATCATCTTTACTATCATTATTCTGAATTCTCTTTCAGGTAGGTAGGTTATTTCCTCTTTGTTTATTTGCTTTTTGTAAGTTTGTTGTTTCATTGTGCTGTATTTCTCTGTCTTTTCATTTTTTCAACCTAACTTACTCTTCTTGAGGTCTCCTTTTTCCAGGCTTTAGGTTTATATTCCTTCTCCTCTTGGTTTTTGCCCTTTGAAGGAAAGGTTGGTTGAGCAGTTTGTGTTGACTTCTTATTAGGGGTGACTTGTGCCTGTGTTCTAGTGGTAGGAAGTGAGTTTTTTTTTTTTTTTCCTCTGATGGGCAGGACTGTGTAAGGTGGTATATTTTTGAGGGTCTATGGGACTCTTGTCTGTTGATGATTGTTTCTGTCTTGCTTTTTCTTTGGGTAAAGTGTCCTGGAGTGTATGCTGTCAATAGCTGGGTGATAGTAGGCTTTGTGTACAGTTGTTGACGTTCTTAGTAATTGACACCCCCTGGGCTTAGGAGTTCTCTGGTAGTCTTGGATCTTGGACTCAATGCTCCCACCTCAGTGGTTCAGGTGTGATCCTTGGTCAGGAGATGGGGGCTCCATAAGTTGCTTGTTATGGGATTAAAGGAGGTTAAAGCAAACTCACCAAGACAAGATCTTAATACAAGACCAAGCAGTTAGTTACAGAAATAATGGTACATTTTCACACACTTCCACACACACAGATATAACCAAGGTATTCTAAAGAAAAGAGTACAGGAGATTGACTTGGTGAAGAAGGGAAACCAAAAGCGATATCAGTCAATTAAAAGCAGCACTAACTAACAGTCAATCTGAAAAACTGAGACTGAGCAGAGTGCCAATTGGGGAATATAGTAAAGAGAGTACAACAATTTAACTTATACGGTGAAAAAAGAAAGAATGAAGGAAAAAAGAAAGAAGAGAAAAAAAGAGAAGGGAGAGAAAAGAGAAAAAGGGTTGAAACAAAAGGTGAAAAAAAAAGAAAAGAAAATAGAAAAGCAAAGGTAAATAGACATATGTGAAAAAGGTTTATATATATTCAGAAATAGCTACAGCCTTTAAAGGGCTATAAGAAAAGCAATCAAATAATTCAAAAGCAAAATCAGAAAAATCACCAAATAAGGGTGAAAAAATCTTTTAAAAATATTTGTTTAAACAAGAAAAACAAAGAAGAAAACTCCACAGTGCCACAAAAGGCTAATGTGAAGTTAGAAATATGTAGGGGGAATAGGCATACTTAAAAGAGAGAGAGAAAAAAAAAAAACGCTTCTCAAAGTTGTAATTCTTCTTGGTTGTGGAGTCTTCCCTTGTGGATGGGTCTGAATTAGTTTCCTGTGAAGTTTACCTGGTTGGGGGAGCTTGTGCCTGTGCTCTGGATGACTGAGCTGGATCTCATCTCTCTGAAGGGCAGGGCAGTGTCCAGTAGTAAGTTTCGGGGTGTCTATGGGTTCAGTATGTCTGTGGGCAGTCCTTCTGACTTTGGCAATGTTAAACACGTCTATTTCTGCAGCTGTATCAAAGTGGCCCTCTCAGCGTATCTTCACTGCTGCCAACCCCTTACTTGTCCATTGAATCTAGGCCAGTGCTTCTGTCCCCTATCCTGCCCTGGACTGTAGGCCGAAGCTTGCTAGGTAGGGGGCTTGTTTGGATCTTTTCTTGACTTGTCAACCCTGCCCTCTGCATCTCAGAGACTTGTATGGGGCTTCCCTCAGCCCCCTGAGCTTGCCCTTTATGTTGCGAGGCTTATGTGCTCTTCTTTTGGTTCTGTGGGCCCACAGTCTGTGCCGCATGGTTTGTATGCACTGCAGAGGTTTGTGTGCATGCCTCTCTTGGCACCCTGGACCCACCCTCTGCACTGCTGGGCTTCTGTGGGCTTCTCTCAGTTCCCCAAGCCCGCCATCTGGTCAGGGCCACAGTATGTGAGCTGCTTATTGGCTGAGAAGTGCAGCTTTCTTTGTTTTCTGCTCTCTGGATCCCTGCTTTATCCAGCTTTCTGAGATTCCACTGCTCCGCCTTGGGCCTCGTTTGTGAGGGAGCTTCCCAGTGCATGGGAACTCTTCCTTCTTCATGACTCCTTCCCTCCCTCGGGGCACAAGTTTCCATACAGAAGTTCTCAGTCTTTTTCCTTTATATGTCTCCATCCTCTCTCCTACTTAATTTCAGGGAGTTTAGCCATAACCCCTGGAGGCCTGGCGTCTTCTGCTGTCTCCTAGAGGTTGCTTTGTGGGAGTTGTTCCATATCTTGATGAGTTTTTGATGTGTTTGTGGGGAGGCTTCAATCTCCCTGTCTTACTTCTACAAACCTGGTGGGCTTATCATCTGATGTCACATCTTTTTGTCTTTTTATGCTGTTCATGGGGTTCTTGCAGCAAGAATACTGGAATGGTTTACCATTTCTTCCCTGATTGTACCATGTTTTGTCAGACCTCTTTACTTGGACCCATCTATCTTGAGTGGCCCTCCATGGCATGGCTCATAGCTTCATTGAGTTGTACAAGCCCCTTTGCCTCGACAAGGCTGTGGTCCATGAAGTGGATTAATTATAGTTGCATGCCTTCAATCCCAAGATGATGGAGTAGAAGGACATGTGCTCATTTCTCCTGTGAGAACACCAAAATCACAACTAGCTGTTGAACAACCATTGACAGGAGGATGTGGGAACCCACCAAAAAGAGACATCCTATGTCCAAGGACAAAGGAGAATCCACAACAAGATGGTAGAAGGGGGGAAATCATGTTAAAATCAAATTCCATACCTGCTGGGTGAGTGACCTACAAACTGGAGAACGATAATATCAAAGAAGTTCTCACAATGTTGTGAAGGTTCAAGGCCCCACATCAGACTTCCCAAGCTGGAAATCCAGCACAGAGAGTTGGAATGCCCAGGGAATCTGGCTTTGAAGGTCAGCAGGATTTGATTATAGAACTTCCACAGGAATGGGAAAAACAGACTCTTGGAGGGCACAAATAAAATGTGTGCACACCAGTGACCCCATAGGAGACTGAGCCAGACCTGACTGTGAGTGTTTGAGGGTCTCCTGTGGAGGCATGGGTTGGCAGTGGCCTACCACATTTACAGGGGCACTGGCAGCATCAGTCCTGGGAGGTGGGTGTTGGGATAAATCCTCTTCGAGGTCACCATTAGCTCTACCATAGAGCCTATAGATTTTAGGACTGGGTTGCTTCAGGCCTAACAACTAACAAGGAGGGAGAACAGCCCCATCCATCAGCAGACAATTGGATTAAAGATTTCTTGAGCTTGGCCCTGCCCACCAGAGCAAGACCCAGTTTTCCCCACACCCAGTCCCTCCCATCAGGGTGTTTGCAGTTGATCAGGAAGCCTTTTATTCTCATCCATCAGAGGACAGACAGAAGAAGCAAGAACTATAATCCCACAGCATCCAAAACAAAAACTATAATCACAGAAAGCTAACCAAAATGATCACATGAATCACAGCCCTGTGTAACTCAATGAAACTATGAGCCATGCTGTGCAGATTCACCCAAGATGGATGGGTCAGAGTGGAGAGTTCTGAAAAAATGTGGTCTACTGTAAAATGAAATGGCAAACCACTCCAGTATTCTTGTCAAGAACTCCATGAACAGTATGAAAAAGCAAAAAGATATGACACCAGATGATGACCACACCAGGTTGGTAGGTGTCCAATATGCTACTGGGGAAGAGTGGGCAGATAGCTCCTGAAAGAATGAACAGGCTTGGCCAAGCAAAAACAACACACAGTTATGGATGTGTCTGCTGGTGAAAATAAAGTCTGATGCTGTAAAGAACAATATTGTATAGGAACCTGGAATGTTAGGTCCATGAATGAAGGTAAATTGAACGTGGTCAAGCAGGAGATGGCAAGTGTAATCATCAACATCTTAGGAATCAGTGATCTAAAATGGATAGGAATGGGTGAATTTAATTCAGGTTACCATTATATCTACTACTGTGGGCAAAAATCCCATAGCAGAAATGGAGTAGCCCTCATAATCAACAGAAGAGTCCAAAATGCAATACTTGGGTGCAGTCTCAAAAACAATAGAATCATCTCAGTTCATTTCCAAGGCAAACCATTGAACATCACAGTAATCCAAATTTGTGCCCCAACCACAAATGCCAAAGAAACTGAAGCTGAATGGTTTTATGAAGACGTACAAGACCTTCTAAAACTAACACCAAAAACAGGTGTCCTTTTCATCATAAGGGATTGGAATGCAAAAGCAGGAAGTCAAGAGATACCTGGGGTAACAGGCAAGTTTGGCTTTGGAGTACAAAATGAAGCAGGGCAAAGGCTAACAAAATTTTGCCAAGAGAACATACCGAGGAGCAAAAGGGAGAAGCATTCATCCGTTGGCTCTTAACTGTCATTGGTCAAGGGAAACCCCACTGATTCATTGTTGTTTTTTTTTGTTGAAAAACAACAGGGGTTAAAGGAGGCTGAAAAGTAATTTCCTATAAATCAAAGGAAGCTGCTTTGCCTGCTTTGTAAATCTGGGTATTCAGCTATGTGTGACTGGAGAAGTAAGGAATGATAGGATTATATTTTAAAGGGACATCGAAAAGTTCAGCTCACTTTTAAAAAAAATTATTAAAACCCCTCTATTTTCTTAAAGTACACATGAGTTAGGGCTCAGTGGGAAACAGTCCACCTGCCAAACAGGAGACAAGGATTGGGAAGATCCTCTGGAGAAGGAAATGGCAACCCACTCCAGTATTCTTGCCTGGGAAATCCCATGGACAGAGGACCCTGGTGGGCTACAGTCTTATCAGGTTGCAAAGAGTCAGGCATGTCTTAGTAACTAAACAACAACAAACACCCACTGCTTTTTAACTTCCATTGGTCAAGGGAAACCCCATTAACTCATACTTCTCCCACATTTCTGTATTGATCATGCATGAGAGCCAGGCAGGCTCTCTTGGGGTTCCATTTGGCTGCATTGGAGAAGCCCCAGGTTAGGGTGAAGGCTTCCTAAAACAGGTCAGCTAAGCACTGACTGGAGGCAGAGGTTTGGCCAAGAAGTTTTTGAGGCACTATAAAGAGTGTTGGGCACATTCATCTTTACAATAAGAAAGAGATTCCGTAAGGATTGGGCTGAATTCAATGCCTAGATAACACAGGACCTGGATTCTGAGGTCCTGGGTAGTGCAAGGGCTATGGCAGATCTCCCCCTCTAAATCTACAGTGTGAGGCTAAGGGAAGGCCAAGGAGTAGGGCAACCCTGAAAGTTTGCTGAGCAAAGAGGGGCTCTATCAAGTTAGTTCATCAGGGCTAGGCAAAGAGGCCCAAGCAAGGTAGTGGGAAAGGTATGGGGTTCTAGGAGATGACGAGGAAATGGCTGGGAGTGATCCCCTGGGCCAGATGTGAAGTGAAGTGTGTCCTAATAGTACCTGAGGCCTTGCTCCTGTGAGGAGAAGAAAACTGATGAAGCCACAATATGTAACAGAAAAGGTACACTGACAAACCAGACCACAGTCTCCCTAACCTGGTGTCAAACCCCTGTAGGTCCTGCATGGTAACAGTGGGTTGTGTTCTTTTACAGTGTTACTGATCATCCAGCATCATATCAATATCTAACCTTGATCTGTCTCAGGGATATAAATCAATCTGAAAGCAGCCCCTGCCTTTTATGTATATTACAGGCTTGGCCAGGGGTTCTTAATTTAAGATACCATGGATACAATTTAGGGGGTCCATGAGACATAATTGAAAGAAATTAAATCTATATTTTGTTCCAAATTAAATAAAAAGTTTCCTTTATGTGTATAGGCAATAAATCACATAGCTGAATCTTTGTTTCCAACAGAAGCCACAGTATTTTCATATCACAATACAGTTATAAATACTTTGAAAGATCATTGTATATCAAAATTGCAGTAGTTATTAGACACTATCCTTCCCACCACTAGATCTTGTTGTATAGTATATTAAAGACAAAGCACTTGTTATATATTTTAAAATATTTTGAGAAAAGTAATTCAATATAATTGGTTTTCTTTATAATCTGATATATTTTATTTTATGCATTTTGTTATTTTTAGAAAGGATCTATAGGGTTCATCAGACAAATGGTTCAAGAGTCCCTGTATTAGACCACGAAAGGCCAATATTGACCTGCATGCTAGGACCCCTCTTGTCCGAGTGGCAGACATTACTAATCAATCATGACAATCTTTCCAGCAGATGCCTCTGCAGGCATCTTCTGCTGACTCATCCATATAGACATATGAGGCCAAATTTGTTCTTCCTGCTCTATAATGAACTATATGAGCCAATTAGGAATAAAGCAAGGCAGGACAGGGATATGATTAAGTGCTTCTTTGGCAAGCATAGCAAATTAAAGTGAAGTTTGAGACTAACAGTACAAAAGGGCTTCAAGTAACAAGAGACACTATTGTGGAAGACTCCGGAGTGAAGTATTGAAGGAAAAACATAATTTTGAGAGATGGAGAGAGGAGGGTGACATGGTATTCAGGTGTGTGTAGAGGGGCAAAGGTGAGAAGTTCAAGAGTGGAAAGAGCCAGAAATATCAGGGGACACTGTGCAGACCAGGCTTTGGAGAAATTGCAGTAAATGAAACTGAGGTATCAACTTCATTAGGAAAACTTTGAATACCTGGGGTGAGGCGCTTGGTCTGGGAAGTCCCTTAGAGTCAGTGAGGAGGGGACAAAGGTTATGTCAGTTTGTTTTTGCTGTGTAAGCCAGAATTTATTGGTTTAATACCACAATGATTATTTCACACTAATCTATGAGTTGGCTAGCTGGTTCTTCTGGTCTGGGCTGGCTTAGCTGATTATGGTGGTTCCCTCAAACATATTAGGTCAGTTAATGGGTAGGCTAGGGACTGGTTGATTCAGGATAGCCTCATCGCATGGTTGGCATTTGGCTAGCTATTGGCTGGGCCAGTGGGATTCTGGGCCAAATGATTTCTCATTCTTCAGAAGGCTAGCCTGGGCTTGTTCACATGGTGACTGGATAGATTTCCAGGAAGTGGAAATGCACATGGCCTCTTGAAGCCTACTTGGATTTGGTACTTTGTCATTTCTACCATATTCTATTGGCCAAAGCAACTCACAAGGCCAACTTAGATTCAAGGAATGGGGAAATAGACTCTGCCTCTTGATGGGAAGAGATACAGTCACATTGCAAAGAGTGTGAATACAGGCAGAGAATAATTGTGACCATGTTTGCAATTAATTTATCACACAGGATTTTAACGGTAGTTGGTGCAACATGAGCTATCAGGGTAGTATTCTTGGGCTTCCCTTGTGGCTCAGCTGGTAAAGAATCCACCTGCAATGCGGGAGACCTGGGTTCAATCCCTGGCTTGGGAAGATCCCCTGGAGAAGGGAACAGCTACCCACTCTAGTATTCTGGCCTGGAGAATTCAATAGTCCATGGACTCCCAAAGAGTTGGACATAACTGAGCGACTTTCACTTTATGGGTTTGGTAATTTCATAGGCAAAGAGTGGGAGGATTATTCCAACTATCTGGGGGAGGGATGGGGATTTTCAGGAACTGGGCACTACCCACTTTTTGCCCTTTTGTGATCTCAGAACCATCATGGTGCTGGTGAGTGTGTCATTTAGTTTATGCTAATGTATTACAATGAGCATATAATAAGGCTCAAGGAATGTCCCACCATCTTGGGCTTCGATGGTTCTAACCAGGTTTTATCATGTTCTCAACAGCTCTATCATTCTTTTAAAGGTTGTGCCCTACCCTCTTTCTTCCTAACTCACTAGGAGGGAGCATGAAGAGGGAAGAGGAAGACAAGGTTTGAGGGAAAGGGCTTCTATCAGAAGCTGGGGAGAAAAGAAAGATCCAGAGAAAAAAAAGAGCATCTCTGCAACTTGGGGTTGGGGAAGCCTCAGGACAGCCAAGTGTGGGGCGTTCACTCATGGTTGTTCTGTGCTTGTTCAGATATTGGGCTCAGAGAATTGGGAGTCAGAGTAGGGGCAGTGTGGTGGAAGTTGTTTTCCATGCTTAATCTTCGAAAGGCAAACTTCTGGGAGGTCTGGACCAAGGTCAGTAAAACTCTTCCTTCTTTTCTCCCTCCTTATGCCTGCTGCTCTGAAAAATCCAGTGGCATCAGTGCTTCCAGATGTGGCCTCCAGATGTGTCCTGGAACTGTTCCAGGCAGATAAAGGATGCAGAGACTATAGTCAGTCTCCTGGCTTTTCCTCCTCCCTTGTCCAGTGGGGCCTGTCCAATGCTCTCCCTCCTCTGCTTCCCTTCCTTTACTAGGTCAGGGTACCAGATGCCTTGTGGATGGATAAATAAATACTGGTTATGAATAAACCTGAGCCAGACAGATGCATTTTTATTCATGTTGGAAAGAGCTTATAACTGGGGGAGTGGAAAACTTTCAAATGTTTCCATTCTGACCACTCCCAGAGGTTCTCGGAGAAGGAAGTGAGCTGTTTCTTTGGTTGGGAAGCTGCCAGGGCACTGGGCTCAGGGCCAGCCAGGGTCTGGGAGGAGCTCCTGAAATCTTCCCTCTTAATGGGAACAGCTTAGGCCCTGGTGTCTCACCAGGATGGAGCCCCAGTTAGGGTGGGAAAAGCAGCTCTTTTATTAATAGCAGACCATGCTACCAACCCAGGTGGTTCTGTTAGAAGTGAGTTCTCTGGTTGCTGGACAAGTATGTATTAGAGTGTACCATGTGCTTGAATTCCCTAAAGCTCTTGTTCAAATGCAGATTCTGATTCAGTCCATGTAGGATGAGGCCTTGGATTCTGCATTTCTAACTAGCTCTTAGGTGATTCTGAAGCTGCCAGCGTGTAGACCATATTTTGAATAGCAAAAGTCTAGACTAGACATCTGAAACATGTCTAAACTTCTTTTTTCAATTCTTAAAAAATTTTTTTAAATTGGTAGAAAATTGCTTTACAATGTTGTGTTGGTTTCTGCCATACAACAACATGAATCAGATAGTGGGCAACAACATATATACATATATAAATTATGACCAATTCTAATATATATATAGATCATCCCAGAGCACCAGGCTGGGCTCTCTGTGTTATATAGCGACTTCCCACTAACTACTTTGCACATGATAATGTATATATAAAACTAAAACATGTTTAAACTTTGACACTTTTTTCCTGTGGGTTTTCCTGATTTTTTTTTGTTTGTTTTTTTTTAAGTTCCCAAAGTACTGGAGCATAGACAGTGAAAAAGTCTACTCTTGTCCCCAGCAACCCAATGATGCCTTCCCATGGCCAACCGGTGTTGTTGGTTTTTGTGTATATCCATCCAGAGATATTTTATGAACATTCAAGCAAGTATATATTTTCCCTTCTCTCTCCTTGCCCTTGTCTATTACATGATGCATACTGTTTTGGTCTAGGGCAGTACCATCCTGAACATGCGTAATCTTTTCTGATATATACTGTTTTACAGTTTGCTTTTTTGACTTAGCATATCTTGAACTTCACTCTAGTTCCTTTTTTCTCTTTTTAAAGTCACACAGTTTCATTATATACCATAGCTTACTGGGAAAATCCCTTTTGATGGATACTTGATACCAATTTTTTGCTTTTGCTACTAGTGGCACAATAAATACCTTAGTATCCTATCACTTCTTCCAGATGTGAGTCTATTTGGAAGATAAATGTCTGCAAGTGGAAATGCAGGATCAAAGGATACATGCATTTGTAATTTTGATGAATATTGTCAAACTGATCTCCACAGAGGAGTTGTGTTAACAGCATAACAGAGGGTCTATTTCCCTTACTCTCACAATGCCACATGTTAAACTCTGATATTTGCCAATTTGATGTGTAGGAAATAACTACCCTTTTTTTTGTTCATTTGTGTTTGGCTGCTCCAGGCAGCTTACAGGAACTAATGGCAGTGAAAGCACCAGTGGTCCTAACCATTGGGCCACCAGGGAAGTCCCCAAAACTTTTCTTTATGACACTCTCTCTTTCTTTAGTTTCCATGGTTCTCTTCAACTACATTTGCCTTATAATAATTGAATTCATCTTCTCTCGGCCAGGCATCTTATCAGGTGCTGGGAATCCAAAGGAAAACACACATAAATAATCCTTATGCTTTTCTTTAGTAGGAAAGACAATTAATTTGTCAATAATTCCTGATAGGCAGGAAGAGTGCTATGATAAGGGCGGGGGAAGGGGGGACGACTTCTTAAGACAGTGCTACTCAAACCTCAATGTGCTCAGGAGGATCTTGCTGTGATACAGAATCTGACTCCACAGGTCTAGGGCGGGGTCTGAGATGCTGCAGTTCTAACAAGCTTCCAGGTGAAGCTGAGGCTGCTGGTCCTAGGACTGTATTTTGAGTAGCTAGAGGAGCCTGGTAGGCTGCAGTCCATGGGATCGCTAAGGGTCGGACACGACTGAGCAACTTCACTTTCACTTTTCACTTTCATGCATTGGAGATGGAAATGGCAACCCACTCCAGTGTTCTTGCCTGGAGAATCCCAGGGACGGGGGAGCCTGGTGGGCTGCCGTCTATGGCGTTGCACAGAGTTGGACACAACTGAAGTGATTTAGCAGCAGCAGCAGGGCCTATGAAGCTATTTCTGTAAAAAACCAGATAGTGAATACTTTTGGTTTTGTGGGACACATGATATCTGTTGTAGCTATTTACTTTGTCTTTGAAAGCAGCCATAGACAATATGTGAATGAATTGACAAGACTGTTTCAACAAAAGTTTATTTACGAAATAGGCAGTGGCTGCATTTGACCAGCAGACCGTGAATTGCTGATCCCAGTCTAAAATAACACAGGCATCCAATAGCTGTTTTGGAAGCAACGACTGAAGTGTACTATTTGAGTAGCAGCAGGCACCTGAGTCCCTGTGATCCGTGGTGCCTGGAGGAATGGTGTATTAGTCAGAGTCCTACCAGGAAAACAAACACCAGGTTTTAAACCAAGGTAATTAAAATTTTACATAGTTAATGGAGGAGCTGAGATGTCTACCAGGGGCGCCGAGAGAATAGCAATAGCAGGAAGCTGTTACCACCCCAGGGAAGAGAAGGGAGGAGATGGTATTGCTGGGGCTGAGGTCACCCAATGGGAGCTGGAGCTGTGGTGAAGACAGCCAGGGTCGGAGAGCCTGGGAAGAAATATCACTGGAAACTTCCTTATTCTTGCCTTCCTATCTTCCATCCATTGGCCAAACTCATCTGTGATGCAATCTATACTGGAAGCTGTAGGGGCCAACCCCTGTCATATGAAATAAAGCAAGAGAAGTCAAGCATGGTCTGAGGCCAACAGGTCAAGGCCCAGTCAAATGGACATTTAGAATGAGACTTGAAGTGCTGGTAGCTGACCAGAAAATTGGGAGAGGAAAGGTGGATGTTTCAGGCACAGAAAGCAGGCATAGGGTGTGTAGGGGTAGGTGCATTGGATGAGGCCAGCAGGCAAGCCACTCCTTTAAGTGGGATGAGATTTATGCTTTAGAACAGAGGTGGGCAAATATCTTTGTCACATAGTTTTATCCTTTCGTTTAAAGAACATGTAAACACGTTAAAGAATCTGCCTACAATGCAGGAGACCTGGATTCGATCCCTAGGTTGGGAAGATCCCCTGGAGAAGGGCATGGCAACTCACTCCAGTATCCTTGTCTGGAGAATCCCCATGAACAGAGGAGCTTGGCAGGCTATAGTCCATGGGGTCACAAAGAGTTGGACATGACTGAGTGACTAAGCGCAGCACACAAACACGTAGAAACCATTTTTTGCTCAAACGCTGCACAAGAATAGGCCTCAGGCAGCCTGTGGCCCATAGTAGTTTGATGGCCTGGCCCGGAAAGATCCACTTTAGAAGGATGGGTCAGGTGGAGGTGAAACTGAGAGATGAGACAGAGGCTGGAAAGGAGGCTGCTGAAGATGCCGGGAAAGAAATGGCGGGAGCCCCAGAGGCAATCATAGTGGTGAAGAGAAGATATGAGTTAGACATGTAAAATGGACAGAATGTAGAGTGGCTGGTCTAAACAGAAGGACTGGGCTGGGTCTGGAGGGATTTGCAAACTGACACATTGAATATTCTTTTTTTTTTATTTTTTTTTATTTTTATTTTTTTTAGTTTTTTATTTTTTAAATTTTAAAATCTTTAATTCTTACATGCATTCCCAAACATGAACCCCCCTCCCCTTCCAAGCTAAACCCTTAGGGAGTGATAAGAAATCCTGTCCTGCTGGCAGTGTGCTTCCCACCCCCGCCCCACCCACTCGCTCTAGGTAGGAAAGTGGAAGAGCAGGTTGTGCTGCCTCTTAGTAAGCCGGAGTCGGTTGCTCAGCTGTTGGTGACTCACTGGTTGCTTCAGTTCAGTTCAGTTCAGTCGCTCAGTCATGTCCGACTCTTTGCGACCCCATGAATCATAGCACGCCAGGCCTCCCTGTCCATCACCAACTCCCAGAGTTCACTCAGACTCACGTCCATCGAGTCTGTGATGCCATCCAGCCATCTCATCCTCGGTCGTCCCCTTCACCTCCTGCCCCCAATCCCTCCCAGCATCAGAGTCTTTTCCAATGAGTCAACTCTTTGCATGAGGTGGCCAAAGTACTGGAGTTTCAGCTTTAGCATCGTTCCTTCCAAAGAAATCCCAGGGCTGATCTCCTTCAGAATGGACTGGTTGGATCTCCTTGCAGTCCAAGGGACTCTCAAGAGTCTTCTCCAGCACCACAGTTCAAAAGCATCAATTCTTCGGTGCTCAGCCTTCTTCACAGTCCAACTCTCACATCCATACATGACCACAGGAAAAACCATAGCCTTGACTAGAGGGACCTTAGTTGGCAAAGTAATGTCTCTGCTTTTGAATATGCTATCTAGGTTGGTCATAACTTTCCTTCCATGGAGTAAGTGTCTTTTAATTTCATGGCTGCAGTCACAATCTGCAGTGATTTTGGAGCCCAGAAAAATAAAGTCTGACACTGTTTCCACTGTTTCCCCATCTATTTCCCGTGAAGTGATGGGACTAGATGCCATGATCTTCGTTTTCTGAATGTTGAGCTTTAAGCCAACTTTTTCACTCTCCTCTTTCACTTTCATCAAGAGGCTTTTTAGTTCCTCTTCACTTTCTGCCCTAAGGATGGTGTCATCTGCATATCTGAGGTGATTGATATTTCTCCCAGCAATCTTGATTCCAGCTTGTGTTTCTTTCAGTCCAGCATTTCTCATGATGTACTCTGCATATAAGTTAAATAAGCAGGGTGACAATATACACCCTTGACGTACTCCTTTTCCTATGTGGAACCAGTCTGTTGTTAGAATATGGGTACTAAGGCATCTCCCGTCTTCAGTTTTAGGCCTTGGTTGTCATTCAAGAGTGACAGGGGACATCCCACCAACATTCTGTGATACTCCCTGTGGCATTTGGTCCAGATCAGAAATGAGAACTGGGAAGTCCAGACACTTGCTAGTAGCCCCTGCTATCATCTTGATCATAGGCTGATTGCAGCACAGGCAAGGCTGGGATGTGGTCTTAGTTTGGATCTCCTAAAATAAGAGGCAAGGATTTGAGTGGCAAGAGTTCATTGCATTGGGAGGGAGTAGGGAAGAGAGACAGGGGAGAGAAGCAGCCCATACAAAATGTATTATGGAGCCAGTTACAACTGTGGGCAATGGGAACTTAAACCTGATGTGGAGTCCTGGCCTTCAGGGTGGAAAAAGTGCCACAGAGTTATGCTGTCTGGGAAAGGGAACTGGGGAATTCATCCACTAATTCCTGAAAGTCACAGATGGAGGGCTCCTCCAAGGGATCTCTGGCACTTGCAGCTGGCTACCTGGCTTTTTGAAGCTCAGGAATGAAAGCTCTCAGGTGCAGATAAGCACACTTGAAGTTGGGAGGCAGCTGGAGCTTCTTGAAGTGCTAAGATCCCAAAGAGGTGAGCAGGGTACCTACAGAACCCACTAAAGATGGTTATCATCTCCAGTTGACACATAGAGAAACTGAGAAGCAAAGTGAAACCTCCAAATCATACAGCAGGTTTGTAACAGACGTGAGGTTAGAACTCAGAGCCTGTGGGTCCAGTGTCTTCCACTAGTTTTTAGCCAGTCCCTGCTGTCATGGAGCTTCTGGGCAGGAGAGGCCCTGCCTCTGTGTCTCATAGGTTGATTCCAGTTGCTCCATCTACCCACCTGCTACATTCAGTCTCCTGTATACTCCCCACTTTCCAAGTCTACCCAGAACTCAGAGCCATATTTAGAGGAAGGGAGAGCATGCAGGACATGCAAATATGCCAATATTTGGCTTCCTTCCCTAAGGGCTCCCCCAGTGGCTCAGCAGTAAAGAATCTCCCTGCAATGCAGGAGATGTAGTTTCAATCCCTGAGTTGGGAAGACCTCCTGGAGGAGGGCATGGCAACCCATTCCAATATTCTTGCCTTGTGAATCCCATGGGCAGAGGAGACTGGAGGACTACAGTCCATGGGGTTGCAAAGAGTCAAACATGACTGAAGCGACTTAGCACGCATGCACCAAGGGCCTAAATGGAGCTTGCAGAGCCCGAGCAGAAGGGTATGTGGGAAACAGAGGGGGGTCAAGAGTTGGGAGGTAGCCCACTGATCAAGCTGTAGGGGCAGGGTGTGCTGAGCAGAGATAGACACCGGACAGGATAGAGTCGATGTGGAGGGCGCCCAAGGGGACTGCAAAGTGGGCTGGGCAGGTTTGAGTCCCCTGTGCCTTGTCCTGGTTACCTGAGACCTGGGCCCCTTTGCATAACTGGGAGCAGATGTTTCAGGCCTCAGCACTGAAGTCTGCCTGGTTCAGAATAGAGCATCATCTAATCATTCAGCTGTTCATCCACTTGAGGATCACTTGTGAGGCCCCCTATATCCTAGGTTTGTGCCACCCACCTTGGGGAACTTTAGGAGGAATCAGGCTATTGGCTACTTTCAGAACCTGTTGCATCCTGCAGTGGGAGTAGGATAGTTTTCTTCACCCTGAACTCGCCGATTCTACACTGAATCCTGAATTGGGTGGTGGAAGACAGCATAGCTCTGAGGGAGCCCCTAGTCTGAGCAGGGAGACATACTCCAAAATCCGGGTTGTAGAGCCACTCCCTGTTCAGGGATGCTTAGAAAATAGTTTTGTTTCTGAAGTCTTTGATACTAAATTAGGAAGTGGGGGTCACTGGAAGCTCTACCTAACTGGTCCAGCAGAATCCCCTTGAAATCTATCCCATTCCTAAACCCAGCCTCTAATGACTGTAACATTTCCCTCCTTTTGCAATATGGCTTTACAGCTTCTCCCACAAGGGATCTATTCCTCATACATTGAATCTGGGCTTGTGCATTAGTTAGAGTTCTCTAGAGAAACACGGAGAAGGAAATAGCAACCCACTCCAGTATTCTTGCCTGGAGAATCCCAGGGACAGAGGAGCCATCTATGGAGTCTCACAGAGTCAGACATGACTGAAGTGACTTAGCAGCAGCAGCAGCAGCAGCAGCAGCAGCAGCAGCGGCAGCAGCAGCAGCAGCAGCAGAGAAACATGGATAGATAGAGGAACTATCTATCTATCTACTCATCTATAGAGAGAGATTGAGAGAGAGATTTTAAATAATTGACTCACACTATTGTGGAGACTTGGTTAGTCCAAAAATCTGCCAGGTGGCCTGCAAGCTGGAGACTCAGGGAAGAGTTGCATTTGAGGCCCAAGGCAGTCTGCTGACAGAATTCCTTTTTGCTTGTGGGGTGGGGGTGTGGGGGGAAGTAAGGAAGGATAGCAGGGTAGGGTGGGGGGTTAACTTTCAACTGATTGGATGAGATTTGCCCCCATTATTGAGGGCAATCTACTTTACTCAAGGCCCACTGACTTAAATGTTAATCTCATCCAAAAAATACCTTCACAGAAACATCCAGGATAACCTTTGACCTGGGCACTGTGACTCAACCAAGTTGACACAAAAATTAACCATCATAGCTGGTCTGCCACTTGTTTCGGGCCATAGAATGTAGTTAAAGTGGTGGTGTGTCAGTCGTGAGCCTAGGCCTCAAGAGGTTTTGCTCAATTGCACTCACTTTCTTGGAATTATACCCAGCTACTAGGGAACAGTCTTGGGCTAGCTACTAAAGGATGAGAGACCATGCAGAACAAAGATGATTTGTGCCAGCTGATGCCAGGCCCCACCCAACCTAGCAACTGACTGCATATGTACATGGGAACTGAGCCAAGAACAAATTGCCCAGCAGAGCCCAGCCCCAATTGCTAACCCATAGAACTGTGAGCTAAATAAATATTGTTTTAGGCTACAAAGTTTTTTGGAGTGGTTTGTACGCAGGAAAAGCTAGCTGATACACAGTCCAATTTCTGCAGTGCCCCCACACCCCTCCACCTCAGGTATTCTATCAACCTGTCATCTTGGCTGATGAAGAAGACACAAGTAGACAGAGGGCATATTTCAGGTTTTGTAGGGCCCTGTAGGTGTCTCTATCATTAATAGAAAGTGTGGATATTCTCCAACCCTGATATTTAAGTGCATGTCTGCGCAAGCACATTCTAGCCCGGCAGGCTCCCACAATAATGTGTCAGAACAGAAGAGGATGAAATGGAGGGAGAAGAACAAGGGTTGGAGACCACCTCTGTGGACCTGGGGGAGCTTCAGGGATTCATTGTAGGATGCAGCACAGAAATAGAACTTGGGAAGAAACAAACTTGGGTCAAATTCTGCTTCTGTGTCCTGGGGCAAGTTGTGTCTCCATTCAGAGCCTCAGCTTTTCTAAGAGTCGAGTTAGGTTTTGTGGAGCCTGGAGCACTTACTAGTTGGGAACCCTTTGTAAGCAGAAGAATACTAAACTGATTACAAAATTGCAGGAGTTTGGAATGGCTCAGGCAAGTGAGCTTAAGCTTTGTTAGCTTTGCAATGAATTGCTTCTGGCTTCCTCACTGGTGGAATAGGAAAGTTAATGCTAGCAATTGAAAAGGATTGTTTGGGAGGGCAAATGAGTACACCGTGCATAATGGGTATCCTGATGGGTGGAATCTAGCAGGAAGGCAGCTTTGCAAGAAATGATTCACAAGGAGGAAAGGTTTTCTGTAGTGGCTGGTTGGTGGGCTTCTGGGAGAAAGATGGAGCAGCATGAGAAGGAATAGAGGGGGAAGGAGAGTGTGGTATCTAGTCTCACCTGGCCTGTGGACTGCCCCTGAGGTGTAAGGAGGTCTACAGAGAGGGTCTACAGGCAGATGCAGAAGCTGATTTCATGACAGTCTTTGTGAGCTTCTGGGGCCTAAGTAAAGTTGGGACAGGGTTCTGAACAGGCATGTATTCAGAAAAAAAAAAAAAAAACAACAACAACCCATCAAAAACCAAGCATGTGTTTTTTTCTAGAGTAAGAGGCTGAAATGGGGATTCTTGAGCAAATGAGTTATTGAAGGCATGCTTTCAGAGAAGAATAAGGGGGAGAGAGGGAATCAAGATATGACAGGGGAAGATGCTCAATGAGAGAGTCTCTGCTGGTGTGTAACCTCATTCTGATTCCACAGAGAACACTGCGGCGGTGAATGGCCAGAGAGTTGACAAACTCTGAGGGAAGAGGGCAGGCTACCCTCCACCCCACCCTGCAGCCCCACCCATGCCAATTCATTGTTGGGAGGAGGATGGAGAGTATAACTGTCCCCCCACCCCCGTCCCCATCCCCACACTGGGTTATCCATCATTCAAGGGCAATTCATAGAAGGGAGCAGCCTTTGCAGCACTTGTTGTTGTTCATTCGCTCAGTCATGTCTGACTCTTTGCAGTCATGAACTATAGCACGCCAGGTTTCCCTGTTCTGCACTATCTCCTGGAGTTTGCTTGAATTCATGTCCATTGAGTCAGTGATGCTCTCTATCCATTTCATCCTCTGTTGCCCCCTTCTCCTCTTTTTGTCAACCATTCCCAGCAATAGGGTCTTTTCCAATGAGATGGCTTTTCACATTAGGTGGCCAAAGTATTAGAGCTTCAGTTTCTGCATCAGTCCTTCCAATGAGTATTCAGGGTTGATTTCTTTTAGGATTGATTGGTTTGATCTCCTTGAATTCCAAGGGACTCTCAAGAGTTTTCACCTGGGAAAGGGGATCTGGGAAGGGCACCAACAGAATCTACTACCAAAGTTCTCTAAAAATTTCTGCAGGATACTCAAACCTACTATGGTATGAGGTGGGTAACTTGGGGAGTGAAGGAGATAAATAGGTGGAATGTAGGAGGAAAAACAGTTATGATCCTTAGGGCACTCTGACAGGGGCAGTGGACATGTTCTTTCACTACGTGGTTTCTAAGGATTTGGCTTTCTAGTGCTATGTTCATGTGGGACAGTCTGGGAATTTCAGAAATAACTGGGGCAAGTTGAGGGGAGCTGGATCACCCATGGTCTGCAGGTGAGGGCAAAAGCCCATGAAATGTATGTTTTGCCTATTAATGCAACCTCACTTGTGTCCCTGGGCTGGTGAGGCTTGGAGGAACCCTGATCACATATGGAAAAGAGATTGATCAACTCTAAAGTACTGGATGATTCCCAAGTCTATGAACATGATCAGTTGGGAGATAGTTCCCTGAGAGATTAATCAACTCTAAAGTACTGGATGATTCCCAAGTCTATGAACATGATCAGTTGGGAGATAGTTCCCTGCCCTGTGGGAAGACCAGAGATTCATCTCAATCCTGCCAGCAGCCCATGAATTGGTTCATGAAGAAGGGGAGATAGGCAGAAGGGTATAACAACTTGGTGCAATTGGGGTCATAAACAATGGTTTTTATCTTTGGTGAGATGGGTCTTAGGATAAAGCAACTAGAACTGGCATATAGTGTAGGTAAGAGGTAAAATGGGACAACCACTTTGGAAAATGGTTTGGTAGCTTCTTATGAAGTTAACATACACTTTTCATATGACTTAGCAAATACTGCTAGCTATTTACCCAAGAGAAGTGAAAATATATTGTGCTAGTTATCCACTCTTGTGTACTAACTTATGCCAAAACTTAGCAGCTTAAAAGGACAATAAATGGGTATTATCTTCACAGTTTCTATGGATCAGGAATCTGAGAGCAGTTTTGCTGAATGGTTTTGGTTGGAGATCTTTCATCAAGTTGCAGTCAGGAATTGTGGCATGCAGATGGGAAGGTTTGGTGGAGCTGGAAGATTTGTTCCCAAGATGGCTCACTCACACACTTGACACGTTATTGCTGAATGTTGGTAAGAAGCTTCAGTTATTTTCCACATGGACCTCTTCTATGGCTGCTTGAGTGTCCTTATCACATGGCAGCTAGCTTTCCCCAGAACAAGTGATCCAGAAAAGCAAGGCAGAAACTGCTATGTCCTTTATGACTTAGCCTTGGAAGATACACTGACCCTTCTGTAACAACTGTCGGACTACTTGGGCAGCTCTATCCAGTGTTGGAGGGATGACACAAGGTCTTGAATATCAGGAGGGGACCATCACTGTAGGCCATCTTGGAGGCTGGTGACCACGGGCATTAGCATAGCAGTGCTGTGTCTGTGCTGTGCAAAGCAGCACATATACCTTTGGCACTTGGGAAGTCTATTAACATGAGCCTTGCGTATCCCTGGGGTGGGTATGTAGGGGGGTCCTCAGTTTTAGTGGAGCCATATCAGCAACAAAAGCAGTAGCAGCAGCAGCAGCATTCAGTAAGAGGCTGTACAGAGAGGCTGGAGAGGAGTGTATGAGTCTCTGAGTGAACATGACCTTGTTTCAGGAGGCAGTCCTAGTGTGCAGTGTGGCTTCGTGCAGGTTAATTAGACCTTAAGGAAGGAAACAGAGGGATTATCTGGTCTTCGTTTTTTAATATGCATTGAAACAAGAGTTCAGGACCCTCAAGGTAGCCTCTCAGCTGGTGTGTCAGGTTTAGGCAAAGAGTGAATATAGAACAATTTGATGAAGAGGCACCTCCATACTCATTATCCTTACCCTGGAGTCTTCCCAGCAGGGCAGAAATGTGTGAAGGGTTTCTCTCTGTGCCACAAAGCCAGGGTAGCATTAGGCCACAAAGCCAAGGTAGTGTTAGTCCCCAAATCATTGTCCCATGAGGCTTCTCCTGCCTTCCAGGTTGGGGAGCAGGACTCATCCTCTACCAGTTGCTGCTGCTGCTGCTAGGTCGCTTCAGTTGTGTCTAACTCTGTGTGACCCCATAGACGGCAGCCCACCGGGCTCCCCCGTCCCTGGGATTCTCCAGGCAAGAACACTGGAGTAGGTTGCCATTTCCTTCTCCAATGCATGAAAGTGAAAAGTGAAAGTGAAGTCGCTCAGTTGTGTCCGACTCTTAGCGATCCCATGGACTACAGCCTACCAGGCTCCTCCATCCATGGGATTTTCCAGGCAAAAGTACTGGAGTGGGGTGCCATTGCCTTCTCCGAGTTATGGACCTCTATTATCCAGCTATGTGCTTTAATAAACAGGTAAGTCCAGTAGAGTTGTAGAGAGTTCTGATTGCTGGGTTCCTCCCTAGAAAGTTGGGTCCTAGGCTGAATATACAAGTTCTCAGACCCCAATCCTTCTCCCCCTACCCCACCAGCTCAGCTTCTAGGCTGGAAGCCTTGTGGAAGTGAGGTTGTGCCTCCCTCCCCATCTCTATGGGCTGTGTAAGGGGATGGTGGCAGGAAAGCAAGATGTAACCTCCAGTCCTTAAGGGCAGCCTGTGCTTCTATAATTAACTCTGGACCTCAGTAAATGAATTTTGAATAAACACGGAGGCTTAGGGACCTCACAGACAAGAGGACCCCCTTTTTCATCATAAAAGTCTGCATTGCTTAAGGGTATGAGTGAAGAGAGGAGAATTATAGAGAGAAAGAGGTGCTAGGCTTTTAAAGGAGAAGCCAGGGTTTGCAGAACAATGTAAATTAGCATGCAAATGGATCTATAAAAGCAGACTTGGGACCTAGGGGCAGTGGACTTGGATGAACCAAAGTGTTCATGTGCCAATTTGCCCAGCCCTGAATCTTGGTTCCCTGCTGGATGTGAGAAGAGGTGGTACAGCTCCAGAATTTCTATAAAGGAGGCACTGGGGTAGGCAGCACAATCTGGCTGGAAAAATGGGAGACTGTGAAGAATCATTGAACTGATCTGAGAACTACACACTTTGTATTGATTGTATGTTTACTAGAGGGTGGCTTTCCCTCTCAGTTTTCTATATTCTATTAATGTGACAGCAGCAATCACTGTTGCTTTAATAACTCTCCTACCTAATTCTTTGGCTACCTTTGTCTACCCTGATCATTTATTTTGGAATTTCAAAAACAATTCCTCTTTTTGTGTTCTTTCACTAACTAGATTTAGCTGTTCTCATTATGCATGATGGAATTTGACATCTCTTCATGTATTTGCCTGGTTCTGTTAATCCAGTGACCAATGCAAACCTCTTCCTGGAACTCCAGAGTTAAGTAGGCTAGGGTCTTATAAACACCCCCTGGATATCTCCCAGGGACCTCAAACTTAGCATATCTGAAATGAAATCTATAGTCATCCAAAGTCCAGTTCTTTTGAGTAATCCCTGCCCCAACCTCATGTCACAGTAAAATGGTGACCCCAACTAGTGCATAAAGGTTGAAATCAGTTTGTACACCTCCTTTACTCTCATGCCCCTTGAATCAATCTGTCTCTAAGTTCTGAGTCCTCTTCTTCAACACTTTGATTATTTCAATGCTCCTTAGCTGGTCTCCCTGCACCCAGTCTTGCTATCCTCCCACCATTCCACTGCCAATAGCAATTTGTATGCAGATGTCAGGGTTATCTGCATCCCCCACCCCCACTGGGAAAGTTGCTGCTGCTTTCTGAGCCTTAGCTCTCCGTTGGTCAAAGGGGAAGTTGGTCTAGACACTTGCCAAGGATCAGCACAGATTAATTCTAGGGTGTCATGGCACTGAAAAATTGGCTGCATTCTGGATAGAGAGTAGTGAAGTGGGGGACACCCGAAGGTCCAAGTACAGTGTAAGCAATACTTGGAATGTAAGGCTTTTTAAGATTTTTGCAGCCTGCCAGTCACTTCCTGAGTGACTGAACTGAACTGAACTGAACTGAGTCACTTCCTGCCACCAAGAGGAAAGAAGTATTGTAAGCTACTTCTGAAATTCATATGTCTGTTCTAATCACTCTTTCTCTCTCCTCACATACCAAAAATATGTGGTTGCTCCTTTCCCATTCCAGACCGCAAACCCAATGCAGTCTAAACCAGGTTCTCACCACTGTGAAATTTTATACTAATTATTTAAAAATTTTGTATTTAGAAATTATCATTTCACAGAGAGTTGCAAATATAGTACTCCTCATCACTTTCCCCCCAATGGTTGCATATTAACTAACTATATTGCAGTATCAAAACTGGGAAATTGATGTTGATACAATGTATGAGCAAATTGCCAACATCTGTTGGATCATAGGAAAAGCAAGATAATTCCAGAAAAACATCTACTTTTGCTTCATTGACTACTCTAAAACCTCTGACTCTGTGGATCACAACAAACTGTGGAAAATTCTTAGAGATGGGAATACCAGACCACCTTACCTGCCTTCTGAGAAACCTGTACATAGGTCAAGAAGCAACAGTTAGAACCAGGCATGGAACAACGGACTGGTTCCAAATTAGGAAAGGAGTACGTCAAGGCTGTATATTATTACCCTGCTTATTCAACTTATATGCAGAGTACATCATGTGAAATGCCATTCTAGATGAAGCACAAGCTGAAATCAAGATTACAGGGAGAAATACCAATAACCTCAGATATGCAGAGGACACCACCCCAGTGGCAGAAAGTGAAGAGGAACTAAAGAGCCTCTTGATGAAGGTGAAAGAGAGTGAAAAAGCTGGCTTAAAACTCAACATTCAAAAAACTAAGGTCATGGCATCCGGTCCCATCACTTCATGGCAAATAGATGGGTAACAGTGGAAACAGTGACAGACTTTATTTCCTTGGGCTTCAAAATCACTGCAGACAGTAACTGCATCCGTGCAATTAAAAGATGCTTGCTCCTTGGAAGAAAAGCTATGACCAACCTAGACAGCATATTAAAAAGCAGAGACATCACTTTGCTGACAAAGGTCTGTACAGTCAAAGCTATGGTTTTTCCAGTAGTCATGTATGGATGTGAGAGTTGGACCATAAAGAAGGTTGGGCACCAAAAAATTGGTGCTTTTGTATTGTGGTGTTGGAGAAGACTTTTGGGAGTCCCTTGCAATGAGATCAAGCTAGTCAATCCTAAAGGAAATCAACCCTAAATATTCATTGGAAGGTCTGATACTGAAGCTAAAGCTCCAATACTTTGGCCACCTGAGGCAAAGAGCCGACTCATTGGAAAAGACCTTGATGCTGGGAAAGATTGAAGGCAGGAGAAGGGGACAACAGAGGACAAGATGGTTGGATAGCATCACCGACTCAACAAACATGAGTTTGAGCAAGCCCCGGGAGATGTGAGAGTTGGAGCATAAAGAAGGCTGAGGTCCAAAGAACTGATGCTTTCAAACTGGTGTTGGAGAAGACTCTTGAGAGTCCCTTGGACAGTAAGGAGATCAAACTAGCCATTCCTAAAGGAAATCAACTGACTCATTAGAAAAGACCCTGATGCTGGGAAAGATTTAGGGTAGGAGGAGAAGGGGGGATGAGATGATTGGATGATACCATCGACTCAATAGACATGAGTCTCAACAAATTCTGGGGTATAGTGAAGGACAGGGAAGCCTGGAGTGCTGCAGTCCATGGGGTCTGAAGGAGTTGGACACAACTGAACAACAGCAACAACGTATGTGTAATTCTATGTTATCTTATCACTTGTGTAGATTTGTTGTGATCACCACCCTTATCAAGATACGGAACTATTCCATGACTACAAAAATCCTTTGTCTGCTGCTCCTTTGTAGTCACACTCATTCCTCTCCCTACCATCCTTATCCCTTTGCAACTAATAATGTGTCCTTTACCTCCATATTTTTATCATCTTGAGAATGTTATATAAATGGAAGCATATAGTATGTAATTTTTTGCAATTTTTCCTCACAGAATCATGCCCTTGAGATCCATCTAGGCTGTTGCATATACCAATAGTTTAATTTTTTGAGTAGTAATCCAAGTTTGGATTACCACAGTCTGTTCAGCCATTCACTTATTGTAGGACATTTTGATTGTTTCCAGTTTTTGCTATTATAAATAAGACTGCAATGAATGATTGTTGACAAGTTTTTGGGTGAGCAAAACTATTTCTCTGAGGTAAATGCCTAGGAATGCAATTGCTCTGTTGTACTTTGCCAACTAAGGTCCGTCTAGTCAAGGCTATGGTTTTTCCAGTGGTCATGTATGGATGTGAGAGTTGGACTTTGGCTGAGCACCGAGGAATTGATGCTTTTGAACTGTGGTGTTGGAGAAGACTCTTGAGAGTCCCTTGGACTGCAAGGAGATCCAACCAGTCCATTCTGAAGGAGATCAGCCCTGGGATTTCTTTGGAAGGAATGATGCTGAAGCTGAAGCTCCAGTACTTTGGCCATCTCATGCGAAGAGTTGACTCATTGGAAAAGACTCTGATGCTGGGAGGGATTGGGGGCAGGAGGAGAAGGGGACGACAGAGGATGAGATGGCTGGATGGCATCACGGACTCAATGGATGTGAGTCTGAGTGAACTCCGGGAGATGGTGATGGACAGGGAGGCCTGGCGTGCTGCGATTCATGGGGTCGCAAAGAGTCGGACATGACTGAGCGACTGAACTGAACTGATGGTAACTGTATGTACTGTGCTGTGCCTAGTTGCTCAGTCATGTACGACTTTTTGTGACCTCATGGACTGTAGCCCACCAGACTTCTCTGTCCATGGGGCTTCTCCAGACAAGAATACTGGAGGTGCTAAGTGTACTTCATTTTTTATGAAACTGCCAAAAACTGTTTTTTGGAGTAGCTCTACTTTATATGCCCACTAGCAGTATATAAGAGATCCAGATTCTCCATGTCCTCCTGAGTATTTGGGGTTGTAACTAATTTTTATTTTAGCTGTTCTCGTAAGTGTGTAATGCTAGCTCACCATGGTCTTAGTTTTCAGTTCTCTACAGGCTAATGATGCTAACAATCTTGCCATGTGCTTGTTTGCTGTAATGTATATCCTCTTTGGTGAAATGTCTTTCATGTATTTTGCTATTTTCTAATTGGATTGTTTGTTATTTTTATTTTTATTACTTGGAGCATAATTGGTTTAGAATATGTTTGTTATTGTTAAGCATTGAATTTTGGCATTTTGAAACAAATTCTGATGTGTATCATTGTTAAGTGTTGAGTTTTGGGCATTTTAAAATAAATTCTGATGTGTATCCTTAGTAACATCCTATGCAGAGAAAAAGTTGTTAATCTTGATGAAGTCTAGTTTGTTGATTTTATGGATTGTGGTTTTGGTGGCATGTCTAAGAACTCTTTGGTTATCCTCCCTAGGTCCTGATGATTTTCTTCTCTAAAAGTTTTATAGTTCTACATTTAAATCTGTGATCCATTTTGAGTTACTCTTTTGTATAGAGTGTGAGGTTCAGGTCTAGGTTCATACTTTTACCCATGGATATCCCATTGCTCTATCACCATTTGTTGAAAAGACTCCACTGAATACCTTCTGAATCTTTGTCAAAGATCCCCTGGAGGTGCTTCTTTTTGGCTTCTCTATTCTGTTACATTGATCTATGTGTCTGTCTATCTCTCTACTAATAAGATGCTGTCTTAATTACTGTAGCTATACAGTAGGCCTTAATATTGAGAACTGATTCTTCTTACTTTATTATTCTTTTTCAAGATTATTTTAAGGATAATCTTGTCTACATAAAATATATCTTCCTGGGATTTTGACAGGAATTATATTAATCTTGTACATTAATTTGAGAAGAATAGACTTCTTTACTATAGTGAGTTTTCCAATCCATGGACATATTATCTCTGTTTAGATTTTCTTGATTTCCACTTTAATCAATGTTTTGTAGTTTCTAGAATACAAGTGTTGTACATGTCTTTTAAAAATTTATGTATAATATCTCATTTATTTTAAGCAGCTATAGATGATATTGTATTTTTTCAGCTTTACTAAAGTCTATTGACAAATAAAAATGGTATGTATTTAGGTTGTATAACATTTTTTTAAAGGAGTACAATATGATATTTATTTATTTTTTATCAATCAATCAGTCAATATTTTATTTTATTTTTTTTAATTTTTATTTTTACTTTATTTTACTTTGCAATACTGTATTGGTTTTGGCATACATTGACATGAATCCGCCACGGGTGTACATGAGCTCCCAAACATGAACCCCCTCCCACCTCCCACCCCACATCATCCCTCTGGATCATCCCCGTGCACCAGCCCCAAGCATCCTGCATCCTGCATCAAACATAGACTGGCGATTCGTTTCTTACATGATAGTGTACATGTTTCAATGCCATTCTCCCAGATCATCCCACACTCTCCCTCTCCCTCAGAGTCCTAAAGTCCATATATATGGTATTTAGAAAGATGGTAATGATGACCCTGTATGCAAGATAGCAAAAGAGACACAGATGCGTAGAGTGGACAATATGATATTTTAATTGTATATATATATATATATATACACACACATATATTTTTAAATTATATATATATTTACATTGTAACATAATTACCACAATCAACTTAATGAATACATCCATCACCTCATGTAGTTACTGTTTTCTTTGTATGTGATGGGGGGAACATTTAGAATATTCCCCCAGCAGATTTCAAGTATATGATACAGTATTATTAACTATAATCACCATGCTCTAAATTAGATCCCCAGAACTGGTTAAACTTATTACTGAAAGTTTGTATCCTTTGACCAACATCTACCCAAATTGCCTATCCCTACCACCCTAGCCCTGACAAATACCATTCTACTCTCTGGTTCTGTGAGTGACTTTATAAAACTCTACCTGTAAGTGAGATAGAACAGTATTTGTCTTTCTCTGTCTGGCTTATTTCACTTAGTATAAGTAGTCGTGTTAGCTGCTCAGTCGTGTCCAACTCTTTGTGATCCCATGGACTGTAGCCCACCAGACTCCTCTGTCCACGGGATTCTCCAGGCAAGAATACTGTAGGGGATTGCCATTGCCTTCTCCAGAGGATCTTCCTGACCCAGGGATCGAACCTGGGTCTCCTACATTGCAGGCAGATTCTTTACTGTTTGAGCTACAGGGAAAACTAGTATAAAGTCCTCTAGATTCATTAATGCTGTTGTAAATGGTAGGATTTCCTTCATTTTTATGGGTGAATAATATCCCCATTCATGGATCACAGACTTGTGGCAAAGAGGCTTGTGTGACTCAATGAAACTATGAGCCATGCTGTGCAGGGCCACCCAAGATGGAAGGGTCATAGTGAAGAGTTCTGACAAAACTTGATCCACTGGAGGAGGGAATGGCAAACCACTCCAGCATTCTTGTGCTAGAACTCCATGAACAGTATAAAAAAACAAAAAGGTGTGACACCAGAAGATGAGCCCCACTGGTTGGAAAGTGTCCAGTATGCTACTGGAGAAGAACAGAGGGTAATTACTAATAGCTTCAGAAAGAATTAAGTGGCTGGGCCAAAGCAGAAATGATGCTCAGTTGTGGATGTGTCTTGTGGTGAAAATAAAGTCCAATGCTGTAAAGAACAATATTGCTAGAAATCTGCACAATTATGTCCATGAATCAAGGTAAATTGGAAGTGGTCAAGCAGGAGGTGGCTAGATTGAACATTGACATCTTAGTGAATTATTCATAAAATGGACAAGAATGGGTGAATTTAATTCTGATGAACATTATTTCTACTGCTGTGGGCAAGAATCCCTTAGAAGAAATGGAGTAGCTCTCATAGTTAACAAAAGAGTCCAAAATGCTGTGATCGGGTGCAGTCTCAAAAATGACAGAATGATCTCGGTTTGTTTCTAAGGCAAGCGATTCAACATCATAGTAATCCAAATCTATGTCCCAACCACTGATGGCAAAGAAGCTGAAGTTGACTGGTTCTATGAAGACCTACAAGACTTTCTAGAACTAATCTCCAAAAAAGATGTTCTTTTCATCATAAGAGATTGGAATGCAAAAATAGGAAGTCAAGAGATACCTGAAAGAATAGGCAGGTCACTTTCACTTTGGCCTTGAAGTACAAAATGAATCAGGGCAAAGGCTAACAGAATTTTTTCCAAGAGAACACACTGGTCATAGCCAACACCCTTTTCCAACAACACCAGAGATGACTCTACGCGTGGATATCACCAGATGGTCAGTATCAAAAACAGATTTGACTATGTTTTTTTGTAGCCAAAGATGGAAAAGCTCTATACAGTCAAGCAAAAACAAGACCTAGAGCTCACTATGGCTCAAGATCAGGAGCTCCTTATTGCAAAATGCGGGTTTAAGTTGAAGAAAGTGGGGAAAACCACTATGCAGTTCAGGTATGCCCTAAATCATATCCCTTATGATTATACAATGGAGGTGATGAATAGATACAAAGGATTAGATCTGGTAGACAAAGTGTCTGAGGAACTATGGACAGAGATTCATAACACTGTACAGGAGGCAGTGACCAAAACCATCCCAAAGAAAAAGAAATGCAAGAGGCAAAATGGTTGGAGGAGGCTTTATAAATAGCTAAGGAAAGAAGAAAAGCAAAAAGCAAGGGAAAAGGGAAAGATATACCAAACTGAATGCAGAGTTCCAGAGTATAGCAAAGAGAGATAAGAAGGCCTTCTAAAATGAACAATGCAGAGAAACAGAGTGAAACAATAGACTGGGAAAGACTAGAGATATATCCAAGAAAACTGGAGAGGTCAAGGGAATATTTCATGCAAGGATGGGCATGATAAAGGACAGAAATGGTAAGGACCTACCAGAAGCAGAAGAGATTGAAAAGAGATGGCAAGAATACACAGAAGAACTATACAAAAAGGTCTTAATCGCCCGGATAATCATGACAATGTGGTCATTCACCTAGAGCCAGACATCCTGGTGTGTGAAATCAGTGGGCTTTAGGAAGCATTACTGCAAGCAAAGCTAGTGGAGGTGATGGAATTCCAGCTGAGTTATCTCAAATCCTAAAAGATGATGCTGTGAAAGTGCTGCACTCAATATGTCAGCAAATTTGGAAAACCTAGCAGTGGCCACAGAACTGAAAAAGTTCAGCTTTTATTCCAATCCCGAAGAAGGGCAATGCCAAAGGATGTTCAAACTACAGGAACAATTGTATTCATTTTGCATGCTAGTAAGTTTATGCTCAAAATCCTTCAAGCTAGGCTTCAGCAGTACATGAACTGAGAACTTCCAGATGTAGAAACTGGATTTAGAAAAGGTGGAATAAACAGAGATCAAATTGCCAGCATCCACTGGATCACAGGAAAAGCAAGAGAATTCCAGAAAATCATCTCCTTCCGCTTCACTGACTATGCTAAAGCCTTTGACTGTGTGGATAACAACAAACTGTGTAAAATTGTTAAAGAGATGAGAATACCAGACCACCTTACCTGTCTCATGAGAAATCTGTATGCAGGTCAAGAAGCAAATGTTTCAACTTTACATGGAACAAGTGGCTAGGTCAAAATTGGGAAAGGAGTAAGAGAAGGCCATATATTGTCACTCTGTTTATTAACTTAAATGCAGAGTATATCATGTGAAATGCCAGCCTGGAAGTATTCCAAGCTGGAATCAAGATTGCAGGGAAAAATATCAACAACCTCAGATATGCAGACGATACCACTTTAATGGCAGAGTGCTGCTGCTGCTGCTAAGTCGCTTCAGTTGTGTCCAACTCTGTGCGACCCCATAGATGGCAGCCCACCAGGCTCCCCCATCCCCGGGATTCTCCAGGCAAGAACACTGGAGTGGGTTGCCATTTCCTTCTCCAATGCATGAAAATGTAAAGCGAAAGTGAAGTCACTCAGTTGTGTCCAACTCTTAGCGACCCCATGGACTGCAGCCTACCAGGCTCCTCCGTCCATAGGGTTTTCCAGGCAAGAGTACGGGAGTGGGGTGCCAAGAGCCTCTTGATGAGGGTGAAAGAGGAGAGTGAAAAAATTGGCTTAAAAATCAACATTCAGAAAACTAAGATGATGGCATCCCATCACTTCATGGCAAATAGAAGGGGAAAAAGTGGAGGTAGTGAGTGACTGCAGCCATGAAATTAGGAAACAATTGCTCCTTGGAAGAAACACTATGACAAACCTGGACAGCTTATTAAAAAGGAGAAATATCATTTTGCTAATAAAAGTCTGAAGAGTCAAAACTATGGTTTTTCCAGTAGTCACGTACAGTTGTGAGAGTTGGACCATAAAACGACTGAGCACCGGAAAATCGATGCTTTCAAGCTGTGGTGCTGGGGAAGACTCCTGAGAGTCCCTTGGACTGCAAGGAGATCAAACCAGTCAATCCTAAAGGAAATCACTCCTGACTATTCACTGGAAGCTCCAATACTTTGGACACCTGATGTGAAGAAACAACTCATTAGAAAGGACCCTGATGCTGGGAAAGATTGAAGGCAGGAGGAGAAGGGGATGACAGAAGATGAGATGGTTGGATGACATCACCAACTCAAAGGACATGAGTTTGAGCAAACTTCAGGAGATGGTGAAGGACAGGGAAGCCCGGCGTGCTGCAGTCAGTGAGGTCACAAGGAGTCAGACACGACTGAGCAACTGAACAACAACAAATAAATGTACTACAGTTTCTTTATCCATTCATCTGTTGATAGAAATCTAGATTGCTTCCATGTCAGAACTATTGTAAATAGGTGGCAAAAGTTTTACTTAACGTTGCCTTTGCAACATCCATGAAAATGTTAGAATGAAAAGGGAAAATGGCATTTTAGTAGCATTATAAAACTAATTTTGGTTCTCAGGTCCAGGGAGCTACAGGTGTCTGTAGATCATTAAGTGAGAACTGATGACATAAAGCAAGAAGTCTTAACAAGCTGTGAGAATGTATTGGATTTTATCTTGCTTACATTTCATGGGATTTTAGCCAGGGAGGGATAGGATTTAATTTGCATGTTTAAAGATGACCAAAAAATTTCTTAACTGAGAAAGTGTTTGATGGCGCCATTTACAGACAATTGGGAAAGACTGTAAGACAATGTGAACAAGGAAATATTGAGTTGTTTGAGACAAATTACACTTGAATTGAGTATGTCAAGGCTGTATATTGTCACCCTGCTTATTTAACTGACATGTAGAGTACATCATGCAAAATGCCAGACTGGATGAATGGAAAGACCTTGGAGAGAAATATCAACAACCTCTGATATGCAGATGATACCACTCTAGAGGCAGAAAGAGAGGGGGAACTAAAGAGTCTCTTGTTGAGGGTGAAAGAGGAGAGTGAAAAAGCTGGCTTAAAGCTCAATATTAAAAAATAAGATCATGTCATCTGGTCCCTTTTTCTTCATGGCAAATAGATGGGGAAAAGTGAAAACAATGACAGATTATATTTTCTTGGGTTCCAAAATCACTGCGGACAGTGACTGCAGCCATAATATTAAAAGACACTTGCTCCTTGGAAGAAAAGCCATGGAAAACCTAAAAAGCAGAGACATTACTTTGCTGACAAAGTCAGTATAGTCAAAGCTATAGTTTTTCCAGTAGTCATGTACAGATGTGAGAGTTGGACCATAAATAAGGTTGAGCACTGAAGAATTAATGCTTTCAAATTGTGGTGCTGGAGAATACTCTTGAGAACCCCTTTGACAGCAAGGAGATCAAACTAGTCGATTTCCATTGGCTGTCTATTTTGCATATGATAATGTATATGTTTCCATGTTAATCTCTCCTTACTTCTCACCTTCTCCTTCTTCTCTGCTCCACCCACATCCATACGTTTGTTCTATAAGTCTGTATCTCTATTGCTACCCTGCAAATAGGTTCATCATTACCGTCTTTCTAGATTCCATATATATGCGTTAATATACAATATTTGTTTTTCTCTTTCTGACTTGCTTCACTCTGTGTAATAGGCTCTAGTTCACCCACCTCATTAGAAATGACTCAAATGCATTCCTTTTTATGGGCAAATAATGTTCCATTATATCTGTATGTACCACAGCTTCTTTATCCATTTATCTGTCGATGAACATCTATGTTGCTTTCATGTCCTGGCTATTGTAAAAAGCACTGCAATGTGTGTTTTTCAATTTTGGTTTTCTCAGGGTATATGCCTGCTAGTGGGATTGCTGGGTCCTATGGTGGTTTTTCAGTGTGCTTTTGATTTGTATTTTCCCAGTGGTTAATGATATTGAGCAGCTTTTGATGTGCTTGTTGGCTATCTGTATGTATTCTTTAGAAAAATGTCTATTCAGGTGCTCTGTCCACTTTTTAATTGGATTGTTTGTTATTTTTGATGTTGAATTATATGAGTTCTTTGTATATTTTGGATATTAACCCCTTATCAGGTATATGATTTGCAAATACTTCCCCCAATCAGGCAACCTTTTTCATTTTGTTGGTAGTTTCCTTTGCTATGCAAAAGGTTTTTAGTGTGCTGTAGTCTCAGTTTTTATTGATCGTGTTTCTTTTGCTTAAGGAGGTGTATGCTAGAACATAATGTTTAGACTGATGTCAGAGAGCGTACTGTTATGTTTTCTTCTAGAATTTTTAAAATTTCAGGCCTTAAATTTAAGTATTTAATCCACTTTGAGTTTATTCTTTTATATGGTGTGAGAAAGTAGTCCAGTTTTATTCTTCTGCATGTAGCTGTCCAGTTTTCAGTATACCATTTGTTAAAGAAGCTATCTTTTCCCCACTGTTTTATTCTTGCCTCCTTTGTCATAGATTAACTGACCATATAAATGTGGTTTCATAAGCATTGTTTCTGGGATCTTTGTCCTGTTCTATTGATCTATGTGCCCATTTTGTGCCAGTATGATATTGTTTTGATTACTGTAACTTAAAGTATAGCTTGAAAGTATGAGTGTAATAACTCTGGCTGTATTCTTTCTCAGAATATTTTTAGCTTAGAGAGTCTTTTGTGTTTTCACACAAATTTTAGAATCATTTATCTAGTCCTGTGACAAACATACTGGTATTCTGATAGGGATTGAAATGAATATGTAGGTTACCTTGGGTAGTGTTTCCATTTTAACTTTAATTCTTTCATTTTAATATTAATTCTTTCAATTCATGAGCAAGGTATATCTTTCCATTTATCTGTTATCTTCAGTTTCTTTATAAGTTTCTTTATAAGACATCTTCAGTGTCTTAGAGCTTCTTTATAAGACTTCTTCAGTGTCTTATAGTTTTACAAGTACAAGTTTTTACCTCCTTAGTTGAACTCATTCCTAAGTATTTTATTCTTTTGATTTAATCACAAATGTGATTGCCATCTTAATTTCTCTTTCTGGTAGTTGTTGGTGTTTAGAAATGCAATGAATTTTTGTATATTAATTTTATATGCAGCAACTTTGCCAAAGTTCACTGATGAGTTCTTATAGATTTTTAGTGGTGTCTTTAGGATTTTCTATGTATGGTATCACGTCATCTGTCAACAGTGACAGTTTTACTTCTTCCTTTCCAATATGGATTTCTTTCATTTCTTTTCCTGTCTGATGGCTGTGACCGCAACTTCTAATATTATGTTGAATAAAATGGTGTGGGCATTCTTGTTTGTTTCTGATCTAAGAGGAAATACTTTCAGCTTTTTATCATTGAATATAATGTTAGCTATGGGCTAGAAATTGTTATTCAATCACTAAGTCATGTACAACTCTTTGCAACCCCATGAACTGCAGCATGCCAGGCTTCCCTGTCCTTCACTATCTCCCGAAGTTTGCTCAAACTCATGTCCATTGACTTGGTGATGCCATCCAACCCTCTCATCTTCTGCCACCCTCTTCTCCTCCTGTCCTCAATCTTTCCCAATTGACTCTTTTCCAATAAGCCAGCTCTTTGCATCAGGTATCCAAAATATTGGAGCTTCAGTTTCAACATCAGTCCTCCAATGAATATTCAGGACTGATTTCCTTTAGAATTGAGTGGTTTGGTCTCCATGCTGTCCAAGGGACTCTCAAGAGTCTTCTCTAGCACCATAGTTCAAAAACATCAGTTCTTGGACATACACACTGAGGAAACCAGAATTGAAAGAGACGTGTATGCCAATGTTCATCGCAGCACTGCTTACAATAGCTAGGGCATGGAAGCAACCTAGATGTCCATCAGCAAGCATCTTATCCATCGAATGGATAAGAAAGCTGTTGTACATATACACAGTGGAATATTATTCAGCTATTAAAAAGAATGCATTTGAATTAGTTCTAATGAGGTGGATGAATAAGTGAAAAAATTATAAATCATAAGCGTATAAGTTAGGCTTCCTTGGTAGCTCAGACAGTAAAGCATCTGCCTGCAATGTGGGAGACCTGGGTTTAATCCCTGGGTTGGGAATATCCCCTGGAGAAGGAAATGGCAACTCACTCCAGTACTCTTGCCTTGAAAATCCCATGGATGAAGGAGTCTCATAGTGTACAGTCCATGGGGTCGCAAAGAGTCGGACACGACTAAACAACTTCAGTTAATAACTTATTAAAAAGAATGCATTTGAATCAGTTCTAATGAGGTGGATGAAACTTGAGCCTATTACACAGAGAGAAGTAAGTCAGAAAGAAAAATACCAATGCAGTATATTAATGCATATATATGGAATTTAGAAAGATGGTAACAATGACCCTATATGAGAGACAGCAAAAGAGACACAGATATAAAGAACAGACTTTTGGACTCTGTGGGAAAAGGTGGGGGTGGGATGATTTGAGAGAATAGCATTGAAACATGTATATTACCATATGTGAAATAGATCACCAGTACATGTTCGATGCATGGAACAGGGCACTAAAAGCCGGTGCTCTGGGAAAACTCTGAGTGATGGGATGGCGAGGGAGGGGAGAAGGGGGTTCAGGATGGGGGACACATGTACGTCCATAGCTGATTCATGTCAGTGTATGGCAAAACCCATTACAGTATTGAAAAGTAATTAGCCTCTAATTTAAAAAAAGAAAAAAGAAAAAGAAAGCAAACCCTAAAAAAAAAAAAAAGCATCAGTTCTTTGGTTCTCAGCCTTCTTTATGGTCCTTTATTTCTGCTCTGATCTTTTTTTATTTCTTTCCTTGTACTAATTTTGGGGGCTTCCCAGGTGGTGCTAGTGGTAAGAACCTGCCTGCCAATGCAGGAGACATAAGAGACATGGGTTCTATCCCTGGGTCTGGAAGATCCCTTGCAGGAGGGCATGGTAGTCCACTCCAGTATTCTTACTGGAGGATCCCATGGCCAAAGGAGCCTGGCAGGCTAAAGTCCATAGGGTTGCAAAGAGTTGGACATGACTGAAGTGACTTCACACACACACACAAACACACTAATTTTGGGTTATATATATTCTTTTTTCTATTTCTTCCAAGTGTAATGTTAGTTTGTTTATTTGAGTTTTTCTTGTTTCCTGAGGTAAGCTTGTGTAACCATAAATGTCCCTCTTAGAACTGCCTTTCCTGAATCCCGTAGATTTTAGGGTGTGATTTTAGTTTTTGCTTCCAGGCAATTTTTAAATTCCATCTTTGATTTATTTTTACAGGTTTTTTCCCTTGTAGTTTATTTCTAGTCTTATAGCATTGTGGTCAGAAAAGATGTTTGATATGATTTCAGCTTTCTTTAACCCTGGTGGCTCAGAGGTTAAAGCGTCTGCCTGCAATGCTGGAGACCTGGGTTCAATCCCTGGGTTGGGAAGATCCCCTGGAGAAGGCAATGGCACCCCACTCCAGTACTCTTGCCTGGAGAATCCCATGGATGGAGGAGCCTGGTGGGCTACAGTCCACGGGGTCGCAAAGAGTCAGACATGACTGAGCGACTTCACTTTCAGCTTTCTTAAATTTACTTAGGCTATTTTGTGAGCTAGCATGTGATCTGTCCTAGAGAATATTCCATGTGCACTTGAAAAAAATGTATATTCTGCTGCTTTTGGATAGAGGATTCTGTTAATATCTATTAATCTCATCTACTCTAAAGTGTCATCTGAAGTCAGTGTGCCCTTATTGATTTTCTGTCTTAATGTAAGCGGGGTGTAAAGGGCCTCTACTATTATTGTGTCACTGTCAACTTCTCCCTGTTATGTCTGTTAAGATTTGCTTTCTGTATTTATGTGGTACTTTGGTGGGTGCACATATATTTGCAATTGTTATATTTTCTCGTGGGATTGCTCTGCTTATCATCATGTAATGCCCTTCTTTGTCTCTTGTTAACAGTCTTTGTTTCAGTGTCTATTTTGTCTCATATAAGTATTGATCCTCCAATGTTTTAAAAATTTCCATTTACATGGAATTCTTTTTTTGCATGGAATCTTCTCATTTTCAATCTTTGTGTGTCTTCTGATATGGAGTGAGTCTCACATAGACAGCATATATATGGGTATTGTTTCTGTAACCATTTTAGTCTATGTCTTATGATTGGACATTTAGTTCATTTGCATTTAAATTAATTATCTGGTATGTACTTACTACCATTTTGTTAACTGTTTTTGAGTTATTTTTACAGTTCTTTTTGGGAGTTCCCTGATGGTCCAGTGGTTAAGATTCTGAACTCTTACTGCCAAGGGTATGAACTCAGTCCTTGGTCAGGGAACTAAGACCTCTGTGTATGTGTGTGTGCATATAGATTTTTAGTTTATATGCGTGATTTTTTGTTTGTGGTTAACATGAAGTTTATATATAGCAACCTACGCATGTACGTGATTATTTTAAGTTGCAGATGTCTTAAATTCAAATGCATTTTAACAACTCTGCATTTTTACTCCCCTTCCATGTTTATCATGTTTGACATCATATTTTACATCTTTTTGTTTTGTTTATTTCTTAACTACTTATTATAGCTATAGGTGATTTTACCCCTTTTGTCTTTTAACCTTCTTACTAGCTTTATAAGTGGTTGATCTACTACATTTACTATATATTTGCCTTTACCGATGTGATGTTTCTCACATCGGTAAAGGCAAATATACAGTAAAGAAACCTATATTCAGGTCAGGAAGCAACAGTTAGAACTGGGCATGGAACAACAGACTGGTTCCAAATAGGAAAAGGAGTACGTCAAGGCTGTATATTGTCACCCTGCTTATTTAACTTATATGCAGAGCACATCATGAGAAATGCTGGGCTGGAAGAAGCACAAGCTGGAATCAAGATTGCCGGGAGAAATATCAATAACCTCAGATATGCAGATGACACCACCCTTATGGCAGAAAGTGAAGAGGAACTCAAAAGCCTCTTGATGAAAGTGAAAGAGGAGAGTGAAAAAGTTGGCTTAAAACTCAACATTCAGAAAATGAAGATCATGGCATCTGGTCCCATCACTTCATGGCAAATAGATGCGGAAACAGTGGAAACAGTGTCAGACTTTATTTTTCTGGGCTCCAAAATCACTGCAGATGGTGATTACAGCCATGAAATTAAAAGACGCTTACTCCTTGGAAGGAAAGTTGTGACCAACTTAGATAGCATATTCAAAAGCAGAGACATTACTTTGCCAACAAAGGTCCATCTAGCCAAGGCTATGGTTTTTCCAGTGGTCATGTATGGATGTGAGAGTTGGACTGTGAAGAAAGCTGAGTGCTGAAGAACTGATGCTTTTGAACTGTGGTGTTGGAGAAGACTCTTGAGAGTCCCTTGGACTGCAAGGAGATCCAACCAGTCTATCGTAAAGGAGATCAGTCCTAGGTGTTCTTTGGAAGGACTGATGCTAAAGCTGAAACTCCAATACTTTGGCCACCTCATGTGAAGAGTTGACTCATTGGAAAAGACTCTGATGCTGGGAGGGATTGGGGGCAGGAGGAGAAAGGGACGACAGAGGATGAGATGGCTGGATGGCATCACCAACTCGACAGACATGAGTTTGGGTGAACTCCGGGAATTGGTGATGGACAAGGAGGCCTGGTGTGCTGCAGTTCATGGGGTCGCAAAGAGTTGGACACAACTGAGTGACTGAACTGAACTGAACTGAATGTGATGTTTACATTCTAATTTTTATATTCCTTGTTGCAGCCTTTTCTATTTCTCTTAGAAAAGTCCCTTTATCATTTTTCGTAAAGCCAGGTTAATGATACTAAACTATTTTAGCTTTTGCTTATCCATAAAACTTTTTTCTTTTGTTCAAATCTGAATGATAGCCTTTCTTGTTAACAGTAATCTTAAGTGTAGGTGTTTTTCTTTCATTAATTTAAATATATAGTGTCACTACCTTCTGGGCTGCAGAATTTGTGCTGAAAAGTCAGTTGATAGCCTTATGGAAGTTCTCTGGCATGTAACTAGTTTCCTTTCCCTTGCTGCTTTAAATATTTTCTCTTTACTTTGATTTTTGCCATTTTAATTACAATGTGTTTTGGTGTGGTCCTCTTTGGGCTGATCCTGTTTGAGATTGTGTGTTTCCTGGGAATGTCTGTTTCCTTGCCCTGTTTAGTGACATTTTCAGGTACTATGTCCTTAAATTTTATCTTCTCTGCTGCTTTCTCTTCTCCTATGATGAGAATGTTAGTATGCTGGATGTTGTCCTGGAGGTCTCTTAAAATGTCCTCACTTTAGGGCTTCCCCGGTGGCTCAGTGGAAAAGCATCCACCTGCCAATGCAAGAGACACAGGTTCAATCCCTGGTCTGGGAAGACTCCACAAGCCCCAGAGCAACTAAGACTGTGCACCACAACTCCTGAGCCTGTGCTCTGGAGTCTGGGAGCCACAACTGCTGAGCCCATGTGCCACCCGAGAGCCGGCGCTCTGCAACAAGAAAGGCCATCGCAGTGAGAAGCCTGCACACAACTGGAGAGTAGCCCCTACTCACCGCAACTGGAGAGAAGCCCCCGCAGCAACGAAGATCCAACGCAGCGGAAAATAAATGAATAAAATTATTTTAAAAGTCCTCATTAAAAATTTTCTTTTTTCATTTTTATTGTTTTTCTGTTTAGCTTGAGTGATTTTCACTGTATTGTCTTCCAGCTCACTGATCTATTCCGCTGTATTATCTAGTATATTGTTGATTTCTTCTAGTGTATTTCTCATTTCAATTATTGTATTATTCAGCTCTGTTTTTTAAAATATATTTTCTAAGTCTCTGTTAAACTTCTTATTTTATGTTCATCCTTTCTTCTATTGCGTTCTTTAAATATCTTTATGGTTGCTGCCCTGAAATCTTTATTGGATAGATCACTACTTCCACCTCACTTAATTCTTCTGGTGTTTTATCTTTTTCTTTCATTTGGAACACATTTTGCCTAATTTCACCTCATTTTGCCTAATTTTCAGTTTTTATTTCTATTCATTAAGTAGGTTGGTTATGTTTCCTGATTTTGGAGAAGTTACCTTGTGTAAGAGACATCCTAGAGGCCCCAGTAGCCCACTCCCCTCTGCTTACCAGAGCTATAGGCTCCATGACTGCCCTCAATGTGGGCTGTGTGGGCCCTGTATTATGATGGGGCCAACTACTGTGAGCATACTAGTAAGTATGGCTGGCCCTCATCTCAGTCATTTGCTAGACCCTGCCTGGTGTAGAGGCTGCCAGCTGCTAATGGGTGGGACCGGGTACTTGTGTGACTGGCTGTATGATCCAGGGAATCCCAATCCTGACCTGCTGGTGGGCAGAGCCCAGTCACATGGTGGCTGATTGCAGGGGGTGGAGGGCGGGGGTGGTGGTAATGGTGGTGGTGGGTGGGCAGGAGGTCCTGGGGCTAGTCTCAGCCTACCAGTTCAGTTCAGTTCAGTTCAGTCACTCAGTCGTGTCCGACTCTTTGTGATCCCATGAATCGCAGCATGCCAGGCCTCCCTGTCCATCACCAACTCCTGGAGTTCACTCAGACTCACGTCCATCGAGTCTGTGATGCCATCCAGCCATCTCATCCTCGGTCGTCCCCTTCTCCTCCTGCCCCCAATCCCTCCCAGCATCAGAGTCTTTTCCAATGAGTCAACTCTTCACATGAGGTGGCCAAAGTACTGGAGCTTCAGCTTTAGCATCATTCCTTCCAAAGAAATCCCAGGGCTGATCTCCTTCAGAATGGACTGGTTGGATCTCCTTGCAGTCCAAGGGACCTTCAAGAGTCTTCTCCAACACCACAGTTCAAAAGCATCAATTCTTCAGCACTCAGCCTTCTTCCCAGTCCAACTCTCACATCCATACATGACCACAGGAAAAACCATAGCCTTGACTAGACGGACCTTAGTCGGCAAAGTAATGTCTCTGCTTTTGAATATGCTATCTAGGTTGGTCATAACTTTTCTTCCAAGGAGTAAGCGTCTTTTAATTTCATGGCTGCAGTCACCATCTGCAGTGGTGGAGTCAAACCCTAGGGTCTCTGGTGGGCAGGCAAGGTTCCAGGATTCCTGTGGGGCACAAGGGTGTTTATGGCAGCTGGCCCAGGTGGCGCTAGTGGTAAGAACCCACCTGCCAATGCAGGAGACATAAGAGATGTGGGTTCAATCCCTGGGTCAGGAAGATCCTCGCATGGCAACCCACTCTACTATTCTTGCCTAGAGAAACCCACGGACAGAGGAGCCTGGTGGGCTATAGTCCATAGAGTTGCAAAGAGTCAAATACAACTGAAACGACTTAGCATGGCCTGCTGATGAGTTTGGCTGTGTCCCATACAGCTAGCTGCTTGGCCTGGAGGGTACCAGGACTGGTGCTTACTGGCTTATGGCCAAGGCCTGGTCTCAGCCCTAATAAGCTGGAGGGATAACTCCAAAATGCTGCTTGCCAATACCAGTGTCTTTGAGGTAGGAAGAGCTCCCCCAAATTGCTGTCATCAGCATCTATGTTCCTAGGGTATGCTTCATTTCCTCCCTGCCTCTCTGAGAGTCTCTCCCAGATCAGCAAGTGGGTCTGATCTAGTTTCTTTTGAAATTACTGCTTCTGCTGTGGGTCTCATAGCATGTAAAATTTTGTGTGCACCTTTTAAGTTGCTCATAAGAACTGGCAATTCAGCAACCTGAGTAGCCATGGTGGTCTTAGATTGCAGAATCCGAGACATGTAAGATGGGCTGAAACACCTCTGCGGTGACTCCTGGAGGAGTTATGCTCACAAGCAGCATATGGGCCCACTACACAATTTCACTAATGATTTTATTCTTGATAAGTTCAACTTAAAATGGGCAGCAGAATCTCAAAAATAGAAGAAAAGGGTTGTCAGAAAGCCAACTTCTGACTAACACTCCAGTCAGATTCATGTACAATACGTACAGACCTCATACTTGCAAGTATCTAGTTAATTGGGGAATGTATACTAAAGGAGATATTAACTTAAAATGGCCAAATTTAGATTATTTTGATATTCCAAAATTTATATTTTTGTCCACACAAGTAGAAAAAGCTGGCTGTGCTTTCTTTGATTGGTATCTAGAAGCTTCTAAAAGAAGAAATGCTAGAATAACTTCTTTGCACTGTATAATTGTAAGAGATCTGATTTCGGCATTGACCATCTGGTGATGTCCATGTGTAGAGTCATCTCTTGTGTTTTTGGAAGAGGGTGTTTGCTATGACCAGTGCATCCTCTTGGCAAAACTCTGTTAGCCTTTTCTGATATGGTTTTAAGCAATAAGAAATTGCTTGAAACCATATCAGAACTAAAAAAGGCTGCTAACACTGTGTTGGCTATGACTAGTGTGTTCTCTTGGCAAAACTCTCTTAGCCTTTTCTGATATAGTTTCAAGCAATATCAGGACTGAAAAAGGCTGCTAACACTAACTCTGCCAGCTCCCAGGTCTAGTGGAGCTGGGAAGTCACTTTTGGTATTTATGCTATTTGGCTTTTGATTTCTGGGCATCACTTTGCCATCTTTTGGGGGCACTCTTGCCACTTGGCTTTTGATTTCTGGGCATCTCTTTGCCTTTTGTTTTATTTGGAGTGTGACTCCCGGCTGGTGAGGTTCTTGTTTGGTTTTGTTTTGTTGGTTTGAGCACACAGGTATCTGGTTCAAACTGCTCAAGCTAACATGGGAAGTGCTTCCTCTGAGTTTCCACACCCCACCTGGAAATTCTTTGGAAAAATTTTTAAATGACTGGTCAGCCTATAGGTATGATCCAAGGATAAGAAAAAATGGCCTAAAAAATTAGCTGTTTATTAACATAGGATAAGAAAATGGACCGAAGTTCCCTTTTGTCTAGGACTTTCTCTTATAATCAACAGCCTGGGGTTGATTAAACTAAGAGGTCCCTCCCGCCACTTCCCCAGAGGGACAATCCCTGCTGGGACCAATCTGCCCTTGTTACCAGGGTCAATTTGAGCACTTTCTGGTCTAAATTTTGACTACTAAGACTGTGGTTGCAATCAGTCAGGGTCTAGGGTCGCAAAGAGTCAGACATGATCGAGCAACTAAGCACAGCACTCTGTTTCCTATTGCTCTCTGGCCCCATTGACCTTCAAAGCAAAATGTTCTGTAGGCTCTTCTTCCTGATGCAGGATCCCTAGGCTGGGGAGCCTAGTGTGGGCCTTGGACCCCTCACTCCTTAAGAGAATCACTGCAACCGTGATTATCCTTCCGTTTGTGGACTGCCTTTCTGGAGATGTGAGTCTTGAGAAAACTGTCTCCATACCTCCTACTTGACTCATAGTGTCACCTTCTTTATGTCTTCAGTTGTAGAAGATATTTTCTTCTAATCTCCAGGTCATTCTCATCAATAGTGCTGTGTAAATAGTTGTCACTTCAGTGTGTCCAGGGAAGGGGGTGAGCTCAGCGTCTTCCTACTTTGCCCCTTGGCCTCTTCTCCTGGCTTTTTTTACCCTGAGGAGGAGCTGTGCAGGTTGTCTAGGCTGTGGGGCCCACAGCGGCCCTTTGGGTGGCTGGCACAGCTTCCCTCCCCTGATGTCTCATTCTCCAAGTCTTGGTCAGGCAGCAAATGCACATCTTATGATCATGTCCCTCTGGTTTCCAGGTCCCAGATGGTGAGGGAAAGGAATGAGGGCTCACTAGTTGTCTCACTTTGCCCTCTTTTCTGCTGCATCTTCATCAGGAAAGCTTTAAATGAGGGCTGGGCTGTATGATGCCCTTCAGCTTCCAAGAAGATCCATGCCAGAACCCCAGCTCCCCTGCTCTTCAAAGCTATTTTTGTATGTTGTAAACAGATTCCAAGAGTATCAAGTTGTGGGACAACCTGCCTCAAGCCTCCTTGGTCTGGTCTAAACTTCGCTCTTTGCCTCATCCACTCTACATGTTATCTGCAGCCTGTAGATTCTATCATGGGGATTACCACCAGCCCCCTGCCCATTCAAAGTGTGTACTATTAGGACTCTCACAAGTGTCTGTGTCTGCAGTTCCAGGCATTTGCAGAATAGGGGGAGCTCTAGGGCTCCCCCACTGCTGTCTCCCTCTCTCTTCAAGGCCTCATACTCCTTATTAAGTCTTTTCCAGAGCTGCCCTTTGGATACAATCTCTCAGCAACTGTAACTGGTGCCCACCCACATTTCTGGGCAGCTTTAATATATCAGAAGGGCACAAGGTTCCCATATTCTGAATTGATGATGGGGATTTATTCCCCCAACATGTTCTTAAATGGTTTGACAGATAGCCCAGGATGAGCTGCTTGTATGGTGTGGGCACCTGGAGGAGGTGGGGTGAGTGTGGGTGGGGAGACAGCTCTTTGCATCACGGGTGGTAGGGTGGGGTCATCATGCATCAGACCCATCTGCTTTGCTTGTAGCCCTTTCCTAATTCTCAGGAAAGAAGACATGAGGCAGGTTCTCTCCAGATCTTGGAAAGAGTTTCACTTCTTTTTCTCTTCCCTCCCTCCTTCCTTCCCTCTCTCATGTCTTCACCTTGACCCATGCACCTGATTCAAAAAGCCTCTGACCCCTGTTTTGGCCATGGAAATAGTTTACAATAGGAAAGGAAAACTATCTGTCTCCATCAGACCTAGGTGCCTGCCACAGAATGTATTTCATTCTGAAATTTCAGAATGAAATACAGTGAAGACATGAAGATTATTGGTCTGTTGATGGGGTTTTACCATAACGTTGTCTTTTTTTAATTTTTTTACTGTCTTCTTGGGCATCTTTATGGACAGGAGGCAAAACAGAGATTCTGAGTCAGCCCTCTACCCCCAACGCTGACTGCCAGGGGCCTTTGTTTTGATGGGATGAAATGTTTTCTGTCCTAGGGGGATCTGCACAGACTGAGTCTTATTATAGAGCCTTGAACTTCTCAGTTCAGTTCAGTTCAGTTCAGTCACTCAGTTGTGTACCACTCTTTGTGACCCCATGAATCGCAGCACACCTGGCCTCCCTGTCCATCACCATCTCCCGGAGTTCACTCAGACTCATGTCTGTCGAGTCCGTGATGCCATCCAGCCATCTCATCCTCGGTCGTCCCCTTCTCCTCCTGCCCCCAATCTCTCCCAGCATCAGAGTCTTTTCCAATGAGTTAACTCTTCACATGAGGTGGCCAAAGTATTGGAGCTTCAGCTTTAGCATCATTCCTTCCAAAGAAATCCCAGGGTGATCTCCTTCAGAATGGACTGGTTGGATCTCCTTGCAGTCCAAGGGACTCTCAAGAGTCTTCTCCAACACCACAGTTCAAACGCATCAATTGTCGAACTTCTCAGGGGCACAATATTGAGTTTTGGGTAGAGACGAGCAAAGAGCACCATGTCAGAGAAGTAGTGGGATCAATGAGTCACAGAAGCTTCAGAAGGGCACATGGTAAGGCCATGAGAATGGGCAAGAAGCATGAGATCTCCCAGATGCTGGGGTCTAGCATCTCATAAATGGTGCTTTAAGGGTTAAGATCACTTCTGAGACTAAGATACCCAAGCTCAGAAGGGTTTTTGAGGGAGGCCAGAGGGAGCATCCGGAGAAGGCAATGGCTACCCACTCCAATACTTTTGTCTGGAGAATCCCATGGACGGAGGAGCCTGGTAGGCTGCAGTCCATGGGGTCGTGAAGAGTCGGACACAGCTGAACAACTTCACTTTCACTTTTCACTTTCATGCATTGGAGAAGGAAATGGCAACCCACTCCAGTATTCTTGCCTGGAGAATCCCAGGGATGGGGGAGCCTGGTGGGCTGCAGTCTATGGAGTTGCACAGAGTTGGACATGACTGATGTGATTTAGCAGCAGCAGCAGCAGCAGAGGGAGCATTGAGGGGCCGTGCATGCTAAATCGCTTCAGTTGTGTCTGACTCTTTGTGACCGAATGGGCTGTAGCCCGTCAGGCTCCTTTGTCCACAGGATTCTCCAAGCAAGGATACTGGAGTGGGTTGCCAGGCCCTTCTCCAGGGGATCTTCCTGACCCAGGGATCGAACCCACATCACTTATGTCTCCTACAATGGCAGGTGTGTTCTTTACCAGTAGTGCCACTGTGAAGCCAAAATGACCTGCCCATATTGAGGGACCAACCCTCACCTAGTCGGAGGACCCAACCCAAGCAAATTCCAAAGGCCAGAAAAGATGCTGACTGAACCTAGCTCCAGACACTTTAGAATATAATCAGATTTCTTTGGCATAGGAAGCTTAGGGGCTGGCCTGAAGGGTAGTTGGGATGCTAAAGAAGCAGCATTAAAAGCGAGGAACAAGATGAAATGTATTAAAGCCAATCTTGGGACAGGAAAGTTCAAACTGTGGGCAGAGGAGAACAGCACAAAGTCCAGGTAGCCAGGGATATTTGAAAGACCAGAGGACAGTGGGCTAAGTAGCAATGGTTATATACATTTGTATCATTCACTTTTGCTGTGTAACAAATCATCTCCAAACTTAGATTATAACTGTGTTTGATGGTAGAACTGCAGAGGTACCCCCAGGGGAGCCAGGTAAAGGTGAATTGTTTCTCTCTGAAGAGGAAGAAGCTGTTGAGATAGATATTGAACAACACACATTAGCCAAATCTCTAAGAGCAAAATATGTTCTAGCTGCTGGTTGGATTTAATCAGTCATTTAAATATTGGATGTGGGGATCTTATTGGGCAAGACCATAATATTAAGTTTATGGTACTCCATTGTGAGGGAGTACCACAACTCTTTCTAGGTTAATTCTTTCTGGGTTCATGTACAACTGTTAAATGGAAAATCAGTGTGGAGAATCCACCTCTTCTCTAAAAAAAGTCTTGTATGATCCTGGAAAGTCCTGTTTAATTTATACTGGGGCCATGTTAATATTTTAAATGGAAGGGGAGAGGGAGGTCTATTGGTTCCATTTCCCAAGCTGATTTTAAGTGCCAATGACTTAATTTAAATGTATCACTCATTGGGTGAGAGCATGCATGCCCTCTGTGGAATATTTTAGAACAATGGGTGTTATGATTGTGGAAAATATAGTCAAGGCAATAGTTCTTATGGCTAAGGTGAAGCATACCTGTTTCTTCTCTATTTTATGTTTAGTGACCCACCCCCCCTAAGATGATAGGGCATATCTCATTTAAATTTAGTGGGATTCTCTGGTCTAAGTATAATTTGAACTCTAGTCTTGAAGAGTGAAAGTGTGCCAATTGGTGCTTTTCAGCAGATGTGAATGTTAATCCAGGACCCATGTTGCAGATGTGCAAAAACCAATTGGCACCTTTATATCTTGTCACTGTATATATTCTTTCCGTATATATCTTTTTGCAAATTTTGGATTTCCAATCAGATCATTTTCAATTTCTCCCCCTGTATCCAGGTATTTTGGGGGGGGAGATGGAGGTGGTTATTGAGTATACTTTGGGGCTGACCTCCTCTACCTTTCTCATTTTTATCAGTTTCTGCCTCTATGGAGCCTCAAATCAGCATCATCAGGGTTAGAGGCCTCCTCCATGGCAACTGTCACCTTATTGGCTAAGGAACCGCAGCCTAAGAAGGCAGCAGAGTTGTGTTGATAAGATATCACACTCAACTGATGCCAGAGTCTTTTTGGTCCCTTTTACAGTTGTTCAATAGGGTCATGGTGTCCTCTAGCCCCTTTAAGAGGGGCAAGGATAAAGTATTTGAGGCACTTTTCACAAGAATCTGTTCCTTGGGGTGCCATGGTGTCTTTCCCATCACCTTTTGCATTGACAGCAGCAGCAGAAGTACTTGAAGCTCATAGGGTCCTAGTGAGCTATCTGCTTTTAGGAATGTGGTCCTCAGCAAGCTGCATAGTGACTGTCCTCTTTCACACGAGTGAGCATCATTGGGTCTGACCATCACTCAGGGCATTGGTCACACAACCATAGTTATAGTGTAAGAGTCAGTCCCCTGAGCCTAGTGTCAGCTGTGGCTTTTGCTGCAACTGAGACATAACAATTCAATGATAATATGTTACATACAATTGCATTCAATTATGTACATACATACAAAGACATGCAATTCAATGATTATATAAGACATACGATTCAATTATGTGTGTGTGTGTGTGTGTGTGTGTGTGTGTGTGTGTGTGTGTGTGTGTATTGTGTACCTTGGCTAGGATATAGGACAATGCAGGACCATTTTAAGTAGGACCCCAATCTCACAGCTCTATTCCTAAATGCCAACAATTGAAACTTCTTAACATAGTCTAGTAAAATCTATAACATGGGTTGCTCATTGTGTTATTGTGCTTAGTCAGTCAGTTGTGTCTGACTCTTTGTGACGCTTTGGACTGTAGCCTGCCAAGCTGCTCTGTCCATGGGGCTTTCCAGGCAAGAATACTGGAGTGGGTTGCCATTCCCTTCTCATTAGGGCCCAGAAAATGCAGCATGAACAGTACAGCTCAAAGTGCAAGCTAACAAGCAAGCAGCAGAGCCAGTTAATAAGCCAAAGAAAGAGAAGAGAGACTTCCTGTAGAACTGGTCATTACGTAGAAACCCTGCTTGCTATGCTGTGCTGGGGTTCATCCTGACTCCCTGGGTTGACAACACATGTTGAAATATTGAGGAGTGATGTGTCATGATGTCTGCACCTGGCTTTGAAAAGGTTCATCCTGAAGGCAATGGGGAGCCATTGAGGGCTTTAGGCAGAGGAGGGACAGGCAGATTTGGGCCAGAGAAAAATCACTAGTGGAGGGAGGCGATTGCTGCAGTGGGGATGAAGGGATGGAAGTGGGAGAAGTGAGATGAGATGAGTTTTAGGTAACCGTTTGAATAGTCCCAGGAGAGGTGAAGAACCTCCCACTCTGTGGTGGGAGGAGAAGGGAAAGCAGTACGGGGGAGGGAATGAAGGCAAGACATTCACTTTTGGGAATATAGTGCCTCAAAAAAAAAAAAAAAAAAAGCATAGCTTAGAGCCAGATTACTTGGGTTCAAGGAGCAACTGGACACATTATTTAACCTCTGTATGCATCAGTTTCCTCATTTGTAAATGGGATGTATTCATTTACAAAAGCTGCCATACAAACTGGGTGGCTTAAGCAACTTCAGTTTATTTTCTCACAGTTCTGAAGGCTAGAAGTCTGAGTTCAAGGTGTTAGTAGGCTTGGTTTCTTCTGAGGCCTCCTTCCCTGGCCTGTAGATGGCCATCTTCTCCATTCTCTTCATATGGTCCTCCCCCCTTAGGTGTCTGTCCAAATTAATTTTTATAAGGACACCAGTCATATTGGATTAAGGTCCACATTAATGACCTCATTTTAACTTAATTGCCTCTTTAAAGACCCTGTCTCCAAACCCAGCTGCAGTTTGAGGTTATTGGAGGTTAGGACTTCAAATGTGAATTTGGGGGAGATACAACTTGGCTTCCCTGGTGGCTCAGAGGTTAAAGCATCTGCCTGGAATGCTGGAGGCCCTGGTTCGATCCCTGGGTTGGGAAGATCCCCTGGAGAAGGAAATGGCAACCCACTCCAGTACTCTTGCCTGGAGAATCCTATGGACAGAGAAGCCTGGTAGGCTACAGTCCATGGGGTTGCAAAGAGTTGGACACGACTGAGCGACTTCACTCACTCACTCACAACTCAAACTATACAGGAAGATAATAACAGAATTTACTTCACAGACTTGTGAGAATTTATTGAATTAGAGCATGTAAAATGCTCAGAACAGTGATGAAAAATGTTTTCCGCTGCTATAGATGACATATGGAGTGACATGAAAACGAGGCAGCCATTTCACAGACGTCTCAAAGCTCCTGCCTCTCTGGAAGTGGCTCCTTTGAGTCCTAACAGTTCTCAGAGCCCCAGTGTACCTTTAGAAGCATTCACCACTTGCTTTGGGTGTCTCTGAGATTGTAGCTGTCAAGGGTCAAAATCCTCTTTAATCCCCTTCTCCACAATAGGGCAACCAAGCCTGTGGTTCTCAAAGTGTGGACTCCAGACCATCAGCGAATGAGAACTTGCTAGAAAGGCAAATTCTTGGACCAATCCCAGACCTACTGATTCAGAATCTCTGTGTTTTAATAAACTCTCCAGATGAGAACCCTCCAGTGTAAGAACGATGGAACAAATGTCTCTTATTTGAAGAAATCAAATCTGCTGAAATACCACTTGGGGGCAGCACAGGACTATGAGGCAAGCACAGGCTCATTAAAAGCAACCCACTTTTGAAAGATTGAGGGCAAGAGAAGATGAGATGGTTGGATGACATCACTGACTCATTGGAGATGAGTTTGAGCAAACTCCAGGAAATAGTGAAGGCCAGGGAAGCCTGGGGTGCTGGAGTCCATTGGACATGATTTAGCGACTGTAAAATAACTTTCACTTTTATTGCCGAAGCTTCCACCTGCCCCTCTTGCCCCTGATCTTGCCCCAAGTTTCCCTCAGTTCTCCCTGCAAGACCAGAGAAACAAGACCTTTAGAAACCTCAAACCTGATTGTGTCACTGGTTCAGAATTCTTCAGGGCTCCCCCTGGCACTAAAGAAAGATTTTTTAACTTCCCAGTAGAATCTCCTGTCTCCTTCATCTTGCTCATCCCCATCTTTTTGTATCTGCCCTGGAGTCAGACCAACCTGGGTGTATGGCTTGGGCAAGTCACATCATTCTGAGCCTCAGTTCCTTCATTGGTGAAATGAGGGCAATTAATAAGCCTTTTCTCATAGGGCTATTATTAGAGAGAGCCTAGTTATAAAGAAATTCTTCCCTGATGGCTCAGATGGCAAAGAATCTGCCTGCAGTGTGGGAGATCTGTGTTTGATTCCTGGGTTGGGAAGATCCCTTGGAGGAGGGCATGGCAATCCACTCCAGGATTCTTGCCTGGAGAATCTCTATGGACAGAGGAGCCTGGTGGGCTACAGTCCATGGGGTCGCAAAGAATCGGACATGCCTGAGTGACTAAGCACAGCACACAGTTATAAAGGAATTCTGGTCTAGAGTCTCACAAACAAGGCTCAGTATGCAGCATCTCCGCTTCCCCTTGTGCACTGCTAGGCACAAGATACTGTCTGCATCCATGGGCTTCATGCTAGGTGCACTGGATGCTATCTGAGCCCCACTTATCTTTCCAATGTCATGACTGCCACCTGCCAGCATTTGTATCTCTTTGCGTGGGGCTTTCTCTGGCTGGCCTGCACTGTGGTGCCAGGACCATAAAACTCCATATCACGGAAAAAATACTAGTGCCTACCTCTTGGCACTGCTAGGAGGGCCTGGTTAGTGCCCTCCTAGACCTTTGCTGTTGTGGAGACCTACCCTTGCACTTGTCCGTCTCTGTACTCCCCAGCCTATAGGAGTGGCCATGTAAGCATATCAGACAGTGAATGAGGGATGGGAGACCTGGCTTGCTTGTGGCTCTCTGCTCTACCATTCCTGACTTCCTGCCCTTGGGTCACCCAGATTGGCTTCTGTCCATCCCTTTACAAAAGACACCTAAGGCGTTGTGTTATTTGGATGTAAGTGGACCCCAGGCTCTGGGGGCTGCCAGATAACCCTGGCACCCATGGCAAGGCAGTTGGTGCTGTGTATACTCACAGAACATAGACCATCTCAGGCTGAATATTTGGGGGTGATGCAGCCCCTCACCTCACAGCCTGCAAGGCCAAGGGCACATGACCTTGTCCAACAGTCTCTGATATCAGGATGCCACTCTTTTCTGCGGCTGCTTCCTTTGGGGGTTGCTTTGTCCTTGGTCTTCATGGTCTTGGTGGAGCTACCCTGGATACAATAGACAAGCATCTACATGGCCCACAGGGCCCTCCAAAATCATCCTTCTCCACCCCCAACCTAAATATCTCCTCTACTGGGCTGTCCTACGGTCTGACTCTGTATGAAGCTCTGGGGTTAAGCATTGTCCTCTTCCAGGTACTCTGAAAAAGTTAGCAAAATGCACTCAACCAGCTATATGATTTGTGGAACTCTGTGCAAAATGCAAATGCATGGGTTCCTATTAAAAAATTATGAAGAATTTCAAGACAGTGGAGCATTAAGCCAAGTGTGAGCCTCTGTGAGACTGTACAGATTGCATACTCACAAAGCTACTTCTGACTGCATTCCTTACTTCTTAGTGTGATGGAGCTTGTTAGCAACTTTGCTTGCACCAAGGAGGAGCCCTGGAGCTACTCAGAGAAAATGCAAGGACATAAAATCAAAATGTGTCCCTTTGTCAACTCAGGAGAGAGCCTGCTGTCTCAGAGATACTTGAAGCAAGTGTTCTCTGCCCAGCTAGCCTTTCTCTGGGCTGCCTCCTAGGCTCCTTGAGTCCTGGTACCATATACGACCTTTTATGCCTCTGGCCTGGCTGATCCCTAGATGAGTCCTTACTCATTTGTTTCTACTTTGTGTTTGTCTTGTCTGCTCTGGGATGTGGCTCTGATCCTTTGAGGGCTTTTTCCTCTTCCCTGGACAGCCACCAGACCTCTGGGTTTAGATCTTATCAGCCCCTGGAGAGTACCCCCAGACAAACTCTCTTTACAAGGGCTCTTTTAGGCTCTCTCCAAGCCCACTCCTCTAGCTTCTCCTGGCCTAGGGGACTGAGCTGTGTGACTACTTTAGTGGGCTGCTTTTATTCCTGCTTCTGTTTGGGTGTGATCAATAGGAGCAGTAGCAGGAAACTAGAGAAGGGAGGAATAAGAGAGGTGAAACTTTTATTCCCCCAGCTCCCTCCTGGAAACTCTGACCTTGTGGAACCTCCGATCTCGTGGAACCTGCTGGAACACAGCCACAGGACCCTGGCTATGTCCCTCATTGCTTCATGTCAGGCAGCCATCTCTCAGGCAGCCCTCTCTGGCTCCAGGTTTTAATCCTCCTACCTAACAACTCCCTTCCTTTGGCCTGTCAGGCCTGGGGTGGCCTTAGACTCCAGCTGTCACTATTGTTCTTTCCCTTGAGATTTTCCCTTATGTTGCCTAAACTTTTGTAAACAGTCCATCTATTAAACTATCCCAGAATTATTCTAATTTGAATTTGCATCTAATTCCTTTTGTGACTCTGACTGGTACTAAAACTGAATGCCCCTAAAACTGAGTTCCTCTGCCAAGTTTATGGTTGATCTCTCTATCCAAAACCTTATTCCCTTTCTTGTCCTACACCTGTTCCCCTCAGTATTGAGAAGCATGAAGGAAAAGGGTAGATTAAAACCAAGAAGGACCCTGTGGGGCCCTCCCAGGTACAAAAGCCGTTCCATGACCCCTGTTTCTTGTTTGTAGGGAAAAAAAACTTCAGCTTTCTAGACCTGTGAGTTCTAAAGTGCAGATTGAAACAGTTACTAATTAGTGGAGGGAGAGAATGCAGAAACAAAGGAAAAGCAGTCAAGAAACAATAGCAGCAACAAAGCAGCCTCCTAGTTCCTCCTCAAGGGATAGGCAAAGCAGAGTCCTAGTTATTCCTCAAGGGATATACAGAACAATTTGATACTTGGTTTGAGTTACTCTGTAGAAACTAAGGCCTCTTCCCTGCCCCTACCCTCTAGGGAGGAGGAGGTAACTACATACTAAATGCTAAGATCCCAGACTGGTTGGAACCAGAAGGTTGATGATTGAGATTCTTGGAACACTACCTTTTTATCTCACAACCAACCAATCAGAAGAAAGTCATGTACCCTGCAGCCTTTGGGAACTTTGGGTCTTTTGAACTTAAGCTGCCTGTATGGACTCCTTGCTTGGCACATTCAAAAAATGCCACACTTTCCTAACCACAACCCTGGTGTCAGTAAATTGGGTTTGTTGTGTGGCAGGTGAGTGGACCCAAGTTCAGTCTGGTAACAGTACAAGGATATCTGTTCTCTGTTGTATCCCCAGTCTATCTTTGTAGTCCTCAGTCCCTAAAAACAGCCAAATCAAAGGGTGAGTACCCAGGAGCTCAGTTCCTTAGTGAGAACCCAAGGAGAAGTGGGGACTCTCTTCATGTTGCCCCAAACAAGTCCACCATACCTTCCATCTGTAACAAATTGGGAACCAGGGCCCCAGAAGTTATGTCTTCTTTCTTCAGCTTCAGGGTCTAATAGAGGCAAGACGATCCCTGTAACCAGAGCACCCCACTCCCAGAGAGGTCTCCTTTGAGTAAGCAACCACCGACAAGCAGAGAATTAAAAAACAAGGCCATCAGATAACCAGACAATGAGGCAAGAAGAAAAGTAGGCAGAATTCTCTGAGATGCCTATCTTCTGGTTTTGCTGTTCTACTTCCAATTCTCCCTTTTCTTGTAGGATATTTTCCCTTGGGGCACCTCTCTTTACTCTCTCTCAGCACACTAGCTTACCTTGGACCTAGACCTAAGCCAATTAGTCAATCAGGCCTGACAGAAGCTGACTCTGGAACCTGAGTAACCAGAAAGAGTTTCTTTCTTGTTACATCTGCTAAGAGGCAGTAAATCTGAAGCTGTGGCCACCCTTTTAAATCCAAGATGGGAGCCAACCCGGAGGAGGGCAGGGCTGGGAGACAGTCGTTGTTTGGGCCCTGATTAAGCCATTCCTGAAGCTAGCTATTCTGGAAACTTTCAGTTATGTGAACGAATGCACTCTCTTTTTGCTTAAAGCTAGTTTATACAGAGTAGTCATTCTCTTGTGTGTGATAAGAAATATATACCCTTGAACAACAAGGGAGTTAATTTAAGTATATAGTTGTTCTGAGGTTTCTTTGCATCCTTGGAGTCAATCAACTGCATATTATGTAGTCCTATAGTATTTACTATTGTAAAATATCCATATATTGCCAAATGGCAATAAGAATGATTTCCTTCTTTCCCATGATTGAATAATATTCCATTATATGTATATGAACCATATGTTTTTTATCTGTTAATTCATTGACAGGCAATTAAGATTAGTTCCATATCGCTCCTGTTATAAGTAATGCTGGAAAGAGTAAAGGTGTGCTGAGACCCAATTTTCATTTCTTTTGGATATATAATCCAGATGTGAGATTGCAGGATCCCATGGTAGTTCCATTTTTAATTTTTTGAGGAGCCTCCATACCATTTTCCTTAGTGGTTGTACCAACTTACATTCTGAAGTAGGGGGCAGTCTTAATCTGTGGGGTCTGATGCTATCTCTAGGTAGATAATGGCAGAATTAAATTGTAGGGCAACCAGAGAAATGAATTGATTTGTTGTGGGAAAAAAACCCATACGTCTGATGTCTGAAGTAATTTTTTTTTTGGCAAAAGTGGTGGGTAGGATTTTAGTTCCCCAACCAAGGATTGAACCTGAGCCACTGCAGTGAAAGCACCGAGTCCTAACCACAGGGCCACAGGGGAATTCCCTGGTGTCTGAAGTGTTCTGTGTGAGAATGTAGAGAAAGTTTTCCCAGACTTTGCCAAGGAAAGAACCCTGGATGGGATTAGAGCCACTGCGAATTTGCTCCTCCACTGGCCTGCTTTTGAGCATGAGAGGGATCAGGGCAAAGCAACACACATAAGAAAAAGCTTCTTCATGCTTGTGGGAGTCCCTTGGGAAGTTTGTGCTTAATCCTGGGTCTGCTTTTAATGGGCTTGGTCAATGGACATATTCCTTCTATTCTCAGGGCCTTGGGCTTCTCACAGGTAATCAAGGGTGAGATCTTCCTTCTCTGCCTTACCAGTGCAAGGGCTTGAGTGTATCATTTCCTGGGAGCTGCTGGTGGGGTGTAGAGGCCAGGAGTGGTTGACTCAAACTTGGCTTTCAGAGCATAAGGCCTTGTTCCATCTGGGAGAGGAGCCAGGGCCCTCCTGCCCTTATTCTTCATTGAGAAAGCTTGGGCTCCTAGCCAGGGTGAGAGCCTCATGTTGTGTCAGCTGAGCTCATGTTCTCTGCTTCTGATCTCCCCGTCTGTACTCTTTCTCCAAATCCTGTCCTAAATCACTGTGTCCAGGAGAGCTAAGCATAGAATGTTAGGGATGACTCTATCAGGAAAGCCCATCTGCTATCACAACTCAGCCTTTAGTCATTGAGAATTACCCATCTCACATGCCAGGGCAGTGGTTCTCCAAGTTTGGACTCCACACCAGCAGCTAGAGCAACACCTGGGAACTTATTAGGAATATAAGTTCTTACACCTCATCCCAGACCTATAGAATCAAGTACTTGAAGTGCAGCCCAGAACCATATATTTGAAGAGCATCCCTCCAGAGGATGCTCCTCCCAAGTGTGAGAACTACTTGAATCTGTTCTAGAACCCACTTGGAGCTATTGCTCACACAAAAGATGCAGAGGATATGGCGTGATACATGCTTAGATTCCTCGTCTCCTGTGAATGAGGTTGGCTGCTAAGGCTTTCAGCTGGCCCTTCTCCTGAGCATTGCCATGTGCTAAATCTTTATGCCCAGAAATGCCTGAGAAACTATGTACTCACCCACCAAACATGGGTATGGTATACTCACAGCCAGTGACTGATGGACAGGCTGCTCTCTTATCTCAAGTTGGGATACTCTGCTGTGAATTACTCTTTGGAGCCCATCTGTGAATTAGGTCAAGGCTAGACTTTAATTGTTCCCAAGTTGCTGTTTATCCCAAATGCCAAAGGGATTGGGTACAATATCTTGTTGGTACAATGCGTATGAATTAACACACAAGACCATGATGTAAAAAGAAAATGTCACTTGGCTTGCTTTGGAAAAAGAAAAATAAACTGATCTCCAAAGCCCTCACTGCCAAGGCGGCTCTGCTTGGTGTCTTTCTTTGAATGCAAGTTTGCAGTCAACCAGGAGGATCTTCTGTAGTCTGGGGAGTTGGTGAGGGACCTGAATCGTAGGCCTTGGTGGCCACAATTGTGATGGCCCCATTTGCCTCTTGGTCTTAAAGAATCAACTTAACTACCTTTGGTCCAGACATCACAGGGACATGTTGACCCCAGGAAATACAAAAATGCTGTCAGTGATTTTTCTTCCCAAACTCTCTTTCCTGGGTGGAGATAGGGAAAATGTTTACTTTTTTACCTCTATAGAAAAAAAGACAAGACATGAATTAATTCCCCCAATTAGTTTATGGAAGTTTCAGAGCAGATGGCAAGTGTGTGTGTGTATGTGTGTGTGTGTGTGTGTGTTTGAATAAGTGTATGTGTGTGTAGGGATATGTTTTGCATATTGTGTATGTAGAGGTGTGCTTGCACTTGTTAGACTTGGACTTGAATTCCAGTGCTGAGAAACAGTAACCAGGGCCAGAGGCCCTATGAGCCCCTGAGAAGGTGTCCATCTCTCCCCCAGTCCCAGTTTCTGCCTCAGGCCTTACACCTGAGACAGCTCTCATCTGCTACCGTCTTGGAGCCCATTGGGACCAGCAGAAGGTGGCCCTGGACCGGAGAGTGGGATGACCTGTCTAAGTTCACTTCAGGGATCTGGGGTTCTGATTCCTGTTGTTTGCTATTTGTGGTGTTTACATTTTCCCCCTTGGGAGCTGTGATTATGGGTGATTTCCATTTATGTTTGTGTTTGCACTTCTGAAACTTTCTATGATTGACATGAATTCTGTGTATAATAATTTAAAATGAAAGCATAGAATAATTGTAAACACTCCCACCCCTGTTCCTTGAGTGTCAGCTTCCTCTCCACCCGCATCATAAAAAAGCCTTTATTCCCTCAACTTGGTATTATGAAAATTTCTTGGCATACAGAAAAAAATGGAAAGAACAGTATGACAAACACCTGTATAAATTTTCAATATACCCCACCACTAACTTCAAAATTGGAAATATTTTTTCATATTTGATTTATTTACATATAATAAGACATATATTTTTTTTCCTGAAACATTCTGAAAACAAGGAAAACATTTTAAAACAATTTGTAAGTAAATTTCAGATAATTCACTTCTAAATATTTTTGAATACATCTCCTAAGAGTAAAGATTCCTGAGAATCCAGTTCAGTTTCTTGTGGAATGTTCTACAATCCAGCTTAATCACTGTCAGCCCTCTCTCCTGGGCCACTTCCCTCCATGGAATGTTTCCCTACATGGCTTCACTTGCCCAGACTAACTGTAGATTCAAGGTCTACTGCAAACCCCACTTCCTTGACATTTTTTGAGAAGAAAGATTCGGACCAAGACTCAGTCCTGCTCGCAGGAAGCCTGTAGTCTAGGTGTTGGGGGCATGAAACAGGTAATTATGCGGTGTTGGTGGAGGTGGACAGGCTGTGGAAAGCCCCAGGACTTGGTGTTATTAGAGGTAGAAAAGAAGCATGCCTTCTTAAGGATGGGGGTGGTCCGAGAAGGTGTTTCAGAGAGGCAGATTGTTTCTGACTTGAGGCCTGGGAGGATGTGGAACCAGGGGCAAATTAAGATTGGTGCAAGGTACCTCACTTAGATTTTCATGTTAGGAAAATTTCTCTGTCCACATATATTTCTCTGCCCTAAAAATATTGTTTGAGTTAATGAACTACTGAATGGAGAATGGAATGGAAAAGAATAGGAACAATTTGGGAGCTATGGCAGACATCCAGAAGATAATCACAGTATAACTTGAGTAGATGGATATTAGGTTTATTAAGGAGTTACAATCAACAGAGTTTGGTTATTGAGTAGATATGAGAGCATAAGCAGGGAGATAAGTCAAAACTATATAAAGCAACCAAATTTCTGGCACTGGATTGACACTGGGGTCTTTGATAAATCAGGTAATTTGAAGTAAAAAATAAGATTTTAAGGTTGAGTGGGGGAAATGAGCTTCCTTTTCTGAGCTTTGTTTGCATAGCTTGAGGTTCATCCAACTGGAAACATCTGATAGTTGGGAGTTTATGTGAAAGGTAAGGAGACTCATCTAGACCCAAGATACAGACTTGTGAGGCTTCACAGTATATATGACAAATGACCCGTAAGAAATGTGTGGCCTGAAGGAAGTGAGCTGAGCCCCAAACCTGGAGGAACTGCCACATTTGAGAGTTAATCACAAGAAGAAGACTGAGAAGGTGTGGCTCAAGATGTGAGAGGGAGGCCAGGACCTGGTTCTTGGTGGCAGAGAAACCAAGAACACTACCAAAGAAGGATGAAATGGTTAGTGAGCCAGATGATCCCAAGAGTTTAAGTCAGATGAGGATGTGAAGATGATATCATTGAAGGACAATATCGATAGAGTGATAAGGGCAGAAGCAAGATTCTAAGGACTTAGGTGATAATAGAATCCAGGGCAGCAAGATACCAATGAGGCTCAGCTTTGTGAGCAAAAGGAAGGAGTTGGAAGTTGTGGATAGGTGGATGCAGGAAGGGAAGGTTCTTTGAAAATGGGGCCTCCTATTCTCCATTGTTCCTCAGTATCCAGCTAGTGAGGTGCAAAGCTACGATGGGACCTAGGAATGGAGGAGGATGGTGGTAATTACCAAATAAACACACCACCCAGGGAAGTCAGCCAAGGCTCGACCAAGAATATCTGGGACGGAACCCATGTTTCATCTGTAGCAGGAAACGGTGTTGGGAGCTAAGTTTACTGTGGAATTTCCGAGCTGTGAGGATGTTCCTGGTGAATGCTTTTTATTTATTTATTTATTCATTCATGAAAAAGTTGGAATTAAGTCACCAGCTCCTCCTCCCCCACTCCAAAAAAAAAAACCAACCTGAAACATTCCTTCCCACAGAGGAAGTGCTTAATTTAGCCTTATGCTCCAGTCGAAAAATATCCCTGAGGTTTGGAGGCTTCTGCTGGTTGTTTGTCACTCTTGAATATGGCAGGATGTTAATGCAGATGGCAAGATCGGACTCTTTTGTGTCTTTTTGTTTTTAAATCATGAAGATACGATAACACATTTACTGGAGATTGGAAAATACAGAAGAAGGTGACATATAGTCCTACTATATACTGCAATTATTTCTTAAGGTAGATAAATTAAGATTTTGGTTGGAGTTTCAATATCACACTCTCAAAAATTAATATAATGAATATACAGAGAAGTATAAGTATATAGTAGGCCTGAAAATCACTATGAATCAATTCAATATGATTAAGATTTATTCAAATTTTAATGCAATGGTAGGCTACAAATTATGTTCAAATTATCATAGACAATAAACTAGGATACACTGGAACATATCCAGGAACACAAGACCAGGTACAAAACTTTGATGGTCTAAAGGTGTTGAAATCATACAGTCTATTCTCTTATCACTGTAGAATTATGTTAGAGATCAATATCAAAAGATACTTGAAAATAATCCATGTGTTTTCAAGTGCAATGCAATATTTACTAAGACACATCTTTGATTTAGCCATTGAAGGTGTCAATAAAATTTGAAGATTGAAAAAACTTAGAGAATGATTGCAGAGAAGAAAGCATTTAAATGAGAAATTAATATCAAAGATAGTTTAAAAATCCCATGTATTTGGAAATGGACTCTTTGTGTCTTGATTTCAGCAGCAGTCCTGAGAGAATAAGTAGCACCATCCCAACCACCCATCCTGTTAGACTATCTATGCAAGATGTGGAAAGAGTATCTCTAAAGCCAGCTTTATGAACCTTAGATGATCCTCCCCTCTCTGGCCCATAAAAGAGGTTGGCAAGGCAGAGGAAGAGTGCTATGGGTCTTTCTCCATTGGGGTGAGATAAGAGGTGCTTTCCTTTCAGTTCAGTACAGTTGCTCAGTCGTGCCCGACTCTTTGCGACCCCATGAATCGCAGCACGCCAGGCCTCCCTGTCCATCACCAACTCCCGGAGTTCACTCAGACTCACGTCCATCGAATCGGTGATGCCATCCATCCATCTCATCCTCTGTCATCCCCTTCTCCTCCTGCCCCCAATCCCTCCCGGCATCAGAGTCTTTTCCAATGAGTCAACTCTTTGCATGAGGTGGCCAAAGTACTGGAGTTTCAGCTTTAGCATCATTCTTTCCAAAGAACACCCAGGACTGATCTTTAGAATTGAATGGTTGGTTCTCCTTGCAGTCCAAGGGACTCTCAAGAGTCTCTTCTCCAACACCACAGTTCAAAAGCATCAATTCTTTGGCGCTCAGCTTTCTTCACAGTCCAGCTCTCACATCCATACATGACCACTGGAAAAACCATAGCCTAGACTAGATGGACCTTTGTTGGCAAAGTAATGTCTCTGCTTTTGAATATGCTATCTAGGTTGATCATAACTTTCCTTCCAAGGAGTAAGTGTCCTTTAATTTCATGGCTGTAGTCACCATCTGCAGTGATTTTGGAGTCAAAAAAAATAAAGTCTGACACTGTTTCCACTGTTTCTGCGTCCCATTTGTCGTGAAGTGATGGGACCAGATGCCATGATCTTCATTTTCTGAATGTTGAGCTTTAAGCCAACTCTTTTAACTCTCCTCTTTCACTTTCATCAAGAGGCTTTTTAGTTCCTCTTCACTTTCTGCCATAAGGGTGGTGTCATCTGCATATCTGAGGTTATTGATATTTCTCCCAGCAATCTTGATTCCAGCTTGTGCTTCTTCCAGCCCAGCATTTCTCATGATGTAATCTGCATATAAGTTAAATAAGCAGAGTTGCCGGGGGCCAGAGTGAGGAACTCCGCCCATGGCAAAGGTCATGAGGAAGGAGGCTTGGCATACGCAAAGGCGTGATCAAGCCTCAGGAAACCCCATATTCCCGAGCATCTACCCCCAAAACCAGAGTCTATCTGCTTTACTGTTTTATGCTCTCACCTACACCTCTGACTTTACGGGGGGCTCTCCCCATCACCATTTCTCTCAGAGAAGGAGTTAACTTGCAGCTCCAAGTCAATAAAAATTCCTGGGCATGACAAGAGTGTTTCAGCTACGGACTCCTCTGAAGGTTATCTAGCCCGCCTGTATAGGTTCGTCCGGCCACATGTGATTGTTTACAGCCTCCCAACCTGAGAGGCATGAGAAGTTTTAGATTTATTAAAGGCAAATTCTTGCAGAAGGTGACTGCAGCCATGAAATTAAAAGGCGCTTACTCCTTGGAAGAAAAGTTATGATCAACCTAGATAGCATATTCAAAAGCAGAGACATTATTTTGCCAACTAAGGTCCGTCTAGTCAAGGCTATGGTTTTTCCTGTGGTCATGTATGGATGTGAGAGTTGGACTGTGGAGGCTGAGCGCCAAAGAATTGATGCTTTTGAACTGTGGTGTTGGAGAAGACTCTTGAGAGTCCCTTGGACTGCAAGGAGATCCAACCAGTCCATTCTGAAGGAGATCAACCCTGGGATTTCTTTGGAGGGAACGATGCTAAAGCTGAAACTCCAGTACTTTGGCCACCTCATGAGAAGAGTTGACTAATTGGAAAAGACTTTGATGCTGGGAGGGATTGAGGGCAGGAGGAGAAGGGGACGACCGAGGATGAGATGGCTGGATGGCATCACGGACTCGATGGACGTGAGTCTGAGTGAACTCCGGGAGATGGTGATGGACAGGGAGGCCTGGTGTGCTGCGATTCATGGGGTCGCAAAGAGTTGGACACGACTGAGTGACTGAAATGAACTGAACTGAACTGAAAGGCAAATTCTTTCGGGAAATTGTCAGTATAGTGGGTTGGTTAGGAATTAAATTGGTGAAGGGTTTTTCATTTGTTGTGCCAATAATTACTGCTAATTCCTTGCCCTGGGTGTGACAAGGATGTCTCAGGTCAAACCTCTCTGCTGACAGACTAGCTTGTGTAACAGGATTATCCATACTCCTGCCACTATGCACATGATTGTTTACTACTTCTCAACCATAAACAGCACAGAGAGTTTTGGAGTATTTTGAAAGTCTTAATTAGCATAGGGCTTTTCTCATTGTTGAGTCAATGATTGCCGCCAGGCCTCCATATCCTTAGGTACCTGGGAATATATTAATCAATGTATTTGGAATATAGAAAAGGAAATATAGTAGTTTTTAAGGTTAGCAATACTAGACTTTTTGAGTTAATGAATTTTCTCTTTTGTAATAGATCACTGTACTTTGTTATAAATCACTGTGTCCTTGCTATGTAAAAATGTAACTTTATCACTATCTTAAGACTAAATAGATCTTAAGGGGAACATTGGTGAAAGGATTTTCATTTGTTCGGCTGATGTTTGCTGCTAAATCTCCATATTTCCTGCCCTTATAATGAATATAACTAACATATAGGAGAACTAAGTATTAACTTTTAAGCATATAGGAGAAATAAGTATTAACCTTTAAGATTAATCATGTTAACCTTGGGTTAACTAAATTCCTTTCTTGATTGTAACTCGCTACACTCTCACCCAATAGGAATGCAATTTTATTTTGAGGGTGGTGCCTGGTTTAAGAAAAAACACCCTTGGAAAAAATAAGTGTTTTGGTTATCAGAAAGAAAGGATCATAAAATGTCAGCAGGTCTCATAGCCAGAAGATGATGTAAAACCCCTAAGCCTTTTTTTATACATTTATGTGAAGCACCTGATTTTGATAAAGGTCAGGACTGCTGACCTCCGCGTGACTCTGTATTCATCCCTGTGTGTAACAAAAGGTATATAAGCAAACCCCAAAATAAAGAAATCGGATCAGTTTCCAGAAAGACTGATACCCCCATGTAGCTTCTTTCTTGCTCTCTGTTTTTCTGGCTGAATTCCCATTTGGTGCATGGGTACCCACCAAGCCTGCTAATTTTGCCTGGGCTTCTAAGATCGGACCGGGGGTGCCTCAGTTCCTCCTCTCCTTCAGGAGAATGGGAAGACGCCTGCGGCCTACGTAGGTGGTGATTGGTATTCCATGTAAACCAAGTTATTCAGCCTCTTTTTCTCTGCTAATTTTCTAATCCCTCTCTATCTGTAATTAAATAAGTTATTTCCAAAGATGCCGACTCTGTCCCCACCTTCGAATCACCCTGGATCCACCGGGGCTGGACCCTGGCACAGGATGACAGTATACAGCCTTTATCTAGAGTCAAATGAGAGGCACCACTCAGAAAGCTTAATATGTGCCCCTGAAGCTTACAGGACACAGCAGACTCATATCTGATTCACCAAAGAAACTTGATTTGTGAAAGACTGTGTCTCAAACTGAATATGTTTGGGAAGTACTGCAGCCTGTGAGGTGATGGATCAAAGGAACTAGTCTTTTTGTACCACATACAAGAGGCAAGATTACTTAGAACCTTCCCCAAAGGCTACCTGGCATAAGGGGGTGATCCCAACATAAGGAACCTGGAGGTAAACCATCCCAGATACGTGGTTTTTTAAAGGAGGTGGCTTTGAAAAGACATTCTAAGCAAGTGTTAATACTGGGACCCCAAGACTTTCTCAAGCATTTATGGAAAAGGTTCTTGGCTGTACCGTAGGCATCTGTCCAGCAGCAAAGATCAGAATGCAGCTGTTTCTTTTACATTTGTGACATTGTGATTTATCATGGAAAGTATATATTTGGTCTTTCCCCCTGACTTCTGTTATAAAACTCTGAAAACCCTTGGGATTTCCTAAGTGATAAGAACAATAAAGGTGTCTTGATATTAATAACAAGCCCCCTTCAACCTCACCTGAGTTTATGTTAAGGGGTGACTTTTGGAAAGCCTCTAAGGATGGAGGAGCTGGTTGCCAGGGCAACCAACTTTCAATCCCATCCCCTCTGACATCCAGAGAGGGGAGAGGGGCTAGAGACTGAATTTAATCACTAATAGCTAATGAGTTGTTCAATCATGCATATAAGAGGAGAGTGATGTGCCTGGATAGAGCACAGAAGCTGCTCACCCTTTCCCCATACCTTGCAGTATGCATCCTTCTGTCTGACGTTCTGAAATTATATCTTATTATAACAAAAAAGTAATATAGTAAATAAAATATTTTTGTGCATTCTGTGAGCCAGAACTTGATCAAACCCAAGGAAGGAGTTGTGGGAACCTCTGACCTATAGCCAGTCAGTCAGAAGCATAGGTGACAACCTGGACTTACAGCAGTTAGTGTCTGAAGTGGGAGGGGGGCATGTTGTGGGAATGAGCCCTTAACCTGTGGAATCAGGTTCCTATGAATAACCCCTGCCTTGAAAGCATGGAGTCCTAACCATTAGACCACCAGGGAAGTCCCAAAGCCCATTTTAAAATGGAAAACACTTAATCTCCATGTGACAATTCTAAGGCCAAAGAAGAAAAGTACAGAAGCAAGTGAGTCAACCTGGGAACTCAGGGCAGAGATATTCCTGCCGACCAATTGTTTGATCACAGCTTAGACCACTGGCTGCTGGGCGAGTTTCCCATTCTCCCATTTTTCAAATGAGAGTATTCTTTGCAATTATCCTGTTTCTACTCCAGCATTTCACACATTGCCATGAGTGGTAAGGCCAGATAATTTGTCTTTTATTTTATAGGTCACTGAATGGAGATAACTTCTTCCAGATCTGATGGGGAAAGTAGCACACCTTCCCTAGACCTGGACATTGAGCTAGAATTGAATCATTCATTAGACAGCACTTTGGGGTCATCTTCCTTGAGGAGAGGCAAAGGTTTTTCTATATATGAGCAGAAGAGTTTCCATGGCCAAAATGGTGGACTGTTAGATTACTAAATTGTACCCTATATTCTCTATTTTCCTTGTATTCTATGGTAGTAGAAGTAGAACTTTATGATAGGCACTAGATTGCTCCTCTCTGACCCAACTTCCTAGATTCCTCAGTGTCTTTTAAAGTAATAACATGGTTTGTGATTAGGCCTTGATAACTAAGGAAATCAACCCTGAATATTCACTGAAAGGACTGATGCTGAAACTGAAGCTCCAATACTTTGGCCACCTGATGTGAAGAGCTGACTCACTGGAAAAGACCCTGATGCTGGGAAAGATTGAAGGCAGAAGAAAGGGACAACAGAGGATGAGATTGTTGGATGGTATCACTAACTCAATGGACTGGAGTTTGAGCAAGGTCTGGGAGATGGCGAAGAATAGGGAAGCCTGGTGTGCTGCAGCCATGAGGTCACAAAGAGATGGACACGACTGAGCAACTGAACATCAAAAACAGATTTTCTATTGCTTATTTGAATGTGAAGTTAGTTTTCTTGAACTTTTAGAAGGATGTTGACCAGGACTTCCTGTACAAGGTGAATAGAAGCAGTGACTGGATTTTTCTGTCTTATTCTAGATTTTTAAGGGTAAAAATGTAATGTTTCTCCTTAAGTATTGTTTTTAAAAGAGGATTTGGATAAATACCTTTTTCCAGGTTCAGGAAGTTCCATTCTGTTTTTAGATAACTAAGAATTTTTATTTTAATGGGTATGAATTAAATTTTAAAAATTTGAGATCATCTTGTATATTTTAAAAATAATGAGGTGAATATTTAATACATTTTTTATATTTTGAAAGAATTCTTTGCCTACACCATTTATTTATTCAATAGTTTACAGAAGATTTAACAGAATAAAATTAACCATAATATCTGTAAATTCAAATTTCTTTTTAGCACAACAAACATTCTTGACTATCTTCAACATTCAAAAAAGGAATTTAGCAAAGTGATTATATTATCTTGAGCTAAATTACCTGAAGGTAAGTTGAAAATGAATTATATTCATGTGCTGTGTAGACTTCAATACAAATTTGGTAACAATTGTATTTAAATATCAGTTCTTTCTTCACTTAACAATTGCATGCCTGTGAGGATTACTGAGAGAATTGTGAAGGAAAAAAATAGATATACAATTTTTAAACAAAAAAATTTATTTGAAAAGTTTTGGAATATAGTTGCATATTGAAACAGAGCATTGTTTACAGTTAATAAGTGAAAATCAAGTGTTTTGTTTTTTAATTTTAAAAATTTAAACAAATCTTGAAGTTTTTATTTTGTGTTAGGGTATAGTCAATTAACAATGCTATGATAATTTCAGGTGAACTGTGAAGAGACTCAGCCATCCATATACTGGGGAGAATGGATCCATTCTCCCCAAAACCTTTCTGCCCTCTAGCCTGCCACATAACATTGAGCAGAGTTCTATGTGTTATACAATAGGTCTTACTGGTTATCCATTTAAAATATAGCAGTGTGTACATGTCCATCCCAAACCCCCTAACTATCCCTTCCCCCGGCAACCATAAATTTATTCTCTAAGTCTGTGACTCTCTTTCTGTTTTGTAAGTAAGTTCATTTGTATCATTTCCCTTTAGATTCCACATATAAAGGATGTCATATGATATTTCTCCTTCTCTGTCTGACTTACTTCACTCAGTATGACATTCTAGGTCCATCCATGTTGCTGCAAATGACATTATTTCATTCTTTATAATGGTTGAGTAATAGTACATAGTATAAATGTACCACATCTTTATCCATTCCTCTGTTGGACATTTAGGTTGCTTCCATGTCTTGGCTATTGTAAACAATGCTGCAATGAACACTGGGGTGCATGTATCATTTCTGAGCATGTTCTTCTCCAGATATATGCCCAAGAGAGGGAATACAGGGTCATATGGTAGCTCTATTTTTAGTTCTTGAAGGAACCTCCACACTGTTCTCCATAGTGGCTGTACCAATTTGCATTCCTACCAACAGTGTAGGAGGGTTCCCTTCACTTCACATCCTCTCCAGCATATACTCTTTGTGGATTTTTTTTTTTTTTTGATGCTAGCAATTCTAGCTGGTGTGAGGTGATATCTGATTGTAGTTTTGACTTGATTTCTCTAACAATTAGCAATGTTGAACATCTTCTCATGTGCCTATTGGCCATCTGTAAGTCTTTGAAGAAATATCTATGTAACTCTACTGCTCATTTTTTGAGTGGGTTGTTTGTTTTGATGCTATTAACCATCATGAGCTGTTTGCAAATTTTGGAAACTAACCCCTTATTGGCCACATCATTTGCAAATATTTTCTCCCAGTTTGTGGGTTGTCTGTTTTGTTTATTGTTTCCTTTGTTGTGCAAAACCTTTTGAGTTTAAGTAGGCCCCATTTGTTTATTTTTGTTTTCATTTCCATTATTCTGGGAAACATGAAAAAAATATTGCTGCAATTTATGTCAGAGAGTGTTCTGCCTATGTTTTCCTCTAGGGGTTTTATAGTGTCTGGTCTCATATTTAGGTCTTTAATTCATTTTGAGCTTATTTTTGTGTCTGGAGTTAAAGAATGATCTAATTTCAATTTTTACATGTAGCTGTCCAGCTTTCTTAGCATCATTTGTTGATGAGACTGTTTCCAACATTGCATAGTCTTGCCTCCTTTGTCATAAACTAATTGACCATAGGTGCATGGGTTTATTTCTAGTTTTCTATCCTGTTTCATTAATCTATATTTCTATTTTTGTGCCAGTACCTTACTGTTTTGATGACTGCAACTTTAGTAGTCTGAAGTCAGGGAGCCTGTTTCCTCCATCTCAGTTTTCCTTTCTCAAGATTGCTTTGACTATTTGGAGTCTTTTGTGTCTCCATACAGATTTTGAGATTTTTGTTCTAGTTATGTGAAAAATGTCATTGGTGACTTAATAGTGGTGGCATTGAATCTGTAGATTGCCTTGGATAGTATAGCCATTTTGACAATATTGATTCTTTCAATCCATGAACATGGTATATCTTTCCATTTGTTTCTGTCCTCTTCAATTTCTTTCATCAACATCTTATAGTTTTTGGAATACAGGCCTTTTGATTACTTAGGTAAGTTTATTCCTAGGTATTTTATTCTTTTTGATGAGATGGTTAATAGAATTGCTTCTTGATTTCTCTTTCTGATCTTTTGTTTTAGAGTATAGAAATGCAACAGATTTCTGTGTATTAATTTTGTAACATGCAACTTTACCAAATTCATTGATGAGTTCCAGTAGTTTTCTGGTAACATCTTTAGGATCTTCTATATATAGTATCATGTCATTTGCAAGTAGTGACTGTTTAACTTCTTTTCCAATTTTCATTCACTTTACTTCTTTTTCTCTGATTGCTGTAACTAGGACTTCCAAAACTATATTGAATAAAAGTGGTGAGAGTGGACATCCTTGTCTTGTTCCTGATCTTTGAGGGAATTCTTTCAACTTTTCACCACTGAGTATGATGTTAGCTGTAGGTTTGTCATATAGAGCTTTTATGATGTTGAAGTATGTACCCTCTATGCTCAGTTTTTGGAGAGTTTTAAAAAAACAATCATAAGTGGATGTTGAATTTTAACAAAAAGCTTTGTCTGCATCTATTGAGATGATCATATAGTTTTTATTCTTCAATTTGTTTATGTGGTGCATCACATTGAATGATTTGTGGATGTTGAAAAATCCTTGCATCCTTGGGATGAATCCCATTTGATCATGGTGTATGATCTTTTTAATGTATTGTTGGATATGGATTGCTAGCATTTTGTTGAGGATTTTTTCTTTTTTTATGTCTAGGTTTATCAGTGATATTGGCCTGTAATTTTCTTCTACTCTGGTATCTTTGTCAGGTTTTGGTACCTCGGTGGTGGTGACCTCATAGAATGAGTTTGGAGGTTTTCCTTCCTCTGCAAGTTTTTGGAACAGTTTCAGATATGTAAGTGTTAACTGTTTTCTGAATTCTTGATGAAATCCTCCCATGAAGCCATCAGGTCCTGGACTTGTATTTGTTGGGAAGTTTTTCATCACAGTTTCAATCTGAGTGCTTGTGATTGGTCTGTTCATATTTTCTCTTTTTTTCCTGGTTCAGTCTAGGGAGACTGTGCCTTTCTAAGAATTTGTTCATTTCTTCCAGGTTGTCCAAATTATTGGCATATGGTTGCTCATATTCTCTTATAAGCCTTTGTATTTCTGTAGAGTCAGCTGTAACTTCTTTTTCATTTCTAATTTTATTGGTTTGAATCCTCTTCATTTTTCTTGATCAGTTTGGCTAAAGGTTTATCAATTTTGTTTATTTTTTTAAAGAACCAGCTTTTACTTCCATTGATTTTTCAATTGTTTTCTTTGTTTTTATTTAATTTATTTCTGCTCCGATCTTTATGATTTTTTCCCTTTTACTAACTTTAGGTTTTATTTGTTCTTCTTTCTGTAGTTGGTTTAATTGTAAGGTTAGATTTTTTATTTGAGATTTTTCTTGTTTCTTGAGGAAAGATTATATTGCTATAGGTGAAAGTGAAGTTGCTTAGTTGTGTCTGACTCTTTGTGACCCCATGGACTGTAACCTACCAGGCTGCTCCATCCATGGAGTTTTCCAGGCAAGAGTACTGGAGTGGGTTGCCATTTCCTTCTCCAGGGTATCTTCCCTACCCAGGGATCAAACCCAGGTCTCCCACATTGCAGGCAGATGCTTTACCATCTGAGTCACCAGGGAAGCCACCTTTTGCTTCCTACCTTCCACAGCTTTTGAACTGTGGTGTTGGAGAAGATTCTTGAGAGTCCCTTGGACTGCAAGGAGATCCAACCAGTCCATCCTAAAGGAGATCAGTCCTGGGTATTCATTGGAAGGACTGACGCTGGAACTGAAACTCCAATACTTTGGCCACCTCATGCGAAGAGTTGACTCATTGGAAAAGACTCTGATGATGGGAGGGATTAGGGGCAGGAGGAGAAGGCGATGACAGAGGATGAGATGGCTGGATGGCATCACCGACTCAATGGACGTGAGTCTTGAGTGAACTCCGGGAGTTGGTGACGGACAGGGAGGCCTGGTGTGCTGCAATTCATGGGGTCGCAAAGAGTCGGACACGACTGAGCAACTGAACCAAACCGAACTGAACCTTCCCTCTTATGGGATGCTTTTGTTGCATCCCACAAGTTTTTGACTGTTGCGCTTTTGTTTTCATTCATCTCTAGGTATTTTTAAAAATTTCCTCTTTGATTTCTTCCGTGGTTGTTTAGTAGCATATTGTTTATCCATCATGTGTTTGTGTTTTTTAGATTTTTAAAAAATCGTAGTTTATTCCTAATCTCATAAGTGTTGTGATTAGAAAAGATGCTTGATACTATTTCAATTTTCTTAATTTATCAAGGTGTGCCTTGTCTTCCAGCATGTGGTCAGTCCTGGAAAATGTTCTTTGTGCACTTGAGAAGAATGTGTAGTCTACTGCTTTTGGATGGAATGTTCTATATATCAATTAAGTCCAATTTGTCTAAAGTGTCATTAATTTTCTGTCCATATAATCTGTCCATTCATGAAAGTGGAGTATTAAAGTTATTATTATAATATTAGTAATGTGTTATCATCAATTTCTCCTTTTATGGTTGTTAGTATTTTCCTTATGTATTGGAAATGTCAAATTTTAATTAGCTTTTTCATGAATTTGTGTTCCTATGATACTTGAAAATCTTTAAGGAAGAGATGAAGCTCTGCATTGCTTTTCCACTCAACAATAACATTTTGTAGGGGGATTAACTCATGGTAGTGTAGTACATAAGTAGTAGCAAGGAAATACAAACATTGATTAACAAATCAAAATTCATTTACAACTAATTGGATTAAAAATTACATCAGTACCTGTATACTTGCCAAGCAGTATGATCTGAGAGTATAGGAAACATCGTAAATAAGAATTAAAAGGTATCAATTTGATTAAAATTCACCATTTTATAAGACTAAACAGTAGTGTTAAACATCTCTTTCCTAATTATTCATAAAGTCTTTGTATGACTGAATTGTACCTAATTTACAGTCTGTGCCCTCTTAGAATCTTTTATTAGTTATAAAAATAAATTATATATATTATCTGGCCTCCCTGGTGGAAAACTGTCTATAAAATTGCAGGCTAAAAGACTTTTGGAAATATATTAGAGTATCAGAAAAGTAAATTCTTAAACTTTGCTTTATGACAGCTATTACATGTGAAATAAACAAAATAGCTTATTCTTTTGAAGTTTTTTTTTAAGTTTTCACAAACAGCTTGACAATTCTAGGTGATACAGTGTTGATTATATGTTGTACTTGATTAAACATAGGTATCACAGAATTAGATAGTTTATGCTAATTGAACCCATTAAAGGATAATTGGAGAAGGCAGTGGCAATCCACTCCAGTACTCTTGCCTGGGAAATCCCATGGACAGAGGGGCCTGGCGGGCTACAGTCCATGGGGTCGCGAAGAGTCAGACATGACTGAGTGACTTCACTTTCACTTTTTACTTTCATTAATTGGAGAAGGAAATGGCAACCCACTCCAGTGTTCTTGCCTGGAGAATCCCAGGGATGGGGGAGCCTGGTTGGCTGCCATCTATGGAGTCGCACAGAGTCGGACACAACTGACATGACTTAGCAAAAGTATTTTCCATATGTATTGAGGTGCTCCTATGTTGGGTGCATATATATATATGTAATTGTTATATCTTCTTCTTGGGTTGAACACTTGATCACCATGTAGTGTCTTTCTTTGTCTCTTATAACAGTCTTTGTTTTAAGGTCTATTTTGTCTGGTATGATTATTACTATGCCAGCTTTCTTACAATTTATTTTTACCATTTACATGGAATACCTTCTCCCATCCCCTTACTTTCAGTCTCTAAGTGTGAGGTCTGAGGTGGGTCCCTCATAGACAGCATATATACAGGTCTTATTTTTGTATCCACCTGGGCAGTCTGTGTCTTTTAGTTGGTGCATTGAATCCATTTACATTTAAGGTAATTATCAACATATGTGATCCTATTACCATTTTCTTAATTGTTTTGGGTTTATTTTTGGTAGGTCTTTTCCTTCTCTTGTGTTTCCTGTCTATAGACGTTCCTTTGCATTTGTTGTAAAGTGGTTTAGTGGTGCTGAATTCTCTTAACTTTTGCTTTTCTTTAATGCTTTTGACTTCTCCATTTAATCTGTATGAGAGTCTTGCTGGGTAGCGTATTCTTGGTTATAGGTTCTTCCCTTTCATCACTTTTGAATATATCCTGTCATTTTCTTCTGGCTTGTAGAGTTTCTGTTGAGAAATCAGCTGATAACCTTATGGGAGTTCCGTTGTATGTTATTTGTCTTTTCCTCCTTGTTGCTTTTAATATTTTATCTTTGTCTTTAATTTTTGTCAGTTTGATTACTCTGTATCTCAGTGTGTTCCTCCTTAGGTTTATTTTGCCTGGTCCTTCCTGGACTTGATTGACTATCTGCTTTCCCACAGTGGGAAATTTTTGCACCTATTATCTCTTCAAATATTTTCTTGGGCCCACTCTCTCTCTTCTTCTTCTTCTGGGGCCCCTATAATGCAAATGTTGATGCATTTAATGTTGCCCCAGAGGTCTCTTAGGCTGTCTTCATTTCTGTTTTGCAGCAGTGATTTCCACCATTCTGTCTTCCAGGTCACTTATTCATTCTTCTGCCTCAGTTATTCTACTATTGATTCCTTCTAGTGTAATGTTCATCTCTATTTGTTTGTTCTTTAGTTCTAGGTCTTTGGTAAACTTTTCTTGTATCTCCTACATTCTTTTTCTGAGATCCTGGATCATCTTTACTATTGTTATTCTGAATTCTTTTTCTGGAAGATTGCCTATCTCAACTTCATTTAGTTTTTTTTTTTTTGGAATTTATCTTGTTTCTTCATCTGGGGCATAAACTTATGCCTTTTCGTTTTGATTGCCTTTCTGTGATTGTGGGACTGGAGTTCTGTGGGATTGTAGTTCTTCTTACTTCTTCTGTCTGCCCTTTGGTGGATGAGGCTAAGAGGCTTGTCCAAGCTTCCTGATAGGAAGTGCAGTGAAGTGAAGTGAGGTGAAGTGAAGTGAAAGTTGCTCAGTCCTGACTGACTCTTTGCGACGCCATGGACTTTACATTCCATGGAATTCTCCAGGCCAGAATACTGGAGTGGGCAGCCTTTTCCTTCTCCAGGCGATCTTCCCAACCCAGGGATTGAACCTGCTTCTGCTGCCAAGTCGCTTCAGTTGTATCTGACTCTGTGCAGCTCCGTAGACTGCAGCCCACAGGGCCTCCCTGTCCCTGGGATTCTCCAGGCAAGAACACTGGAGTGGGTTGCCATTTCCTTCTCCAATGCATGAAAGTGAAAAGTTAAAGTGAAGACGCTCAGTCGTGTTTGACTCTTAGCGATCCCATGGACTGCAGCCTACCAGGCTCCTCTGGCCATGGGATTTTCCAGGCAAGAGTACTGGAGTGGGTTGCCATAGGAGGGATTATCAAAGACAAAGATAAAATATGAAAAACAACAAGAGACAAAAGGCCAATAACGTACAAGGGAACTCCCATAAAGTTATTGGCTGATTTTTCTACAGGAGGGACTGGTTGTGGGGAAATCTGGGTCTTGCTGTGGTGGGCAGGTTCTGCTCAGTAAAAGTTTAATCCTATTATCTGCTGATGGGTGGGGCTGAGTTCTCTCCTTGTTATTTGTTTAGTCTGAGGCCACTCAGCCCTGGAGTCTACAGGCTCTAGGTAGAGCTAATGGTAGTGTGAGTGGTGACCTCCAAGATGACTTATCAAAGGGCACCTCAAGACTGCTGCTGCCAGTGCCCCCATCCCTGCAGTGACCCACTGTAGACCCATGCCTCTGCAGGAGACCTTACAACACTCATAGGTGGGTCTTGCTCAGTCTGCTGTGGAGTCACTGCTCCTTTTCCCTGGATGCTGGTGCACACAAAATTTTGTTTGTGCCCTCCAAGAGTGAAGTCTGTTTTCCCCAGCCCTGTGCAAATCCCACAGTCCAATCCTGCTAGCCTTTGAAGTCAGATTTCCTGGGTATTCCTAGTCTCTTTGCTGAATCACTAAGCTGGGGAGTCTGACGTGGGGCCCTGAACTTTTACAACAGCACAAGAATTTCTTTGGTATTATTATTCTCTAGTTTGTGGGTTGGCCACTGGTAGGTATGGGGTTTGATCTTATTGTGATTGCACCCCTCCTACTGTCTTATTGTGACTTTTCCTTTGTCCTTGGATGTGGGTTATCTTTTTTTGGTGGGTTCCAACATCCTCCTGTCAACAGCTATTCAAAAAGTAGTTGTGATTTTGGTGGTCTTGCAGGAGATGAATGTATATCCTTCTACTCTGCCCTCTTGAACCAATCTGAATATTTTATACATTTAATGTTTAAACATTTCTGAATTCTGGAAGTAAATATAACTAGAGTATGATGTATTGTTGCTTTAACTACCTAGCTGGATATATATATTTTTAGAATTTTGTATTGAATTCTCATATCTATGTTTGTGAGAGATATTGGTCTGTTATATTTCTTTCTGATTTTATTCTTGTTTGATTTGGACATTCAGGACACAAATAAATTGGGGTGTGTTCTCTTATTTTCTGGAACAGTTTTCATGAGATTGGAATGATCTGTTCCTTGAATGTTTTGAAAGTGAAAGTGAAGTTGCTCAGTCGTGTCTTACTCTTTGTGACTCCATGGATTGTAGCTTACCAGGCTCCTCCGTCCATGGGATTCCCAGGGCAAGAGTACTGGAGTGGGTTGCCATTTCTTTCTCCAGGGGATCTTCCCAACCCAGGAATCGAACCCAGGTCTACTGCATTGGAGGCAGATGCTTTAACCTCTGAGCCACCAGGGAAGCCCTTGAATGTTTTGAAGAAACTGCCTATAAAACCATCAGAGACTATTAATGGGTAGATTTTTTAAAGTTTTGATTATATTTCTCAAATGTTTTTCAAATTATTTAGCATTTCTATTTCTTCTTGAGTCAGTTTGGGATAGATACAAAATGAGTACACTACCCATTTCATCTAAGTTTTCGTGTCTGGTAGCAAAAATTTTTCATAGTTTGTAGTTATTTATGGTTTAAATTTCTGTTTTTAATGTAATTTATTCTTACTTTTGTTATGTTATTCCATCTGCTTTCTTCAGACTTATTCTATTATTCTTTTCTTCCTGTCTAATGTTGACTGATTAACTCAACAATTTTCCACCTTTCTATGTGTAGAATCTAGAAAATACAACAAACTAGTGAATATAACAAAGAAGAAACAGACTTACAGATATAGAGAACAAATAATTGGTTACTAGTGGGGAGAAGAAAGGGAGGAGGGGGAGAGGATTAAAAGTTACAAACTATTATGTACAATAAATAGATATAAGGATATATTGTACAACACAGAGAATATAGCCAATATTTTATACCTTTTAACCATGAATGGAGCATAACATTTAAAATTGTAAGTCACTGAACTGTACACCTAGTCAAGGCTATGGTTTTTCCAGTGGTCATGTATGGATGTGAGAGTTGGACTGTGAAGAAAGTTGAGCACTGAAGAATTGATGCTTTTGAACTGTGGTGTTGGAGAAGACTCTTGAGAGTCCCTTGGACTGCAAGGAGATCCAACCAGTCCATCCTAAAGGAGATCAGTCCTGGGTGTTTTTTGGAAGGAATGATGCTGAAGCTGATACTCCAGTACTTTGGCCACCTCATGCGAAGAGTTGACTCATTGGAAAAGACTCTGATGCTGGGAGGGATTGGGGGCAAGAGGAGAAGGGGACGACAGAGGATGAGATGGCTGGATGGCATCACCAACTTGATGGACGTGAGTTTGAGTGAGCTCTGGGAGTTGGTGATGGACATGGAGGCCTGGCGTGCTGCAATTCATGGGGTCACAAAGAGTCAGACACGACTGAGCAACTGAAATGACTGAACTGTACATCTATAACATATAATATTATACATCAACTGTACTTCAACTAAAAAAAACAGTTTTTAGTCTTCCTTCTTTTCTACAGTTATTATTTATGATTTTATATCAATTTTATGCCATATTTCGTAGAAGTAGAGCCTAAGGGTCTAAGATAAGAACTCTTGTGTATAATATAGTTTGTTGAGAGAGGGCTCTCAGAATAAGGGAGCTGAGGGAAGCTGAAAAAAATAGAGGAATGAGTTAATCAAGGACATGGGCTCAGTTAAAGTCTGCCTGGGCCTGATGCATGGGGAGCTCTGGAACATGACTGGTCATAGAATTGTTCCTATCTGGAGGCAAGCAGGTTGGACATTTGCATTCCTACTTGGGTTAATGATTGGTTACAGACTGCTGGTGGGAGTGATAGATGGGGGGCATAATCTCCTGGGTGAGATGGCTCCCATGACTCAGTAGTGTCCGACTCTTTGAGACCCCACAGACTGTAGCCTATCAGGCTCCTTTGTCCATGGGATTTTCCAAGCAAGAGTACTGGAGTGGGTTGCCATTTCCCTCTCCAGGAGATCTTCCAGACCCAGGGATCGAACCCAGGTCTCCTGCATTGTAGGCAGACACTTTACTGTCTGAGCCACCAGGGAACTTCTCCCCATGAATTTAGTGAGGTTAATTCACTGGATAAGGGGCAGACATGAATTTCTAGGAGAAACACTCACAGATGCTGGAGACAGGCACACTGATCTGTTGAAGGGGCACAAATAGCAGCTACTACATCCAATAATATATAGGTTGCATTTTTATTATTTCATATTTGTACTACTATATGATTTTATACTAAATTTATTTTATCTATAACTGATTTATAAATGAGTTGAAATAATTTATAAATGCAGTTTTTAAAGTTATCTCTTTGTTCGATTTATAAATTAACTGTTTTATATTAATTGAATATTTATGATACTCATTTTTTGCTGTTGGTTGTGAAATGCTCCATTTTGTAAACTTATAGGTGTGCTTGAGAGGAATGGTGTCTTTTTTTTTTTTTACCTCTTATTGGGTGCTAGGTTCTACATATGCCTTTTATATCAAGCTTACTAATACCGTGGCTCAACTACTGTATATTTCTAAGAATGTTTAATATATTTTTCTCAATTATTAAAAGAAATTTGTTAAAAATTTACTCTAAGATCATTGATTTATCAATTTCTTCTTATAATGCTAAGGAATTTTTCCTATCATAGTTCATCAATTCTAAGATGCACATTTCCCCCCACATTTTAACATTTTTGTTATTGGGATACATTTCACAACTGAAGGTACCTTGTTACTGCTTTTGGCCAGGTGGAGGTCATAATGAAGTTGTCATTGCCTGAGCATGGATCAACTTGGGCATAGTTATTCTTATTGCCATCATTTCATTTGAATAATGGGCCTGTTGGTACATCATGTGTGGAATTTAATGACCATTTTACATTGCCAACAATATTATATTAACTCAGCAATGAAATAAAAAGTTGTGTACATTCTATGTACAAAAAGAGAGCAGCAGGGCAAAAGCACCTAAATGATGTTGAATGAAACAATTATAATTCTTTTTTTTCAAAACAGCAACCAGGGATTTTATGAAATAAAATGAAGATATCCATAGGCAGATGAAGCTTTGTTATAACTAAAAAGTTTGCTTGTCACTCACCAAGCAATGCCATGAAAGTCAGGAGAAATTCCCAAACCCCTCAAACTGAATCAAAGAGGTTTCCAAACAGTGAGAAGCTGGTATGACTGAGGTGTCATGTGGTATTTATTGCTGAAGCTTTGAAAATCTGTTTCCCAAGGACTTTCTGCTTTGAACAGAGCTGTTTAATTTCCTGTTATGTGATTCAATGGGGGAAAAATGAAACTATGAATTTAGGCAAATAGAGAATGATGACAAAGATTGCACATTCTTTAAATACCTCAAAACTGTACTGTTAATTTTATTTTATTTTTTTTGCCATTCTTTTTTTAAAAATATATAAATTTATTTAATTTAATTGGATGTTAATTACTTTACAATATTGTATCGGTTTTGCCATATATCAACATGAATCTGCCACAGGTATACACGTGTTCCCTATCCTGAACCCCCCTCCCTCCTCCCTTTACTGTCAATTTTAAAAGCACTAAAGAAATTAATGTACCAAAATAGCAAATCACTGTGATTTGTGTAGCTGCTGCAAACCAAAAGATCTGAGCCACAGAGCTACCATTGGTTTGCTGAATGTATAGAGCTTCTTCATCTTAGGCTGCAAGGAATATAATCAATCTGATTTCAGTATTGACCATCTGGTGATGTACATGGTTAGAGTCATCTCTTGTGCTGTTGGAAAAAGGTGTTTGCTATGACCAGTGCATCAGTTCAGTTCAGCCACTCAGTCGTGTCTGACTCTTTGCGACCCCATGAATCACAGCACGCCAGGCCTCCCTGTCCCTCACCAACACCCAGAGTTCACTCAGACTCACGTCCATCGAGTCAGTGATGCCATCCAGCCATCTCATCCTCTGTTGTCCCCTTTTCCTCCTGCCCTCAATCCCTCCCAGCATCAGAGTCTTTTCCAGTGAGTCAACTCTTCACATGAGGTGGACAAAGTACTGGAGTTTCAGCTTTAGCATCATTTTTCCCAAAGAAATCCCAGGACTGATCTCCTTTCGAATGGACTGGTTGGATCTCCTCGCAGTCCAAGGGACTCTCAAGAGTCTTCTCCAACACCACAGTTCAAAAGCATCAGTTCTTCGGTGCTCAGCCTTCTTCACAGTCCAATTCTCACATCCATGCATGACTACTGGAAAAGCCATAGCCTTGACTAGACGGACCAATGTCTCTGCTTTTGAATATACTATCTAGGTTGGTCATAACTTTTCTTCCAAGGAGTAAATGTCTTTTAATTTCATGGCGGCAATCACCATCTGCAGTGATTTTGGAGCCCCAAAAAATAAAGTCTGACACTGTTTCCACTGTTTCCCCATCTATTTCCCATGAAGTGATGGGACCGGATGCCATGATCTTCGTTTTCTGAATGTTGAGCTTTAAGCCAACTTTTTCACTCTCCACTTTCACTTTCATGAAGAGATAGCAAGAAGAGCTAAGAAAGCCTTCTTCAGCCATCAATGCAAAGAAATAGAGGAAAACAACAGATTGGGAAAGACTAGAGATCTCTTCAAGAAAATTAGAGATACCAAGGGAACATTTCATGCAAAGATGGGCTCGATAAAGGACAGAAATGGTATTTCTAACAGAAGCAGAAGATATTAAGAAGAGGTGGCAAGAAAACACAGAGCAATTGTACAAAAAAGATCTTCACAACCCAGATAATCACGATGGTGTGATCACTCATCTAGAGCCAGACATCCTGGAATGTGAAGTCAAGTGGGCCTTAGAAAGCATCACTATGAACAAAGCTAGTGGAGTTGATGGAATTCCAGTTGAGCTATTTCAAATACTGAAAGTGCTGCACTCAATATGCCAGCAAATTTGGAAAACTCAGCAGTGGCCACAGGACTGGAAAAGGTCAGTTTTCATTCCAATTCCGAAGAAAGGCAATGCCAAAGAATGCTCAAACTACTGCACAATTGCACTCATCTCACATGCTAGTAAAGTAATGCTCAAAATTCTCCAAGCCAGGCTTCAGCAATACGTGAACCGTGAACTTCCTGATGTTCAAGCTGGTTTTAGAAAAGGCAGAGGCTGTTCAGGTATTCCCTAAATCAAATCCCTTGTGATTATACAGTAGAAGAGACAAATAGATTCAAGGGATTAGATCTGATAGACAGAGTACCCCAAGAACTATTGAGGGAGGTCTGTAATGTTGTACAGAAGGTGGTGATCAAAACCACTCCCAAGAAAAAGAATTTCAGAAAGGAAAATGGTTGTCTGAAGAGGCCTTACAAATAGTTGAGAAAGAAGAGAAGCAAAAGGCAAATGAGAAAAGGAAAGATATATCCATCTGAATGCAGAGTTTCAAAGAACAGCAAGGAGAGATAAACAAGCCTTCTTAAGTGAACAATGCAAAGAAATAGAGGAAATAATAGGCTGGGAAAGACTAGAGATCTCTTGAAGAAAACTGGAGATACCAAGGGAGCATCTCATGCAAAGATGGGCACAATAAAGAACAGAAATGGTATGGACCTAACAGAAGCAGAAGATATTAAGAAGAGGTGGCAAGAATACACAGAAGAACTATACAAAAATGGCCTTAATGACCTGAATAAACATGATGGTGTGATGAGTCACATAGGGCCAGACACCTGGAGTGGGTGATGTCAAGTGGGCCTTAGGAAGCATTACTGTAAATGAAGCTAGTGGAAGTGATGGAACTCCAGCTGACCTATTTCAAATCCTAAAAGATGATGCTGTGAAAGTGCTGTACTCAGTTCAGTTCAGTTCAGTCGCTCAGTTGTGTCTGACTGTGACCCCATGAATCACAGCATGCCAGGCCTCCCTGTCCATCATCATCTCCCGGAGTTCACTCAGACTCATGCCCATTGAGTCAGTGATGCCATCCAGCCATCTCATCCTCTGTCATCCCCTTCTCCTCCTGCCCCCAATCCCTCCCTGCATCAGGGTCTTTTCCAATGAGTCAACTCTTCGCATGAGTTGGCCAAAGTATTGGAGTTTCAGCTTCAGCATCATTCTTTCCAAAGAACACCCAGGACTGATCTCCTTTAGAATGGACTGGTTGGCTCTCCTTGCAGTCCAAGGGACTCTCAAGAGTCTTCTCCAACACCACAGTTCAAAAGCATCAATTCTTCAGCACTCAGCCTTCTTCACAGTCCAACTCTCACATCCATACATGACCACTGGAAAATCCATAGCCTTGATTAGACGGACCTTTGTTGGTAAAGTAATATCTTTACTTTTCAATATGCTATCTAAGTGGGTCATATTCTATGATCCAACAGATATTGGCAATTTGATCTCTGGTTCCTCTGCCTTTTCTAAATCCATCCTGAACATCTATAAGTTCTCAGTTCATGTACTTCTGAAGCCTAGCTTGAAGGATTTTGAGCATTACCTTGCTAGCATGTGAAATGAATACAATTGTGTGGTAGTTTGAACATTCTTTGACATTGCCTTTCTTTGGGAATAGAATGAAAACGGACCTTTTTCCAGTCCTGTGGCCACTGATGAACTTTGCACACAATTGCATTCATTTCACACGCTAGCAATGTAATGCTCAAAATCCTTCAAGCTAGGCTTCAGCAGTACATGAACTGAGAACTTATAGATGTTCAGGCTGGATTTAGAAAAGGCAGAGGAACCATAGATCAAATTGCTAATATCTGTTGGATCATAGAAAAAGCAAGGGACTTCCAGAAAAAAACATCTACTTCTGCTGCATTGACTATGCTTAAGTCTTTGACTGTTTGGATCACAACAAACTGTGGAAAATTCTTAAAGAGCTGGGAATAGCAGACCACCTTACCTGACTCTTGAGAAGCCTATGTGCAGGTCAAGAGGCAACAGTTAGAACCAGACATGGAAGAATGGACTGGTTCAAAATTGGGAAAGGAGTACATCAAGGGTGTTTATTTAATTTTGCCTTTTTGCATTTCTTTTTCTTAAGGATGGTTTTGATCACTCCTTAGGGGAAGGAGGCTTCCCCAAGGCTGTATATTGTCACCCTGCTTATTTAACATATATGCAGAGTACATCATGCCAAATGCTAGGTTGGATGAAGCACAAGATGGAATCATGATTGCCGGGAGAAATATCAGTAGCCTCAGATAGGCAGATGACACCGCCCTAATGACAGAAAGTGAAGAGAATCTAAAGAGCCTCTTGATTCATAAGGTAGTTCTATTTGCAATTTTTTAAGGAATCTCCACACTGTTCTCCATAGTGGCTGATATGGAATTTAGGAAGATGGCAATGACAACCCTGTATGCAAGACAGGAAAAAAGACACAGATGTGTATAACGGACTTTTGGACTCAGAGGGAGAGGGAGAGGGTGGGATGATTTGGGAGAATGGGAATTCTAACATGTATACTCTCATGTAAGAATTGAATCGCCAGTCCATGTCTGACGTAGGGTGCAGCATGCTTGGGGCTGGTGCATGGGGATGACCCAGAGAGATGTTGTGGGGAGGGAGGTGGGAGGGGGGGTCATGTTTGGGAACGCATGTAAGAATTAAAAATTAAAAAAAAATTCATTTACAATATGAAAAAAAAAAATAAAGAGCCTCTTGATAAGGTTGAAAGAGGAGACTGGAAAAACTGGCTTAAACCTCAACATTCAAAAAATGTTTTTAACTAAGATTATGGCATCTAGTCTCATCATTTCATGCCAAAAAGATGTTGAAGAAATGTAAACAGTTACAGATTTTATTTTCTTAGGCTCCAATATCACTGTGGATGGTGACTGCAATCATTAAATTAAAAGACGCTTGTTTCTTGGAAGGAAAGCTATGACAAACCTAGACAGTGAATTAAAAAGCAGAGATATCACTTTACCAACAAAGGTCCATATAGTCAAGCTGTGGTTTTTCCAGTAGTCATGTATGGATGTGAGATTTGGATTATAAAGAAAGTTGAGCACCAAAGAATTGATACTTTTGAACTGTGGTGTTGGAGAAGACTCTTGAGAGTCCCTTGGACAGCAAGGAAATCAAACCACTCATTTCTAAAGGAAATCAACCCTTGATATTCATTGGGAGGACTGATACTAAAGCTGAAGCTCCAACACTTTGGCCACCTGATGCAAAGAGCCAACTCATTGGAAAATACCCTGATTTTGAGAAAGATTGAGGGCAAGGAGGAGAAGGGGTGACAGAGGATGAGGCGGTTGGATGGCACCATTGACTCAATGTACATAAGTTTGAGTAAACTGTAGGAGATAGTGAAGGACAGGGAAGTTTGGAGTGCTGCAGTCCATGGGGTCACAAAGAGTCAGACATGACTGAGTGAATGAATGACAACAAACCAAAAGATGCTTACTATGAATAAGGTATTAAGATAGTTTAATTTCCAAAATAAAATACTGCAGAGAGACAAAGAGGGAGTTATGAATTCTTTTTTAAGGATGGGAAGGACAGTCCCAATTAAACTGGGTCACCATAATTTTAAATTATAAAACAATTTCTGAGGAGAATTTCTCCAATGATTCATAAAATAATGGAAGGATGCTGGCTGGGCCAACTAAATCCATCTAGAATAGATGTGGACTTCCTTGGTAGCTCAGCTGGTAAAGAATCTGCCTGCAATGCAGGAGACTCAAGTTCCTTTCCTGGGTTGGGAAGATCCCCTGGAGGAGGGCATGTGACCCACTCCAACATTCTTGCTTGGAGAATCTCCTTGGACAGTGGAGGCTGGTGGGCTACAGTTCATGGGGTCGCAAAGCATTGGACATGGCTGGACAACTAAGCAAGCACAGAATAGATATATGGGAGCCATGGGCAACAAATCCACTTGGTACACTAGTCATGATGGATTTCATTAGCAATTATTTGAGGCGTGAGATAATAAGCTTAAGTGATGCAAACAATGAAAATACACATGAGAGGGCCAAAGACAGAGAGCACAGAGAGAAGTTCTAAAATATCAGTGTTCTTAAAGTTGAAGACCTGGAAAAAAGACAGGGACAGAAGCAATAATTGGAGAGATAATAGCTGAGAATTTTCTGAAACTGTTGAAAGATACCTATTCACAGATTCAAGAAGTTTATTTCAAAACAGTCTACAAAAAAAAAGAAAGAAAGAAAGAAAAGAAACCTTCACCTAGATAGATTATAGCGAAGCTACAGAGAACCAAAGACACAGAGAAAAATCTTAAGAGCAGCCAGAGAGAGAAAAAGAGATGATTACTTCTAATTAGCTGGCAAGAAAAGTGGAATAGTATTTTCATTATATTTCTTGGACAAAAGCCCATAGACTTTTATACCCAGCTAAAACATCTTTCAAGAAAGGTGAAGCAAAGGCATTTCCATAAAACAATACATTTAAATTATGAGTTTATCTCCAGTGGAACTTTACTAAAGATTGTTCATTCAGAACTAAGTAAATGTGCTCATGTGCTTTTCCATTGTATTCACTTTCCAATATCAGATGCACTCTCTTGTTATGGCTTTCCTACTAGACCAATTCTCAGGACTTTCTGAAGTAGAAAATAAAAGCACTGCTACCAACTGCTTTCAGAAGGTTGAGGGAAGGTCATTTCAAGGCAGAGTATTTGCTGCCATTAGAAAGACTATGACTGTCTTTATTTTGAAATATGTGATAGAAACCAGAGAGAGAAAAATATGACTTTAAGGAAAAACACTATGGAATCATTTCAAGACCTATCTACTGTTTAAAATGGAAATCTAAAAGGAACTCTTAATTCAACAACAAAACAAACAACCCAATAAAAAATGGTCAAAGGATTTGAATAGACACTCCACAAAAGAATATATAGAGATGAGAAAAATGCACATGAGAAGATACTCTACATGCTTAGTCATTATGCAAAAGCAAATCAAAACTACAATGATCTGTAACAAAACACCTACCATATGACCCAGCAATCCAACTTTTAGGGGTTTATATAATACTGGATAAACCTGTTCACACATATATCTATATGCAAATGTTTATAGAAGTTTTATTCACAATCTCCAAAACAAGCAATAACCAAAATGTCCTTCAACTAGTCAGAGGATAAACTGTGATATAGCCATATAATGGAATACTACTCAGCAATACAAAGGAATGAACTACTAATATACACAATATGGGTGAATCTTATAGGCATTTGGCTAAGGGAAAAAAGTCAGTCTCAAGGGCTACCTGATGTGTAATTCCATTTTTTTTTTTTTTTCCCCAGAAGAGGTAAAACTATAGGGACAGAAAACAGATCAGTCGATTCTGGAGGGTGGTCAAGGGATAAAGTTTCATTACCAAAGGGCATATAACATAACTGTAGTAGTGTTTCAAAATGTGGAAAACTGTGCGTGAAAAAGAGTGAGCATTCCTGTATGTATTATAATTTATATCTTAGAAAAAGAAAAAATGCAGGCATCTTCAGGGTACAGTCTCACTCTTTGACACGCAAATAAACACTGTTCATCTCTTTCTCTCACTCTCTCTCATGCACACACCACCACCAGCAGCAGCATAGCTCCCCAAAATAAAAACACTGGTCCTTGTTCTGTCAAGTTTCCAGAATTACTCCTACTAGCCTTCTATCTCCTTTTAGCAGATGACTTTTCCACCTACTGTACCAAGAAGAATTGGATTAGATGAACACATCTGACCTTTCTCTCCTCTACTTCAAGCTGGTTTTTCTTATTTTTATTTATTTATTTTATTCTTTAAAAATTTTTTTGGCTGTGCCACGCAGCATGTGGAATCATAGTTCCCCAACTAGGGATCAAACTTGCTCCTCCTGCATTGTAAGCACCGAGTCTTAACTGCTGGACCACTCCAGAAGTCTTGAAAATAATTATTAAAAAATAAAATAATCTCAGGAGAAAAAGTATAATAACTTGGTGGTATTACCAGACACTGGCATCCCTTGACATTTTAAGATCATATGAGGACTAATTAACCTTTTAAGGCTAAATGGGAGAAGCTAATTTGAAATGATTATATACTGTATGGTTCTAACTATATGACATTCTGGAAAAGGCAAAATTATGGAGACAGTAAAATGATCAATTGCTGCCAGGGGCTTGGGAGGAGAGAGATGAATTGGTGTAGCATGGAGATTTGGGGGGCAGTGAAACAATTATTCTGTATGATTCCATAATAGTAGATATATTTCATTATACATTTGTCAAACCCATAAAATGTACAATGCTGAAAGTGAACCCTAATATAAACTATGGGCTTTAGTTAATAATGATGCATCAATATTCAATTATTGGGTCATCAATTATGACAAATGTACCACCAAAATGGAAAATGTTAAAAACTGGGAAAATTAGGAGAAAGGGTGAGGGAGTATATAAGACTCTGTAATTTTTGCTCATTTTTTTTCCTGTAAACCTAAAACAGTTTTATTTATTTATTTATTTTTGGTTGCACTGGGTCTTATTTGTGGCATGCAGGGTCTTTCATTGTGGTGTGCTGGTTCCAGAGTGCAAGAGTTCAGTTGACCCTTGGCATGTGGGGTCTTAGTTTCCTGACCAGGGATTGAACCTTTGTTACCTGCATGGGAAGGTGGATTCTTAATCAATGGACCATCAGGGAAGTCCCTAAAACTATTTTAGACCTATTAATTTTTTAAAAAGTGATGCAGAAGAGTTGAACTTTAGTTGTGAAGCTTTAGGAATAATTAATTTTACTTCACTTGAAATTTATTCAAGTGAATAAATTTCACTTGAATACACATTAAGAAAAAGATACACATTACACATTAAAGATCTGATGAAATATGGTTTGCTAAAACATATATGCCAAAGAGTGCTCAAACTACCGCACAGTTGCACTCATCTCACATGCTAGTAAAGTAATGCTCAAAATTCTCCAAGCCAGGCTTCAGCAACACGTGAACTGTGAACTTCCAGATGTTCAAGCTGGTTTTAGAAAAGGCAGAGGAACCAGAGATCAAATTGCCAACATCTGCTGGATAATGGAAAAAGTAAGAGAGTTCCAGAAAAATATCTATTTCTGCTTTATTGACTATGCCAAAGCCTTTGACTGTGTGGATCACAATAAACTGTGGAAAATTCTGAGAGATGGGAATACCAGACCACCTGACCTGCCTCTTGAGAAATCTGTATGCAGGTCAGGTCAGGAAGCAACAGTTAGAACTGGATATGGAATAATGACTGGTTCCAAATAGGAAAAGGAGTATGTCAAGGCTGTATATTGTCACCCTGCTTATTTAACTTCTATGCAGAGTACATCTTGAGAAACGCTGGGCTGGAAGAAGCACAAGCTGGAATCAAGATTGTCGGGAGAAATATCAATAACCGCAGATATGCAGATGACACCACCCCTATGGCAGAAAGTGAAGAGGAACTCAAAAGCCTCTTGATGAAAGTGAAAGTGGAGAGTGAAAAAATTGGCTTAAAGCTCAACATTCAGAAAACAAAGATCATGGCATCCGGTCCCATCACTTCATGGGAAATAGATGGGGAAACAGTGGAAACAGTGTCAGACTTTATTTTTTTGGGCTCCAAAATCACCACAGATGGTGACTGCAGCCATGAAATTAAAAGACACTTACTCCTTGGAAGAAAAGTTATGACCAACCTAGACAGCATATTCAAAAGCAGGGACATTACTTTGCCGACTAAGGTCCGTCTAGTCAAGGCTATGGTTTTTCCTGTGGTCATGTATGGATGTGAGAGTTGGACTGTGAAGAAGGCTGAGCGCCGAAGAATTGATGCTTTTGAACTGTGGTGTTGGAGAAGACTCTTGAGAGTCCGTTGGACTGCAAGGAGATCCAAACAGTCCATTCTGAAGGAGATCAACCCTGGGATTTCTTTGGAGGGAATGATGCTGAAGCTGAAACTCCAGTACTTTGACCACCTCATGCGAAGAGTTGACTCATTGGAAAAGACTCTGATGCTGGGAGGGATTGAGGGCAGTAGGAGAAAGGGACGACCGAGGATGAGATGGCTGGATGGCATCACGGACTCGATGGACGTGAGTCTGAGTGAACTCCGGGAGATGGTGATGAACAGGGAGGCCTGGCGCGCTGCGATTCATGGGGGTCGCAGAGTCGGACACGACTGAGCAACTTAACTGAACTGAACTGACTGAGTGATTACCAAGGCTGAGGCCAGAGTAGGAAGATAGGGTTGGGGGAAGGGAAGTTTTTACTGAACAGTTTGGGATGATAAAAAGTTCTGGAAATACGTAGTGATGCGGCTGTACAACATAACATATGTATTAATACTTAATGCCACTGAATTGTACACTTGAAGTGATAAATTTTATGTTATATGTATTTTCACACCCCAAAGCCTCCCCACTGACCACCCCCCACCCCACTCACACACACACTAGTTAGGCAGGGGAAATCAAGAAGTTTATTTTAGGCATTTTGAGTTTGAGATGCTCAAAGGTAGTTAGAGAAAATTCCAGGCACAGGGGAAGTGACCATGGGCTATAGATGCAGATTTAACAGTCAGCCTGTTATAGCCATGGGCTAGAGGGAGTGTAGGGAAGGGAAGATGGTCAATTCCAAGGCTAGAGCCCTTCATTATTCAGGAGGCACATCCAGTGAGGTAGGTGGAGAAGCAGAAGAGGGTGGGACCAAAGAAACCTAGAGTCAAAAATCTTATCAGCAGGACGCTGGGAATGAGGGAGTGGTTGGGGATTCAGCAGAGTGTGAAGGAAGGAAGGCAGACTAAAGCGGATTGAGAAGGGAGGAAGTAGTGACGGGAACTGTACATAATACTTTGAAGAAGGTATTAAAAAAAATTATTTATATTTACTTATTTGGCTGACCCAGGTCTTAGTGGCAGCACATGGAATCTTTGATCTTTATTGCGTCTTGCAGGCTCTTTAGTGGCCTCATGGGAGATCTAGTTTCCTGACCAGGGATTGGATCTAGGCCTTCTGCACTGGGAGCTCAGAGTCTTAGCCCCTGGACCACCAGAGAAGTCCCTTGAAGAAGTTTTGCTTTCAATATTAGGTGAGGAATAGGGTAGTATCTAGAGGCAGTTATGGAGGTCTAGGGAAACTTCACCCTCTCTTTTTTTAAAAAGATGAGAAATGCTGGAGATGTTTGTTTGCTTGTGGTAATGATCCAGTATTCTCATAAGAGAGAAAGTAAGGGAAGAAATAGGGGAAGAGGGAGAATGAAAAGAGGAAGGACATGAGTGACATGAATGGTTTTTGATGGACACAGGTTCTCCTCTGTCTCTGAGCAGGGTGGGCAGAGAGAGTGGGGCCTGAGGAGGAGGGTCTGATGATTTAGTGCTGGGAAGAGGATGGCATCTGTTTCCTCAATAAAGAGTGAAACCGTGGAGAGGATGGTGTCTGTTTCCTCACTAGCTGGACTGGACACATGAAGAGATTTGAAGACAAAGAAGACGTGAGCCAGTCACGGCAGACAGTGGGAGAGGCAACACCCACAGGAAGTGCAGTGTGCCCAGCAGGCAACACAGACAGCCCTGTAGCCCAGGATGTAAAGAGACCAGTGCTTAGGTGGAGTGACTCTCCCGGAAGCACTAGTTTTCCAAGTTTTCTGGGGTGTGTGCCGAGAGTGCTAGCAGGCGCAGCTAACTCAATCAATTACTCTTAAAGTGTACCTTATCTATCAGCAGAATGAGACTCACCTGGGAACTTGTTGAAAATACAAACAATTGGGTACTACCCCAAACCTATTGAATCAGAAACTCTGAGGTTCAGCCCAGCCACCTCTGTTTTTAACAGGCTTTCCAGTTTATTTGGAAAGTTTGAGAGGCTCTGAACTAGAGTTGGGGCTTCCCAGGTGGTACCAGTGGTAAGGAACCTGCCTGCCAATGCAGGAGACTTAAGAGATATAAGTTCAATCCCTGGTTCAGAAGATTCCCTGGAGCAGGGCATGGCAATCTACTCCAGTATTCTTACCTGGAGAATCCCATGCACAGAGGACCCTGGCAGGCTACAGTCCATAGGGTCACAGAGTAGGACACGATTGAAGCAACTTAGCAGCAGCAGCAGCGAACTAGAGTTGAGGGTATGAGGGATGATCTGCAACTTACAGGTGAGAATTACCATTCTCTGGGGCAGAAGTTTCTAGTGGTGTGAGCTCTAGAGTGCATGTGTTTCTGCTCAGTCATGTCCAACTCTTTGGGACCCTATGTACTATAGCCCGCCAGGTTCCTCTGTCCATGGGATTCTCCAGGCAAGAATACTGGAGTGGGTTGCCATGCCTCTTCTAGGGGAACTTCCCATCCCAGGGGTAGAAACTGCATCTCCTCTTTTGCCTGCATTGAAGGCAGATTCTTTACCCACTGAGTCACCTGGGAAGCCCAAGCTCCAGGGTGTCTTCTCTCTTAACTAGTGACAGATCTATAAGCAAACCTTGGAAATTACCAAGATCAGAATGCTATATAAAGTTAAGAGCTCTGATCTTTATGATAAAAGATTATTTCACAAGGCAAACATAGCCTTCAAATACACTTTTTATTTTTCTGAGTCTGAATTTGACTGAGTTTTTATATCTTGATCTTTTGCTCCTGCCATTGTATTTTGAAAGGACCCCAGAACTCCTTTCTCTCCCCAGGTCATGTCTTCCAGGGTTGTCACAGGGATGTTCTTGAAGCCTGTGCCATCTTTCCTTATGACTCAAATCCAGCTTTCAAGTCTGTGGAGAAACAATGATGAACTGGCCATTTTCCTTTGTATGAGGACTTTTCCTTCTCCACTGAAATATAAAGACAAGGATGAGTCAGCCTCTGCCAACCTCCAGAATCTCCTAGTCTTCCCAGTGACTCAGTGGATGGTCTGTTTAGGGTAAGTGCTCCTCCCAGGAAGTTGGCAGCTCCAGCCTCCCCCTACCTGAGTCACCAGCCTTGAATGCTCCTATTAAGACACAGTTACCACTGAGACCCAGGGTTGATGCTGCTTAGTTGCTTCAGTCGTGTCTGACTCTGTGTGACCCCATGGACTGTAGCCCACTAGGCTCCTCTGTCTATGGGGATTCTCCAGGCAAGAATACTGGAATGGGTTGCCATACCCTCTTCCAGGGGATCTTCCCAATCCAGGGATCGAACCCAAGTCTTCCACATTGCAGGTGGATTCTTTTTTTTAAAAATTAATTAATTAATTTTAATTGGAGGATAATTACTTTACAATATTGTGGTGGTTTTTGCCATACATCAACATGAATAAGCCATGGGAGTCCATGGGTCCCCACATTGTGAACTCCCCTCCCCTTCCCTCTGGGTTGTCCCAGAGCACTGACTTTGAGTGTCCTGCTTCATGTAGACAGATTCTTCACCATCTCACCAGAGGTGCTCCTATTAAGACACAATTACCGCTGAGACCCAGGGAGGCAAGCCAAGAAAGGTCAAGGATAAGTGGAAAAGGATAGATGAGAGATGAAAGGCTAAGATGTAGGAGGCTAAATTTGTTCTGCATTTGCTGGTGACCCTGGATGGACCAATGAAAGGTTCACTGTCCCTATACTGAATACCCTACAATATTAATACACTCAGTAGAGGGCCCCAAATAAGAGAAGATGAATCTTCCAGGAGTTTATCTGGCTGGAGACAGACACACTTTGGACCTTTCTGTACAAATAAGGGGGAGCCCTGGAGATGGCTTATCCTTGAGGATTTCTAGGACAAGCTATAGCCTGATCAGGGCCTGCAGGAGGATAGGGGGGCCTGCATGGAAGGAGAGACAGGAGGTATGATGTGGGGAGACAGGCCCGAGGCAAGGGAGCTTGGCAAGTAGGGGCATCTCTGGGAGCACAGAGCAGCTGGTGAAAACACAGTAGCCCAAGACCTTTGTTTTGGTACTGCCTACAATGCTGGCCCTGGTTTTCTTTTCTCTGTCTCCTTCACTGCTTCCCTGTCCATTTTTGTTTTTCTTTATCCATTTCTTCCCTCTTTCCTACAATACAGAGTTGTGAAGTTTCCCCTCCCAATGGGTTGAGTTCTTCCTGGTTTAGATGGTGACTGGTATTTGCTTACCAAGGTAGCAATAAACCCATCCTGTTTACTTATTGACACAGTGGGTTGTGGTCAGCTAGGCTGTCTGCCAGCGAGGATGGTGTGGGTGGGGGCCAGGATGCTGACACACACAGGTAGACACACACTCAGCCATGACCAGGTCAGCCTGCTCCACCAGAGCTGCGAGGTCCTGGGCTGTCCCACTCTGATGTCTGGGATCTTGTGAGACAGTCAGCTGGTCTGAGCTTGGTGTGGACTCAGAGCTCAGAAAAGATATCCTGACTGAAGTTGAGTGCGTAGTGCACAGCTCCTTGGAGGGCAGTGAAGGTCTCAGAAGCCAGAAGGGCAGCATTCAAAGGGGATAATGTAGTAGGGATCTTGCTCAGAGATCCCACTTCTGCCTCAGTTCAGTTCAGTTGCTCAGTCGTGTCCGACTTTGCGACCCTATGAATCACTGCACGCCAGGCCTCCCTGTCCATCACCATCTCCCGGAGTTCACTCAGACTCACGTCCATCAAGTCCGTGATGCCATCCAGCCATCGCATCCTCTGTCGTCCCCTTCACCTCCTGCCCCCAACCCCTCCCAGCATCAAAGTCTTTTCCAATGAGTCAACTCTTCACATGAGGTGGTCAAAGTACTGGAGCTTCAGCTTTAGCATCATTCCTTCCAAAGAAATCCCAGGGTTGATCTCCTTCAGAATGGACTGGTTGGATCTCCTTGCAGTCCAACGGACTCTCAAGAGTCTTCTCCAACACCACAGTTCAAAAGCAGCAATTCTTCGGCGCTCAGCCTTCTTCACAGTCCAACTCTCACATCCATACATGACCACAGGAAAAACCATAGCCTTGACTAGATGGACCTTAGTCGGCAAAGTAATGTCTCTGCTTTTGAATATACTATCTAGGTTGGTCATAACTTTTCTTCCAAGGATTAAGAATCTTTTAATTTCATGGCTGCAATCACCATCTGCAGTGATTTTGGAGCCCCAAAAAATAAAGTCTGACACTGTTCCCACTGTTTCCCCATCTATTTCCTATGAAGTGATGGGACCGGATGCCTGAGGAGGGCATTAAGACCAGAGGCAAAAGAAAAAAAAAAAGAGACCAGAGACAGCAAAGAGCTTGGAGAATGGATCACCCTAAACCACGTCCTCTCTATGCTCTGCCTTTCTTGACTAGTTCATGTGATTTGAGATACACATTTTTGTTTTTCTTGGTTTCCCCAAATCCTATGCCATGGCTAATACACAGGGGTAGGCTGGGGATTGACAAGGTCTTCAGGTGGTGGTATGAGTGGGGAAAGGGTGGGAGTAACGCTAGACACATAGGGGATAAATGTTTTGTGAAGGCATGGAGGAATCCAGGCCAAAAAGATGGTGCTCTGTTTTCAAGATGCTTGCCTGGGAACTGACTTGTAAGCTGTGAATGTGAAAGCCCAAGGAGACAAACACTGTCAAACAAAAAAAGCCAAGGAACGAAAAAACACACATGTAAACTGAGAGTCTAGGTGGATGCCCTATGATACTTTGAGGGTGTTGTCAGAATTCCTGAAGTCATCTGGAGCTTGCCAGGGTCCGTATCCAGGCCTGATTGCACACCAACTATGATGGTGAAGAACCAGACAGAGGGTTCAGGGGTCCAAGTCCAACACTCACTACTGTGTGACTGGGGCCCATGCTTCTACTAAGAAATGACTCATTGTCTGAAACTGAGATTGAACTGGGAGTCTCACTTGATCTGGCAACACTTCCAAACCCTTCAAAAGCCAGCCTCTACCTCCAACCTGAGACAGACCCTGAATTATTTTGAAGTCTGGGATTTCATCAAAAAACTCACATAAATTTAAGTTAATCTCCATGTTTCTATCCTTGTTTTGATATAAAACATGTATTAAACTATTTGGGTTAGAAAGCAAACATATTCCACTTATTTACACCTGGTTGTGGACTAGTTAAGGCCTTGTTTTCTCCTGCACTGGCAGGCAGATTCTTTACCACTTGAGCCACCTAGGAAGCAAAGCCTTGTCATCTCAATGACCAATTTTTCAGGTGGACAGAAGGAGGCCCTGGGCTGCAAGGGGGGCCCTGGAATTCTTTGCACCAGGCACCAGTGAACTAGGAAAGGAAGAGCAGGAGAGTGGGACTTTCACAAGGTCATATTAGTTCAGTTTTAAGGACTTCATTTTTGTTTTCCTATTTTACCTTTTTGATAAATGGTTGTCTCTTCTTTCACAAAATGGGAATTATTTTAGTTGAAAAATATTATATTCTCTTACTTGGTAAAATAAAGGATAGTCAGGCAAACTGAGAGCCAGAGCCTCCAGAAAACAGGGAGGAGACAAGAGGGCACAAACCCCCTGGAAACAGCAGAGGGTGCTCTCAAAGCAGTGGCTATACATTGGAATAGCCAGGATGCCCAAGTAGCATCCCAGACCTCCTGCATCAAAATCTTTAGGGGTGGGACCCAGGGGTGGTTAATGTTTTTAAAGCTTCTTAGGTTATTGTGCAGCCAAGATTGTGCAACCAAGGTTGATACCCTTGCTTTGGAGCTTTGCTACTCAAAGTCTGGCCTGAAGATCAGAGGCATCAGTTTCACCCGGTAAATGGCTAGAAATGCAGAATCTCAGGTGCTATCCCAGACCTGCTGAGTCAGAATATGCACTTAACAAAGTTCCTGGGTGCTTTGTATGCAGTCTGAGAGGACCTGCGTTAGTGGATCTCTCAGGAGCCTAGTCTTGATGGGGTGGTCTTGGCAGCAGCTGGCTTCCTTCAATGGGAACCTGAAAGCCATAGGTCCCTCCATCAGTCTGCTCAGAGTCTCCTGTTCTTGGGCATATGAAGTTGGAGACTTAAGTAATGGAACTTATGTTTGTCTGGGTCTGTTAGTGTCTTTTCATTAATGCATCACTATTACGTCAGAATAACCATACAGTGACCAAGGATGTTGGCTGAAAATCAGGGAATCCTGTCCTGGAAGAGAAACCTAAGGATTCCAAGTCAGGGTGTGTGGAGAGGACAAGCAAAGTATACAGTTTGGTTTTGACTTCAGACGCAGTGTTCATTTACTCCATGCCTGGTGCTGAGCCAAGTAATCTCTTATTTTCCAACTCTTTCTTCAATCAGGTGGAATGGACATCACTTGGGCTTCCCAGGTGGCACAGTGGTAAAGAATCTGCCTGCCAATGCAAGAGATACAGGTTTGATCCCTGGGTCGGGAAGATACCCTGGAGTAGGAAACCCACTACAGTATTTTTGCCCGGGAAAATTCCATGGACAGAGGAGCCTGGTGGGCTATAATCCATGGGTTTGCAAAGAATAGGACACAACTGAGCACTTACAAAAGGCTAGGGGGAATGAGGATACTCTTTATTTGTCCTTCTGTATCAGCAGCTATTGCCACAATAGTGTTGTGTAACAACCATGAAACCTCAGTGGCATATAAAAACTAGTATTTATTTCTCATGTGTATGTGGGTTGACTGAGATTACTTTGTTGATCTCATGTATCTACAAGTTGTCTGGGTGCTGGGAGATCTAAATTTGCATCAGTCAGGCACTTCAAGACGATGGCCTTAGTGAGCTGGGCTTTAAGTGCTGGGTTGATCTCTGGTCTGCTTCTCTTGTCTTCACTCTGCAGTCCCAGGCTGAAGGGCAGTGATTATCCAGGCAGAATTTCTAGTGGAGATGGTGAAAGCATAAGAAAAGTAGAAACACGCAGAAACTCTTAAGACTGAAGCTCAAAACTGATACACTACCACTTCTACCTGATTTCAGTGACCAGAGAAAGTCATATAGTCAAGTCCAATATCAGTGGGTGGGAAAATATATTGTCCATGGCAATATTATGGGTACACAGTACTACATAGGAAAGTGAAGAATTATGGCCCATACATCAACTCACTGCATCCTCTAACCAGAAACTATACTTCCTTGGGAATATGTGATCCATCCCTTCTAGAACTTTATAAACTCTCCCATGGAAGAGATTACTGGCTGTTCACCAAAAGTCACTTTCCTACCTTTCCTGGTCTTCTACCTAGAACACATTTCCCAGGCTTCTTTGTAGTTAGGTGACTATGTGACTCATTTTCATCGATGGTATATGAGTTGAAGTAGTGCCATTTGTCAAGCTAAGGCTTTCCTAAGCTGCAGGCTTTGTGCAGATAACTATAAGACTCTAATAGTCGCTGAAGGTACAAGATAGAATGGGCCTAGATCCCTGAATCACTGTGTGGATGAAGACCATTATGAGACGGGAAAACTTCTTTGTCATGCGAGTAAGATATACATTTCTATTATGTTTGAACCACTGTATTCTTGGGTCTCTTTGTTATAGAAGGCAGTATTATTGTTACTAATATACTTATTTTTTATTAATATACTTCTTAAAGTCCTTTCTTCGAGGTCTCTGTTCTTTTTAAAAAACTTTGTATTTTGTATTGGGGTATAACTGATTAACAATGTTTTGATAGTTTCGGGTGAACAGCAAAATAACTTGGTCATATACATACATGTATCCATTCTCCCCAAACTTCCCTCCCATCCAGGCTGCCGCATAACATTGAGCAAAGCTCCATATAGGTCCTTGTTGGTTATCCGTTTTAAATATAGCAGTATGTACATGTCCATCCCAAACTTCCTAACTATCCCTTCTCCCGCATTCTTCCCCCATCCCACCACCAGCGCCCAAAAGTTCATTTTCAGTCTGTGAGTCTCTTTCTGTTTCGTAAGGAAGTTCATTTGTATAATTTCTTTTTAGATTCCATTATAAGGGATGAGGGAGAAGGCGATGGCACCCCACTCCAGTACTCTTGCCTGGAAAATCCCATGGACAGAGGAGCCTGGTGGGCTGCGGTCCATGGGGTCGCAAAGAGTCAGACACGACTGAGCTACTTCCTTTTCACTTTTCACTTTCATGCACTGGAGAAGGAAATGGCAACCCACTCCAGTGCTCTTGCCTGGAGAATCCCAGGGACGGGGGAGCCTGGTGCGCTGTCGTCTATGGGGTCACACAGAGTCGGACACAACTGAAGTGACTTAGCAGCAACAGCAGCATAAGGGATGAGAAACGGAGTATTTCCTGGCATGTCAGTAAATAAGTATGTCACAATCATTAGTTATTCCAGCCCTTCAGTGTGAGTTCCTGAGGGCACTCAGGAAGGAGAAGAATACCTGTGATTTAGCAGCCATCAGGCTGCAGTCACTCCCTGCCATGAGCCCTTAAGAACTCAGGATGTGAAAAATACAGGATAATTGAGATACGTATGAAAGGAATGATTTCTGTGAGCCCAGACCCTTCCATCCTCCCATACATACAAAATCACTAAATTCCTTAACTTGGGATATCTGGTTTCCTTTCAGTGACAATAACATTTTGATGTTCAGGCTACCTGACCTTTGTTGCAAAACTTCTATATTACTTGGCTCCTCCCCTCACCTCCTTGGAGGATTTCTCTCAGGTTTACTTGAGATGCTGTCTCCTGGGCTTAAGTCCTAAAAATTCCGAATAAAACATAATTCTCAACTTTTAGGTTGTGACTATTTTTTAAGTCAACAGGGATGTCATACAATATTTCTCTTTCTCTGTCTGACTTGCTTTGCTCAGTGTGACTACCTCTAGGTCCACCTATATTGCTACAAATGGCATTATTTCATTCTTTTTAATGGCTTAGTGATATTCCATTGTATATAGGTACCATATCTTCTTTATCTATTCCTCTGTCAGTGGATATTTAAGTTGTTTCCGTGTCTTGGCTATTGTAAACAGTGCTACAATGAACATTGGGGTGCATGTATTCTTTTGGATCATGTTTTTCTCCAGATATATGAAGGACTCTGTTCTCATAAAACAGAGAGATCTGACTCGCTGTGATGGTGGGTGTGAAAGTGCTTAGTAAACTGTGTAGTTCTCCACACAAATGAAGTCTTACTATGATTAATGCTTTACTAATGTTTCAACTCAAAATGTAGTCTAAGTCAGCTGTATTGATGTGGTAGAGACTGATGCCATTATTTATGGTCATCTAGAAGGCTTCCCTTGAGGAGGCGATGGCACCCCACTACAGTACTCTTGCTTGGAAAATCCCATGGATGGAGGAGCCTGGTGGGCCGCAATCCATGGGGTCGCTAAGAGTCGGACACGATTTCACTTTCACTTTCACTTTTCACTTCATGCATTGGAAAAGGAAATGGCAACCCATTCCAGTGTTCTTGGATGGAGAATCCCAGGGATGGGGGAGCCTGGTGGGCTGCCGTCTATGGGGTCACAGAGTCGGACACGACTGAAGCGACTTAGCAGCAGTAGCAGAAGGCTTCCCTGGTGGCTCAGATGGTAAAGAATCTGCCTGCTCTGTGAGAGACTTGGGTTTGACCCCTGAGTTAGAAAAATTCTCTGGAGAAGGGAATGGCTATCCATTCCAGTATTCTTGCCTGGAGAATTCCATGGATAGAGGAGCCTGGAGAGCTACCATCCATAAGGCCGCAAAGAGTTGGACATGACGGAGTGAATAACACACACACACACACAAATCCTGATAGTTTAGACATTAGTTTTTACATACTTTGTTCTTGTAAATTTTCACCCCCATCCTGAGAGACAGTCTTTTATAACTACTCCCGTTTAAAGAATGGCAAACGGGAATCTGGCAAAGCTGCTCAAAATCTCATAGAGGGTCAGGTGCCTGAACCTGACCTTTTCCTCTTGTAGTTCTGGGAGAAAACAATGAGGGAATGTCTTAGCTCCAGGTCACATTGCACCAATCAGACTCCAAAGTCTCCCTTCGGAGGAGAGAAAAACAGGTTATACCCAAGGCTGATGCGGTGGCTAGATTTGTAAGGAGCATTTAAAGTTCCAGGCATCAGTTAAAATGGCCTACCTGAAGAATCTGTTCTTGAAGATAAGAGAGAGGTATTTCTTGCACCTTCTGCTTTGTGGTAGATATCTGCAATGATGGTTACTAAGGACTCCTGTTCCTGTATTGCATATTTGTTACAAGCTGGTTTTAGAAAAGGCAGAGGAACCAGAGATCAAATTGCCAACATCCGCTGGATCATCGAAAAAGCAAGAGAGTTCCAGAAAAACATCTATTTCTGCTTTATTGACTATACCAAAGCCTTTGACTGTGTGGATCACAATAAACTGTGGAAAATTCTGAGAGATGGGAATACCAGACCACCTGACCTGCCTCTTGAGAAATCTGTATGCAGGTCAGGTAAGGAAGCAACAGTTAGAACTGGATATGGAACAACAGACTGGTTCCAAATAGGAAAAGGAGTACGTCAAGGCTGTATATTGTCACCCTGCTTATTTAACTTCTATGCAGAGTACATCTTGAGAAACGCTGGACTGGAAGAAACACAAGCTGTAATCAAGATTTCCGGGAGAAATACCAATAACCTCAGATATGCAGATGACACCACCCTTATGGCAGAAAGTGAAGAGGAACTCAAAAGCCTCTTGATGAAAGTGAAAGAGGAGAGTGAAAAAGTTGGCTTAAAGCTGAACATTCAGAAAACGAAGATCATGGCATCTGGTCCCATCACTTCATGGGAAATAGATGGGGAAACAGTGGAAACAGTGTCAGACTTTATTTTTTTGGGCTTCAAAATCACTGCAGATGGTGATTGCAGCCATGAAATTAAAAGACGCTTACTCCTTGGAAGGAAAGTTATGACCAATCTAGATAGCATATTCAAAAGCAGAGACATTACTTTGCCGACTAAGGTCCGTCTAGTCAAGGCTATGGTTTTTCCTGTGGTCATGTATGGATGTGAGAGTTGGACTGGGAAGAAGGCTGAGCACTGAAGAATTGCTGCTTTTGAACTGTGGTGTTGGAGAAGACTCTTGAGAGTCCCTTGGACTGCAAGGAGATCCAACCAGCCCATTCTGAAGGAGATCAGCCCTGGGATTTCTTTGGAAGGAATGATGCTAAAGCTGAAACTCCAGTACTTTGGCCACCTCATGTGAAGAGTTGACTCATTGGAAAAGACTCTGATGCTGGGAGGGATTGGGGGCAGGAGGTGAAGGGGACGACCGAGGATGAGATGGCTGGATGGCATCACGGACTTGATGGACGTGAGTCTGAGTGAACTCCGGGAGATGGTGATGGACATGGAGGCCTGGCGTGCTGCGATTCATGGGGTCGCAAAGAATCGGACATGACTGAGAGACTGAACTGAACTGAACTGAACTGGTGGGTTGGATTATATCCCTCCTAATAGATAGCTTGGATATGTTGGAGTCCTAATCCACAGGACCTCAGAATGTGACCTTATTTGGAGGCAGTGTCTTTATAGAGGTAATCAAGTTAAAATGAAGTCATCAGGGAAGGCCCTAGTCAACTGGTGTCTTTATAAGGGGGAATTTGTGCACAGAGACAGGCATAGGCACACCGAGAGAATGCATGTGAAGATAAAGAGATGGAGGGTGTAATTGCCAGAAAATAGTCAGAAGCCAGGAGAGAGGAATGAAACATATTCTCTCTGTCTGATGAAAGGAGTCAACCCCTTGACACCTTGATCTCAGACTTTTAACCTCCAGAATTATGAAACTATATATTAATTAAGCCACCCAGTTTGCGTGACTTTGTTCCAGCAGCCCTAGCAAACTAATATAACATCGTAATCCTCCCGTCAAGAGGTAGAATAAACTTATTCTTCCCTTTAATCTGAGTTGGCTTTGTGACTTTCTGTAGCCAATACAATGTGACAGAAATAATGAATTGGCAGTTCTGGGCCTAGGTTTTGTGTTTTTTATCAGCTTTTTCCTGTAGTTGATATCTATCTTATAGCTTTGTCATCAGAAAAGATGCTTGAAATGAGTTCAATTTTTAAAAATTTGCCAGGGATTGACTTATGGCCCAAGAGGTGATCTATCTTGGAGAATGTTCAATGTGCACTTGAGAAAAAAGTGAAATCTATTGTTTTGGGGTGAAATACCTGTATATATCAATTAGGTCCAACTGGTCCAATATATCATTTAGAGCTTGTGTTTCCCTACTTAGTTTCTGTCTGGTTGATCTGTCCATTGGTGTGAATATAGGATTGAAGTCCCCTACTATTACTGTGTTACTGTTGATTTCCTCTTTGATAGCTGTTAGCATTTGCCTTACATATTGTGGTGCTTGTATGATGAGTGCATATATATTTATAATTGTTATATCTTCTTCTTGAATTGATCCCTTGATCATTATGTAGTGTCCTTCATTGTTTCTTGTTAACAGTCTTTAAGTCTATTTTATCTGATGTGAGAATTGCTACTACTTTTCTTTTGAGTTCTGTTTGCATGGATTATCTTTTTCCAGCCCCTCACTTTCAGTCTGCATGTGTCCCTAGGTCTGAGGTGGTTCTTTTGTAGACAGAATATATGCTTTTGCATTCATTCAGCCAATCTGTGTCTTTTGGATGGAACATTTAGCCCATTTAAGGTAATTTAATTATTGATATGTATGATCCTGTTACCATTTACTTTGCGTTTTGGGTTTGTTTTATATGCCTTTTCTTTTTGTGTTTCCTGTCTGGAGGTATTCCTTTAGTGTTTGTGTAGATGTGGTTTGGTGGTGCTGAATTCTCTTAACTTTTGCTTGTCTGTGAAGCTTTTGATTTCCCTTTTGAATATGAATGAGATCCTTGCTCAATAATCTTTGTTGTAGGCTTTTCCCTTTTAATCTCTTTAACTGTATTCTCCCATTCCCTTCTGGCTTGCAGAGTTTTTGTTGAAAGATCAGCTGTTAGCTTTGTTAGCTGTTAGCCTTGTAGCTGTTAGGGATCTGCTTGTATGTTATTTGTTGCTTTTCCTTGCTGCTTTTAATATTTGTTCTTTGTGCTTAATTTTTGTTAGCTTGATTAATACATGTCTTGGCAAGTTTCTCCTCAGGTCTCTCCTGTATGGGACTCTCAGGGCTTTTTAGACTTGGCTGGCTATTTCCTTTCCTGTTTTAGGGAAGTTTTCAACTATAATCTCCTCAAATATTTTCTCATGCCCTTTCATTTGTTTTCTTCTGGGATCCCTATGATTCAAATGTTGGAGCACTTAACATTGTTCCAGAGATCTCTGAGATTGTTCCCATTACTTTTTATTTTTACTGTGTTCGTTTCAGTTATTTCCTCCATTCTATCTTCCAAGCTCACTTATCTGTTCTTTTGCCTCAGTCACTCTTTCGTTGGTTCCCTACAGTGTATTTTTAATACCAGTTATTGTGCTGTTCATTGTTGATTATTTACTCTTTTCTAAGTCCTTGTTAAACATTTCTTGCATCTTTTTGATTCGTGCCTCCAGGCTATTTATCTGTGCCTTCATTTTATTTTCAAGATTTTGGATCATCTTTACTAATATTACTCTGACTTCCATTTCAGGTTGATTGCTTGATTCCTCTTCATTAATTCGGTCTTGTAAGTTTTTAACATATTCCTTCATCCACTGCATTTTTCTCTGCCTTTTCATTTTGTTTAATTTACTGTGTTTTGGGCCTCATTTCTGTAAGCTGGAAGGTCACAGTTCCTCTTATGGAGTCTGTCCCCCTGGCTGGGATTGGGCCAGGGCTTTGTGATGGTTTCCTGGTTGGGAGGACTTGTGCCTGTATTCTGGTAGACCGGGCTGGGTCTTGTTTCTCTGGAGGGCAGTGCTGTGACCAGTAGTGTCTTTTAGGGTGTCTTTGGGTTTGGTATGGTTTTGGGTAGGCTGCCTGCCATATAGCAGGGTTGTGCCCCTGTTTTGCTGAAGGATTGGTGTGGGGCATCCAGCACTGGAGCTTGCTGTCTTTGGGGTATTGCTTGGCCTTAGTGTTGAGATGGAGGCCTTTGGGAGGGCTCGTGCCTATTAATCTTCCATGGGGCAAGAGTTCTCTGGTGGTCCAGATTCCTGGACTCGAGTTCCTTACAGTAGCATGAAGACTTCCCAGGTCACACAGCACAGAAAACAAAAATCTCTAGACTAACAGTGAAAAAAACTATAAATAGCCAGGAACTCCCAAGGAGATTCACACACTTATATAGGGAAACAAAGGAGGAAGAAGAAAAAGAAAAAAAGATGGGTAAGAAAAGGAGTCAGAAGACAGCAATCAAGATTATTATCAAACCCCTAAGTGCAAATTAATACTAAAAATTAGACTCTCAAAGACACAAAATCAGAAACAAAAGATCAAAAAACAAAGATCAAAAACATGGGAAAAAATTAGACTCAAAAATACAAAATCAAAAACAAAACATCAAAATCAAAAATAAAAAGTATGGAATTTATTTTTAAAATAGAGTGTTTTTTAAAAAGGAAGAAGTAGGTCATAAAAAATTAAGGAAGTAATAAAGAAACATATTAGGACAATATGAGAAAAAAGGGAAAGGGGGGCGGAAATATATAGATAGCAATAGTGAGAGGAATATGAATGAGTGTGTTCACTTTCACTTTCCACTTTCATGCATTGAAGAAGGAAATGGCAACCCACTCCAGTGTTCTTGCCTGGAGAATCCCAGGGACGGGAGAACCTGGTGGGCTGCCGTCTATGGGGTCGCACAGAGTCGGACACGACTGAAGCGACTTAGCTGCAGCAGCAGTGAGAGGAATGACCAAGTGATTCTTCCATTTTCCTGGTCCAGTTGATTTGCCTAATTGATTTGGAGGACTCAGAAAGTCCTCCAGTATACCTAGGAAGGTCTCTGGATCTGTTGTGGGCAGTGTGGGATAAGTTCAGAATTAGATCTTCCCTTGCTCCAGCTTGTACTTGTTCTCAAAGTCTACAGTTGTCCCTGAAGTACAGTCTTGGGCTAATTGCAGGAATTTAAACCATTGCACCTGCCACTTCCAGGGTGGTTTCCCCTTCTTTCCTTTGCTTACGCAGCCCTTGGTGTTCTGCTTTGGTTTTGGGCCTACCTCTACTTGTAAATCTCTCTCTAGTGTCTGTTCTCTGCCCAGACATGAAGTGGGTGAAGGTAGCTGCTTATTAGGGATCACTTGCTCAGTTGTGCTGGGAAAGGGTAGAAGTACAGCAGATGCTGCTAGGGTATGTGGGGTGTGCTTGCCTCACTTGGTCCTTGCAGGAGGTTGCCACAGTCTGAGGTGGGTCTCGTGTTTCCCTATGGGAGTTGGTCCTGGATTGTGACACCCTTGGCAGAGCTGAACCACCTGGGCTCCCAGGAAAAACTGGGTAGCAACCCGAGGCAGCTCACAGCTTGGCGGTAATTGTGATTTCTGGGGTTGGGACCATAGCGCTGCCCTGCCTTCTGCCTCTTGCATTCTCACCAGCTTCTCTGCCTCTGGGGCTGTAGACTATGGCTGGCTCGCCCCTCTTTAGGCATTAGCTAGTACAGGGTTCCTTTGTTCTGTGAGCATGTGGAGTTAGAGTACTGTGTTAAAGCCTTCCTGCAGGAATGATCTTTTGCTCCTCGGGTGGTTTTCCCTGGTCTGCCTCTGCAGTGTCACAGTAGCCCTCTCAGATTATTTTCATGGCAGTCAACCTTGGTCCTGTCGCTATGGACCGACCCCTGAGGCCTGAGCCTCTGCACTCAGCCCCCACTCGCTGTGGGCAGATGCGAGCATGTAAGCTGCTTCTCAGCTGGGAAGTGCCATTTGGTGTGATCTCTGTGGTGAATTTTCTCTGTTTTGCCTTCAGAGCACCTGTCTTGCTGCGCTTCCCTCTGAGGTTCTGAAGTTCCCCTCTGACCCTGTCTCTGAGTGAGTAGGAAACTAGGAAAGTGTGTGGAAAGTTTTCTTCCTTCACAACTCCCTCCCTGAGGTGCAGGTCTCTGTCCTGAACTTCTTTGCCTCCCTTTTTTTGGCTTTATCTTTTGCCCTACCTGATTCTGAGGAGATTGGTTTGTTTTTCTGGAAGTCTGGGGTCCTCTGTCAGTATTCAGATGTTATATGGGAATTGTTCCACACGCAGATGATTTTTTGATATATTTGTGGGGGAGAAGGTGGTCTCCCTGTCCTATTCCTTCACCATCTTGCAGGTCCTCCTGGGCCTAGAGGTCTTAAGATGCCTAGCACATTCCATTTTCACCCTCTGGGAAGTCAAGCTGCCAGGTTGTTAGTATATTCTGTAGAGAGAAGCCATTTGGATTGTTTGAGCTCCAGACAAGCTTTAAGTTTTCCCTGGTCAACACTGAACGCAACAGAAAATATTATCTAGCTGAGCCTAGTGAATCCAATGAATTCTGAGGAAGAAATCATTGTTTTTTTAAACCACTAAGTTTTGGGGTTGGTTTGTTATACAGTAATAGACAATTGCACCAGGGGCTTCCCTGGTGGCTCAGATGGGTAAAGAATCCACCTGCAATGTGAGAGACCTTGGTTTGATCCCTGGGTTGGGAAGATTCCTTGGAGGAGGGCAGGGCAACCCACTCCAGTATTCTTGCTTGGAGAATTCCATGGACAGAGGAGCTTAGTGGACTCAGTTCAGGCAGGGCTCAGCTTCCATGGAAGGCTTGACCCCTTGGACTGAGACTCTGTCACTACCAGGAAGCCCTGCAGATGCTCACAGGATTAAATAGAATGAAATTGTCAAAGACACTCCCTCCTTCCCGCCATCAAAGTAGCGCAGTGAAAGACTACCAGGGAGCAGAATCTCAAGTAGAAAATAAATGAACAAATAACCTCAAAATCTTTGGGGGTTTTTGTTTTTTTTTTTGCTCTTTAAGGGAAAACTGACCCTCACACTTAGAGTTGCTTTGGGTTTTATTAAATCGAGGATGAGGCAGTGGATAAAAGTGAAAAATATTTTCTTACAGAGGCCACTTCCACTCAAGGTCATATACTGTGAAGGGACAGGCTGCAGTGATTTGAATGCTCCCCCTCCCATCCTACTTTCCTCTTCGTGCAGTTAAACGTTCAAGATTGATACTATGCAGGGTCCTGTGGGGCTTCTGGACACAAGGCCTTTCTGTGTCCCCCATTTCTTTGATTATAGTAAATAATCTTCATGCAGCCTCCATGACCTTCCCTGAGTTCCAATGGGTAAATTCAAACAGTTGATAATTAGGAAAGGGAGGAGGAGTGAGACCAGGGAGAAACAGTCAAGAGCAGCCTTGGGGCAAGGTCTTGTTTCCCCATCAAGGGATTGTTGTTGTTTGGTCAGTAAGTTGTGTCCAATTCTTTGTGGCCCCATGGACTTCAGCATGCCAGGTTCCTCTGTCCTCCACCGTCTCCCAGGATTTGCTCAGACTCATGTCCATTGAGTTGGCGATGCTATCTAATCATCTCATCCTGGGCTGCTCCCATTTTCCATTTGCCTTCAATCTTTCCCAGCATGAGGGTCTTTCCCAATGAGTTGGCCCTTTGCATCATGTGGCCAAAATATTGGAGCTTCAGCTTCAGCATCAGTCTTTCCAATGAATATTCAGGGTTGATTTCCTTTAGGATTGATCTCCTTGCATTCCAAGGGATTGTCAGGAGTCTTCTCCAGCACCACCATTGGAAAGCATCAATTCTTTGGTGCTCAGCCTTCTTTATGATCCAACTCTCACATCTGAACATGACTACTGGAAAAACCATACCCTTAACTGTGTTGCAGGGAAGAGCCAATTCCGACTCCATGATGTATCTGTTTCTTTGACTTTAAACTTTGTTTTTCATTGTTTTTGCTATTATAATCATACATAATGATCTGCCTTGGGGAACCTTGCCCCTCTGCCTGAAGAGATTAATACATCCCTGGGCTTCCTTTGTGGCTCAGCTGGTAAAGGATCCACCTGCAGTGTGGGAGACCTGGGTTCAATCCGTGGATTGGGAAGATCCCCTGGAGAAGGGAATGGCTACCCACTCCAGTATTCTGGCCTGGAGAATTCCGTGGACTATATAGTCCACGGGATTGCAAAGAGTTAAACATGACTGAGCAACTTTCACTTCCACTTTCCCTGAGGTTGGGGCTTCCCAGGTGGTGCTAGTGGTAAAGAATCGACCTGCCAATGCAGGAGACCAGGTTTGCTCCCTGGGTCAGGAAGATCCCCTGGGGGTGGGCATGGTAACCTACTCCAGTATTCTTGTCTGGATAATCCCATGGACAGAGGAGCCTTGCAGGCTCTTGTAGCTCCATTGAGTTACAAAGAGTCGGACTCAGCTGAAGCAACTGAGCACAGGCACACACTTTCTGAGGTTGGCCATTCCAGCAGATATTTGCAAGATTGGAGAAGGCAATGGCACCCCATTCCAGTACTCTTGCCTGGAGAATCCCATGGACGGAGCAGCCTGGTAGGCTGCAGTCCATGGGGTCACTAAGAGTCGGACACGACTGAGCGACTTCATTTTCGCTTTTCACTTTCATGCATTGGAGAAGGAAATGGCAACCCACTCCAGTGTTCTTGCCTGGAGAATCCCAGAGACGGGGGGAGCCTGGTGGGCTGCCGTCTATGGGGTCGCACAGAGTCGGACACGACTGAAGCAATTTAGCAGCAGTAGCAGCAGCAGTCTTTACTTTAAGTAAGGCTTTCTTATCTCTCCTTACTATTCCTACTATTCTTACTCTTCTTACTATTCTTTGGAACTCTGCATTCAGATGGGATAGCTTTCCTTTGCCCCTTTTCCTTTTGCTTCTCTTTTTTTTTCTCAACTATTTGTATATATTGTGTTTCTTTTTCTTGGGGGTGGTTTTGGGCACCGCCTCCTGTACAGTGTTATGAACCTCTGTCCATAGTTCTTTGGAACTCTGTCTATCAGACCTAATTCCTTGAATCTGTTTGTCACTTCCACTGTATAATCACAAAGGATTTGATTTAGGTCATACCTGAATGGCCCAGTGGTTTTTCCCTACTTTCTTCAATTTAAGTCTGAATTTTTCAGTAAGGAGCTCATGATCTGAGCCACAGTCAGCTCCAGGTTTTGTTTTTACTCACTGTATAGAGCTCCTCCATCTTCGGGGCTGCAAATAATGTAATCAATCTGATTTCGGTATTGACCATCTGGTGATGTCCATGTGTAGAGTTATCTCTTGTGTTGTTGGAAAGAGTGTTTGCCATGACCAGTATGTTCTCTAGGCAAAACTCTGTTAGCCTTTGCCCTCCTTCATTTTGTACACCAAGGCCAAACTTGTCTGTTACTCCAGTTATCTCTTGACTTCCTACTTTTGCATTCCAACCTCTTATGATGAAAAGGACATCTTTTTTTGGTGTTAATTCTAGAAGGTCTTGCGGGTCTTCATAGAACTGTTCAACTTCATCTTCTCTGGCATTAGTGCTGGGGGTATAGACTTGGCTTTTACTTCCTCAATTCCTCCCCCATTCTGTCCTATAAAAGCAGCTGGAATCCAGACCCCCAAAAGATGGTTATTTTGAGACATTTGTCAACCATTTTCTTCTGTCAACTGGCTTTCTGAATAAAGTCATATTCCTTGTCTCAATAGCTTGCTGCTGGGTTAACTGGCCTGTCATGCTGCAAACAGACCAAGCTTGAAATTGGAAACAAATATATTGACTTTGTTGGCAAAGTGATATCTCTGCTTTTTAATTCCTGTCTAGGTTTGTCATAGCTTTCCTTCCAAGGAGTAAGGTACCTTTTAATTTCATGACTGCAGTCACATTTGCAGTGATTGTAGAGCCCAAGAAAATAGCATTTGTCATTGCCTCTACCTTCCCTTCTTCTATTTGCCAGGAAGTGATGAGACCAGAGGCTGTGATCTCAGTTTTTTTAATGTTGAGTTTTAAACCAGCTTTTTCAATGTCCTTTTTCACTTTCGTCAAGAAGCTCTTTAGTTTTTCTTCACTTTCTGCCATTAGAGTGGTACCTTTTGCATATTTGAGGTTGTTGATATTTCTCCCAGTCATCTTGATTCCATCTTGTGATTCATCCAGCTTGGCATTTTGCATGATGTACTCTGCATATAAGTTTCATAAGAAGAATGACAATATACAGCCTTATCGTACTTATTTCCCAGTTTTTGAACCAGTCAGTTGTTCCATGTCTGGTTCATCTCAGGAGATAGGCAAGATGGTCTGGTACCCCCATCTCTTTAAGAATTTTCCACAATTTCTTTTGACCCCCACACAGTCAAAGGCTTTAGTGGAGTCAGTGAGTAACAGTACATGTTTTTCTGGAAATCCTTTGCTTTCTCCATGATCCAGCAAATGTTGACTATTTGATCTCTGGTTCCTCTGCCTCTTTGAAATCTAGCTTGTACATCTTGCTTCATGTACTGTTGAAGCTTAGCTTGTTGAAGTATTTTGAGCATAATCTTGCTAGCATGTGAAATGAGCACAACTGCCTGGTAATTTGAACATTCTTTGGCATTGATCTTCTTTGGAATTGGAATGAAACTGACCTTTTCCAGTCCTGTGGCCACTGCTGAGATTTCCAAATTTGCTGGCATATTGAGTGCAGCACTTTAGCAGCAGCATCTTTTAGGATTTTAAATAGCTCAGCTAGAATTCTGTCATCTCCATTAGCTTTTTCCGTAGTAATGCTTCTTAAGGCCCACTTCACTTCACACTCCAGGATGTGTGACTCTAGGTGAGTAACCATACTGTCATGGTTATCTGGGTCATTAAGATCTTTCTTATATAGTTCCTCTGTTCTTGCCACCTCTTCTGCTTCTCTTAGGTTCTTTCTGTTTCTGTCCTTTATCGTGCCCATCCTTGCATGGAATGTTCCCTAGATATCTCCAGTTTTCTTGAAGAGATATCTAGTCTTTCCCAGTCTATAGTTTTCCTCTATTTCTTTTCATTTAAGAAGGCCCCTTTACCTCTCCTTGCTATTCAAGACATACACACAACAACATCTTTGAGATATTTCATAGATACTGAAACCTGCTCCAGGTGGGGCAAGTTAATGATTAATGATGGTATGCTGCCCACAAGCAGGTAGACCCCAGACCAGTTGGACCTGAAGGTTAATGATGCTGACTCCTAGTTACCTCACCACCAGCCCAGCAGAAGAATGTCCAGGAGCTGATCACGCCCTCTTTAAACAGTTAACATAAAACTTCTCACTATCTTCCCCAAATTGGGACCCATAGTTTTGAGGGCATGAGCTAGCTGTGGCCTGCTTTGAGGGCAAAGCACTAAAGCTATCCTTTCCTACTTCACCCAAGACTCTGTCTCTGAGATTTGATCGGCACCAGTGTATAGAGATGCTGAGATTTCCGCACCAGTATTAATGTGAGGTGGCATGGGAAGGGGTGGTGGTGGCTGGGTGTGAAGTGGTGTTGCAGACAATCTGAGGCTAGAGGAAGCCCCTTAGGGACCCCCCCTCCCCCCTGCCCCCAACTGAGATCCAGTGGATCTGCGAAAGTGAAGGCAGCTCTGGGAGGAGAGAGAGGTTCCTCTTCCTTTCGACGGTAGGGTTTGGAGTTCTGTAGGTAAACTGAGTCCAGGGGCCTAGCTCTGCTTGTTGCTTGGCAGGCTCCACCTTATGCCCAAGCACAGGGCAGGCAGAGCTGGACTAACTGCTTTTCTCTTGGGGGGCAGGTGGGAACGTTAAGTGCCCAGATTGAGGAGGTGACGTTGGAGCTCAGGTGGGGAGCGCTGGGTCCCAGTCCCTCTGCAAGAAGGGACACAGAGGTCCTCTGCCAACGCGGCCTCCAGCCTCCCCGCCCCTGTCCAGTTGAGCCCGGGAGGAGCTCGGCGCGTCCCCGCCTAGAGGCGGAGCGGGGGCTGGGCCTGAACGGATTGGGCGGGGTTGGTCGGGGACGTGAGGCTGAACGGGGCCCCACACAGGCCGCGGCGGCTGGCTCGGGCCCCTAAGGTCCCAGCAGCGGCTGGAGGAGGAAGCCAAGCGGTTGAGGAGAAGGGGAGGTGGAGGAGGCCGAGGTGGAGCGCCACTCGCCGAAAACTCTCTTCCCCGGCTCAGCAGGGAAAGGTACAGCACGCGCCTGCTCCCCGATCCTCGACCCCCGGCCGCCGGCCCCATTCCGGCGCAGGCTGGGGCTGCGCCGACCGCGGGAGGGTGAGGGGCACGCAGCAGCCCCGAGGGCTCGGCCGGTCCGGGGCTCCGGCAGCTAGAGCGGCGGTCGTGCGGGAGGGCGAGGGTGTCCGGTGTTCCCGGAGGCTGGCGGGGGCGGTGGGTGCCGCGCCCCTTTGCTCGTGTTGCGGGAGGCGGCGGTCCGACCCGGTGGCGGTGGTTCCCGGGGCAGGGGCTGCGCTGGGGTGGAGGGCAGGCGGGACCCTGGGGCTGCGTGCGACAGGAGAGCACCCCGTGCGCCCGGCGGGCGTCCTCGGTGGGAGCAGACAAAGCCGGGCGCTGACGCCCCTCGACTGCTCGGGCGACCCAGAGGGTGGGCGCTGGGGAGGGAAGAGAAGGCGCCAGGGCGATGGTCGGGACTCTGGAAGAGGCTGGGCCGTCCTCCCAAAGGGCCTCCAGGCAGTCTCCTCGCGGGGGGTATGGGAGGAGTCCCCCGGACAGGGTGGGGAGCAGCTCTCTCCGAAGAGCCAACTAGGGGCTCACAGGCTGCTGTAGGTTAGGCTCCCTACCTACTCAGAAAGGGGTAGGGAGTGTTGAGTGCCCAATTTGGAGGAGGGGCTTAGAGACAGAGCCGGTGAGAGGCCTGGGGACCCCCTCGGAGCTTGCACCAGGAAAAGGCATGGCCTGATAAGACAAGCGCTGTAGCTGGCAACTGTGGTGAGTTGTCCCCACAGGTTGGTTGCAGGATCTGCCGGTGGTGGCACATCCCGTGCTAGACCGCGAAGTAGGTGGGTAACTTGTCTGTGTCTGGAGCAGGCAGCAAAACGGCAGGTGTCTAGAGGGGGTCATTGGAATGGGTATGCATGCATCTGAAAGTGTGTAGCGAAGGACCCACATCTGCGTTTTGCATCTTTGCCCCTCCTCCTCTTTCCTCTAGTTAGCTGGGGTCGAAGCATCCCAGTTCCTGCCTCTGGCTAATGCCTCCACTAGGATTCCAACGTAGTCTGCTCCCTGTCCCTCATTCTTCAGTTACCTCTCCTCTTGGATCATTCACAACAGTACCTTCTTAACATGCTTTGGCACCCCCCCCCTTCCATTTTATGACCCTCCCCCACCTTTTTTTCTTCATCCCTCATTCTCCCCCGGCTACAGATGACCTCACTTCCCTTCACAGTAATACTTCTCCAGAGAGCTGCCTGTACCTATGGTCTCTCTGTTCTTCAGCTCACTTGACCTGGCTTTGGTCCCACTGCTTCATTGAAACTGCCCTAGTAAAGGTCTCCGGTGGTTTATACTCCCCTATAAGCATATCTTCCTCGGCCTCCCTTGGTCTAGATCATTCTTTGTAATGTCCTGTCTTGACTTTTGGTTTTCTTCCTCACAAACCCCCTTTCCTCCTACCAAAGCCCTTCCTTACTTGTTTTTAAGGATGACTTTTTCACACAGTTGTAAATGTTGGAGGATCCTGGGCTCTGTTCTTAGCCCCCTCCTTTCTCCTGAGTCCCTTCTATTTACGTTCCCCTCAAGCTCTCATTTTTTTCTTCTAATTTTTAAAATCATTAATTTCAAACATTAATTTACAAGCACAAATCTTAAATGTATATCATTTTCATTCTCATAATTTTATGTAGCAAATTTTATCTTCAGTTCTAACCTCTCTATCCAGCCACAGTCTAATGATTTATGATGTTATAGGTATGAAAACTTAATATGGATGAAACAGAGTTCTGACTGCAGTCCCCAAGCATGACCCTCCTGTGGCCTTCCCGTCTCAGTAAAGGCCCAATAACCCACCTGCCGTCAAAGACAGGAAACTAGGTGGCATCTTTTTCCTTCTCTCCATAGTTGGTATTACAGCAAGTTCCTTTGCCAAATCTATCTCAGGCCTATTCTTCATACTCTGACTCCATGCTACTGCCCTAGGCTACTGCCCCAGGCCAAGCTATCTTTTCCGTCTTGCCTTAATACTGTAGTAGCCTCTGCCTGCTTTCCCCAAGTCTGCAATTGCCTCCTCAAATCCGTTTTAACAGCAACAAGAACAATTTAGAAAAATATTGAGTAGTCTCATTCCTCTAAGAGCCTAAACAGCTCCCTTTTGTACTTGGAGTAAAATTTCAAAGCTTTCCCCTGGCCTTTCAGGTCTCCCATGATCTGGTCACTGCTGACCTCCCCTAGGCTAATCCTGACCACTGTCCCCTTTGCATTTTTCTGACAGCCACACCTGAATCACTTCTGCCGTTTGAACACTTAAGCTTTTTCCTGCCCTGTGGCCTTTGCCTGTGCTGTTTTCTCTGCCTAGAATGTACTTCCAATGTTTTCTACTGGACTGGCTCTGCTCCTTCTTATTTTTCAGGTCTTGCCTCAAATATGCCTTCCCATCATTCTTTGTAATTCATCATAGCACGTGGTTTACTTTCTTCATTGTGCTTATCACAGTTCATAACCATTTGTTGCAGCTGTCTGTTTACTTTGTGTAGCGTCCTAAGGACTGGCCCACTGTTGCATCTGGAGCATCTAGCAGAATGCCTGGAATGTAGCCAATATTCAGGAAATCTTCAGCCAGGTGGGAAGGCCAGGCAGTGCAGGAGCCCCCTGTAAATCTCAAGTGATCATAGGACTTTTATTTTCTTTCCTTGAAAGCAGTTGTGCAAATCACTGCAAGAATCTGAGGGGGCCAGTGGGAAAAGGGAAGTAGAGATGGTACAAATGGCTTAAAGGCAGGCCTGTACATGTAGTGGCAGATTGGATGGATTTGGGGGGGGTGTGGAGTTGATGTGGATTGCTGTGGGTTGGGGATCAATGCTTTCCTTTGCTCCCTTTGGTGGAAATCCAGATTAGATCAACAGAAGGGTATGTACCTGTGTGCTTGTGTATGTTTTCTAACTCAGGAACTAGAGATGGCCTGGCAGCCAGAGCTTTATTTCAGGTTACTTTCTTGGGTGACTGCTGGGTACCCAGCCCTGGGGGCAGAGAGTTGACGGGGAGGAAGAAGCTGAGGTCTGGGGGTCTCTAGTCCTTTATCTTCCCACCCACAGCTCTCTTCTTTGCACAAAGGAGCCCAGCTGAGAAATGAGCTGTTTGGCTAGTGTTCTCAGAATGAAGTCAAGGGTCCTCAAATCTGGGGGTGGGAAGTGCAGCCTTAGTCAGGGAGACTGGTGATGGAGCAAGATAACACTGTGAGGTGAGTGCTAGACCTAGGGGCTTGGGGTTCAGATCACAACTGGGCTGGCATGCCTAGGAAAGGCTTTGGGCTGGGATAGAACGGGGAGAAAAGAGGGTGTCCTGGGTGGGAGAAATTGAGCAGAGGCCAAGAGGCTAGTCCAGGGCCCTGGTATACTCACTGAGTGCCAGGCAGTATTCTAAGGACTTTGCAAATATTAGCTCCTTTCATCCTCTTAACAGCTCTATAAGGTAGGTCTTATTCCCATTTTACAGATTGGAAGACCAAGGCATAGTCATCCAGCTCAATAGTCACAGAGGAAGGATTTGAACTTAGGCAATCTGGCTTCAGAATCCATGCTCTAAGTCACTCTACTCGGTCACTTCTTTCTTACCTCTCAGACATGTGAGCTGAAGTCTTTTCACCAAGTGTTTTTTTTCCTGCTCCCAAAGGTGCTTGGCCTTGGGGCTGGAGAGGTAGGAAAGAAGTCAAACCCTCTAAGGTAGAAGGGGTCCTTACTCAGAGTGGGTGGCTGAGTCTGTCTGTTTCATGCCTCTCCTTTTCTTCTAGGAGGGGCATTGTGCCCAAGCCAAATAGGGTGTCATGCATAATGCGATTTTGGGGAGCTAGGGAGGACATTTTCTTCTGGTACAAAAACAGCTCCCTGCTTGAGATGCCACCATTAGAATGTCACGTCTTTGATTCAGCATTGCCCCATTGCCCTCTTCATCTGCCTGTGGGGACTCCAGAGAGGTCAGATAGGAGCTCTGCAGATAAACTAGCCTATTCTGGATTCAATCTAGGATGTTATGAGGTGGAGGTTCAGACTTGACCTTGGGAAACCTGGATGGGGGTCTAAGTAGAGCTGGGTTGAAGGTGGGAGCAGAGCTGGGGGAACAGAGAAATGGGAACTGAAAAGAGCTTACTCTACTTCAGTATTGGCCCTGTCCTTACTTCTTTCTGTGTCTGTAAAATGAGAGTCCAGAGACGTTTTTTCTTTGATCCCCAGAGGCTGTGGAAGCCAGGAACTCCTTGAGGTCCATGCTTGAATACCTTCTTGAAGACCCAGGGCAAAGGAGCAAGGACTTCTCATGGGATGCCAGCCTGCAGGAACTGGGCCAGAAAGGAGGGGGTGGGCAGGAGGGTGTGGCAGCCCTGTCCTTTGAGGCTTTTCTGTTTGGTCATGAGGATGCCTCGGGGCAGGTGACTTGGCCTTCCAGGGGCCTGGCTAAATAGGCAGAAAAAAGGTTTGTTGACCACACAGGGATGGAGTCTCCTTGTTCCACATTCTGACCCCAGGTTTTAGGGGATCTGCTTATCTATCACAGCAGACCTCCCAGTCCCCCAGGGAAAGAGGGAGATTCGGAGGCATTCTCTTCTGCATTTTCCACATTGTTGCTGGAAGCTAATTAAGCCCATGTTTCTGAGGAGTGCTTCTTCTCTGAAGTATGCAATGGGCTTGTCCACCCTGCCCGAGTCCTTGTCTGCTGAGTTGAGGTGAAGACAGGCTAGAGCTGAGTGTGGACTTCCCAATAACTGGCCCTGGGCCTTGTTACCTGGAACTGGCACCTGACATCTGTGCCCCATCCCGGTGCTTGGAGCCACTGGGAACACAGGACTGGGTCCCCACTCATCAGGATAAGAGTGAGCCAAGCCAGATGTGATATAGTGGAACGTGGTTCAGAACAGCTTCTTGGAGGAGGTGGTGCTTTAAGGGGCCTTTGAAGTCCTGGGTGGCTTTGGCCAACACAGGATGGGATGGTTTTCCTGAGGTGGAGCAGGAGCCCAAGCCTGGACAAGTCAGTTGAAGCACTGATTGCCAAGTCACTGAGTCTAGACTTGATTCACTAGGCCCCCAAGGAGCCGTCGAAGCTTGCCATGAATGCAAGGACTTGATTACATCAGTGGTCTATAAAAGTATTTCTCAAACTCTAGCATACATGTGGGTCATCTCGGCAGCTTGTTAATAATAGTCAGGTTCCATTTCAACAGGTCTGGGATGGGGCCCAAGATTCTGCATTTCTAACAAGCTCCTGGTTGGTGTGGTGCTGCTGGCTTATGGGTTATCTTTGTGTAGTGAGGGTTGAGACTGGGGACTTTGGGCCAGGCAGATGCAGGGATGGGCACAGATCAGGTGAGACCTGAAACAGGTAAATGAGACTGTCTTGGCTCCTGCGGACTGTGTTGGGGGAGGTGTAGAGACTACTTGTATGAGGGTAGGGCAGAGGGGAGTTATGAAGAGGGTATGGGATGGAGGGGCTACTCTGTTGGGAGGTGGGGCCAAGTGAGGGGCTTCTGGGAACTTGGGTCTCAGACTGGGAACACAAGCCTGATTTCTAGGTTGCCAGACTTTGAGGAGCTCCCGAAACCATGAGAAAGTATCTTAGGTGACTGCCCCAGGGCAAGATGACACGTGGGTAGCATGTTGGGCATCTTATCTCTCCCCACAGCCAAGCTGGCCTATGGTTAGCCAATCTGGGGTGAGCACCCTTCCTCTAGCCAGGGTGTGGCCAAGGAGATTAGGGAAACAGCTGACTCCAGCCCTAGACATGCCATCTTCTCCTCAAAGCCCCGAAAGTCTCCCCAGTTGCTGAGCCATTACCCCCCAGCAAGTAACCCTTATCGCTGCCTGGCCTGCGTGAGTCCTTGAAGCTGCCCTGATGGTTGCATGAGTTGCTGTTGGGCCACGTGGGCGTGGGGAGGCGTGAATGCTTCTCTCTGCTCTGCCCCTGGCTGGGTCACTACAAGCAAGTGACTGCTCTGCCTTGAGGCCTCAGTTTCCTGTCAATTGAGGGATTCAGTCTCCTCCCGGGGGAGCAGTGGGGAGAGTTGCAGGGTTTGTTGAATGGAACACTGCATCTTCCCAGAATGGCAGCTTAATACATTTTAATCCTGATTACTACTGAAACTCATGTGCTAAAGATGGAGTACAGAGAGTGATTTGCCTAGAAGAGCTGTCCAGCTTGATTTGGGGGAGTCTCCCAAGACCCCTTGTTCTCTGGGCTTTGCATAGCCTGAAAGGTAGTATCTGAGGCCCCTGGTCAAGGAGGTCCCTCTAGACCCTAGCAGAAGTGTAGGTAGTCACCCTACCCAAAGGAAGGTAGGAAGTTCAGTTCAGTCGCTCAGTCGTGTCTGACTCTTTGCGACCCCATGAATCGCAGCGTGCCAGGCCTCCCTGTCCATCACCAACTCCCAGAGTTTAACCAAACTCATGTCCATCGAGGGACATGAGTTTCCTGTCAATTGAGGGATTCAGTCTCCTCCCTGGGGAGCAGTGGGGAGAGTTGCAGGGTTTGTTGAATGGAACACTGCATCTTCCCAGAATGGCAGCTTAATACATTTTAATCCTGGATTACTACTGAAACTCGTGTGCTAAAGATGGAGTACAGAGAGTGATTTGCCTAGAAGAGCTGTCCAGCTTGATTTGGGGGAGTCTCCCAAGACCCCTTGTTCTCTGGGCTTTGCATAGCCTGAAAGTAGTATCTGAGGCCCCTGGTCAAAGGAGGTTCCTCTAGACCCTAGCAGAAGTGTAGGCAGTCACCCAACCCAAAGGAAGGTAGGAAGTTCAGTTCAGTCGCTCAGTCGTGTCTGACTCTTTGCGACCCCATGAATCGCAGCATGCCAGGCCTCCCTTTCCATCACCAACTCCCAGAGTTTAACCAAACTCATGTCCATCGAGTCGGTGATGCCATCCAGCCATCTCATCCTCTGTCGTCCCCTTCTCCTCCTGCCCCCAGTCCCTCCCAGCATCAGAGTCTTTTCTAGTGAGTCAGCTCTTCACATGAGGTGGCCAAGGTACTGGAGTTTCAGCTTCAGCATCATTCCTTCCAAAGAACACCCAGGACTGATCTCCTTCAGAATGGACTGGTTGGATCTCCTTGCAGTCCAAGGAACTCTCAAGAGTCTTCTCCAACACCACAGTTCAAAAGCAGCAATTCTTTGGCACTCAGCTTTCTTCACAGTCCAACTCTCATATCCATACATGACCACTGGGAAAACCATAGCCTTGACTAGATGGACCTTTGTTGGCAAAGTAGTGTCTCTGCTTTTGAATATGCCATCTAGGTTGGTCATAACTTTCCTTCCAAGGAGTAAGGTAGGAAGAGCAGACACTAAAGACACTGGTTCTGCTGCCCTGGGCAGTGCCAAGAGGGGCTTTCAGGCTGAGCTCCCAAAGTGTCACTCATAACTCCTAAAAGGGGACCCCGTGCTCCCCTCCTTGATTCCTACCCATGGTCTCCCTGCTGTGCAGGCTGTCCTGAAGGGTGGACTGTTGCACTTAGTCGTCGTGTCTAACTCTCTGTGACCCCATGGACTGTAGCCCGCCAGGCTCCTCAGTCCATGGGATTTCCTAGGCAAGAATACTGGAGTGGGTTGCCATTTCCTTCTGCAGCTGGAACCTGCATCTCCTGCTTTGGCAGGCTGATCCTTTACTGCTGAGCCACCAGGGAAGCCTGAGGGGTTGGGAGGAGGAAGTGTTTCTCAAAGACTGTTCTGAGAAGCCTCAAGGTTTCAGGGGACAAACAAGGGTAGAAACTGGAAAAGCCACTCTACAACTCTGTGGGAGATTCAGAATACATTTAAAAGACTCTGACAAGTCCTGTAGAAAAGAAACTGGTATTTCCTAAACTGATTTGATCATAGAAAGAAAAATTTTTTGAAGACATCCTAATAATGACTACCTGACCAATAAAACACCTGATGGGAGGGGCTGATGTGGGAGGATGTTGTTCCATGAGAGACTGTAAACATGGGTGATAGGTGGGCCCAGAAGTGCCAGGGAGGGGAGGTAGGATGGAGCAATAGCTTCCTGGGAGAGGTGGACTTGGTGGTGTGGGTTCAGTTTGGACAGTCAGTGGAAGAAAAGAGCACTGTAGAGGGAGGGATGGCCAGGAGGGGACTGGGGCCCAGAACCAGTCCTGGGTTCTAGGACTCGGGTTCTAGGAAGCTTTGCTTCACTTGGTGGGTGGGCAAGGGACCCAACAGTAGCCAGGCCTGAGTCTTAGGGATTCTGGGAGGGCCTCCTACCCCATCATACCCTGCTGTCTTCTTGCCCTACAAGTTCTCTCCCATCCTTTAATCTCAGAGAGTGGGATTGTGATTCCTGGGCAACAGGCTAAAACCTCTCTATGCCTCAGTCTCATTGGTACTGTGAGGATAATGCTATCTCCCTTTTAGGGTTGTGTAACACCCAGATTCTTGTTGCCTGCTCTTAGTGTGATTGACAGGGCTGCAGGCAGTGTCTCCAGGAGGATCCAGGGAAGCAGACTGTCAGAGATTTGAAAGGCACAAAGGTCAGGAAAAGACTCTGATGCTGGGAGGGATTGGGAGCAGCAGGAGAAGGGGACGACAGAGGATGAGATGGCTGGATGGCATCACTGACTTAATGGACATGAATCTGAGTGAACTCCGGGAGTTGGTGGTGGACAGGGAGGCCTGGTGTGCTGCAATTCATGGGGTTGCAAAGAGTCAGACATGACTGAGCGACTGAACTGAACTGAACTGAAGGTCAGGAGAGAGCATTGATAGAGCATTGATGGGGTTTCATTGTTGATGGCTCATTATGTTGACCTCGCAAACAAAGAATAAAATCACAGTGATCCTTGAAATGACCAAATTGCCCAAATGACATTCTGTTTTCTCACTGGCCTACCTTCTCAAAGCTATGAGACCACCAGATTCCAGACCTCTGGCTACGTGACCACAGGACTCAACTACAGGCTAAAAATTAACCATCCCTTCAGAGAATTTTTCATTGGTGGGGTATAAGAAAGACCCTGTCAGAATTCTCCTTAAGGGCCAGTCACCCTCTCGTTTCACTCTAATAAATTTCCCTTTTCTTGCCTGACAGTCCGGCTTGCTCTCTTTTTCTTTGCACTCACCTTGAGGCTTGGGGTAGGGTCTTGATTAGAACAGAAGAGTGATCTGGAAGGGCGAGAGAAGGAGTGAGTGAGGACTGGCTTTCTAGGGGAGTGGCTAGCAGGGTGGGGATATCTGGGCAGAAGGTGGAGGTTTCACATGCCCTATGGGCCAGGTCTGGGTGTGGGAGTCTTGGGGTCCAGTGGGAGTGTGCAGAAGACAAAGGGCCTGCGGGCAGGGAAGAGGTGTCAGGGACCTGTCTTCATTCATTAGGCCACTGGGAACCATTGAAGGCTTTTGGGCAGTGCAGTGGTTTGATCAGAACAGTGTTTTAGTAAGAAAAGTGGCTGGGTGTGATGGTGGGTGAGGAGTACAGGACTCCCTACTGGGCTTCCTAAGAGAATTGCTGTGCTCTTTCATGTCTCAAGCATGGGGCCAGGGATGAGTGAACTGCTCATAGTCATTTTCAGAGCTCTGAGTCATTTTCCCAAAAGGTTAAGAATCTCACTTTTGTCACTTTCTCGGAAGGGGTGTCTAAAGTGTAAGACAGGGAGAATCCCTGGGCCTGTGCTCCTCCTGCCTCCCCTGTAGCTGGGAGAGGAGGTCAGTGAGGTCACCTTTCCTTGCCCCTTGTCACACCTCATTTCCTCTGAGGTGTGAGGACTCTGTTCAGCAGCTCAGGTGGAGGTGATGGAGGTGATGGTATGGCATTTCAAACAACAATCCAGAAATTGCCATAATAGTGCATGTGGGTAAGAGCCCTACTTGCTGACAACAGCTCTCAGGGAGGCCCTGGGTGCTCAGTGAGCTTTCTTACCCAGTTCAGCTGCACCCTCTTCTTCCTTTGCCCCTGTTTCTTTCTTCTTCAACTAGGCAGGAACCCAAGGTTTCTCCTGCTCTCTCTAAATCAGGAGTCAGTAGGAGGGGATGAAGAAAAACATTTGGATTCAGCCAAACCAGGATGACTTAGCTGTGTTGGGGCAGGTAAATTCAGTACCCCTGCCTCTCAGTCTAGGTTCCATTAAAAAAAATAACTTATTTAGTTTTGGTTGCACTGGGTCTTCACTGCTGCCGTGGCCTTCTCTCTAGTTGTGGTGACTGGGTGCTAGTCTGAAATTGTGGTGCCTGGACTTGTCGTTGTGGTGGCTTCTCTTGTTGGAGCAAGGGCTTTAGGCATGCAGGCTTCAGTAGTTGTAGCTCTTGGGCTCTAGAGCACAGGCTCAGAAGTGGTGGCATTCAGGCTGAGTTGCCCTGTGGCATGTAGGATCTTCCCAGACCAGGGATCGAACCCATGTTTCCTGCACTGGCAGATAGATTCTTTAGCTGCTTCTTGGGGGAGGGTGTTAAGGAAGGTTTGATTTAAGACCAAGAGAAGCAGCACTTGGAAATGAGTTGTAATTTATTAGGAAACAGAACAAAGAACCCAGCCACCTTCTGCAGCCTTGTCTGAGGCCCTGATGGACACATAATTCCTCTCCTTGTGGTGCATGGGGCATGAGCTATTTCCCAAAGATGGGAATGCTGGCAGTGCCAGCAAGTAGCATGATTGGGTCTCAAATCTGGGTTCTAGGACATCTGGTTTGATGCCCTTTTCTCAAGTCACAGACCCCTCAGAGCCTATCTCCACACCTTCAGCCATGCCTTCCTACCCACAACCAGACCTATTCCCCAGGCCAGTCCAGCCCAGCCCCACCCCAAACTACTGACTCCAGGGAGAGAGGGCTGATGGGTGCTCTCAGTGGACAGGCAAATAGCTAGACCTTAAGTCTGCTAAGTAGGAGACACACAGGACCACCAGTGGGCAAATGTTCATAGCAAAGACTTTTTAAGTGAGGTCTTTAAGTGTTGAACGCACATATCTCTTTTACTTTCTTCTGTTTTGGAAAATTAAAAAATCATATACACTTAGTGCAAAACTTTGAGTTAATCTGAGAAAGTAACTCAAGAAAAGATGATGAATTTGATTCATTCTCTGGCTTTAAGAAAGAGTAAAATCTGAGCCTTAATATCTTAGTATATTTTAGATTGCCAGATGACAGGTTGTGGAACCTCTCTGAAACTCACTCAGTTTTGTCCTCTGTAGAAGGGGGATATTGACATGATTAACCTAAACATTCCATGCCAAATTGCCCTCTGTACCTCAGACATACTCAGTGAAAAATAGTGGTAACAGCGATGATATAATTATAAGAACAGACTTTTCTTGATTCTAAAAGCTGGTGAGTTTTTAAGTTTGTCTTTGAACTCAACAAAAGAACTTGAAGAATATATTTATTGTCTAAGCTCAGTGTTTAAACTCTGTAGGTGTTTTAGGGATTAAATCATGGGGCCCACATACGCATTTTGAAATGAACACCATTGGCTTTTCTGACTTGGTTCCAGCTCTTTCTGAGGCTGGCAGGTGATAGCAAGGGTGGAGGGTGGTGGTGTTCTGCTTCAGGGTTGAACTTTATGAAGAGCTCTTTATTGGGTGATCCTGTATAAGGAGAGCACAGTTAAACCACCTTGGAGTTACCAGGAGAGGAAAATCTTGGGCCAGAGAGAAGAGGTGACTGTTTAGAGGGAATTATCATTTAGCCGCTCTTAGAACTTTCTTTTGTGCTACCAAAATCACTATCCTTGTCACTATTTATGGAGGGTAAAACCAAGGGCAAAGGGCTGTGGTCTGGCAAGCCTTAAGTCAGTCCCCATGGGACCCACAGCCCACCTGACTAATGCCTTGGCCAGGAGGCGAGTGGCCTCTGGGCAGCAAGTTTTGGCAGTGTAGCTAGCCCTGGGTGCCTGGTACAGTTTGTACAGTGCCACTGTGTGGGGAGGGGTAAGACAGAAGTGCCAGATCGAGGACTGTCCTCAGGCCTGCTGCTCTGGGAGGCTGACCGAGGGCCTGAGAGGTGGGCAAGTGCAGGGTAGAGAGCTGAGCTGGGCATTGACAAGCCTGCTTTGCCCTTCACTCTGTCTGGGTGTCCTCTTTCACACCTGTGAACGTTTCTGAGCCTGTTTCCTCATCTTTTAAATGGGCACCAGGGTGTTTGGGAGGATTAAATGATGCCATGAATGGAAAGTGCCCAGCACAGGGCCTGGCACACGAAGGGCTCAATTAATAGAGATTTGCTCTGGGGTTTATTTAGTAACTGGACGGTGGAGAGATGTTTTCTTCATGATCATGCCTGCCACCTGTGCTCTGTGATAAACCAGGTTGAGTTTGGGGGTGATGAGCAGAGAAGAGGGAGCTTTGCAGGAAGGGAGCTTTGCAGGAAGGAGCCTCTTCCTGCAAATGCTGCCTGAACCAGCAAAAGCCTTGGATATCTCAACTATGCCATTAGGAGCCTGAGTCCTGCGCTGAGTAGAATGGGGACCCCACCCGTAGCTTGGGAGCCCCACCTGTGGCTCCAGAGCCTCTCTTAGAGAGGAAAATCTTTCCTTGAGAGAGCCATGAGTGGGGTCCCCACTCTACTTAGAGAGCCCCCCACCCCCTCGGGGCTGGAGCTGAAGCACAGATCGGCTTTGTGCAGAGTCACGAGGGGCAGGCAAGGGGGAACTGCGCCTGGCCGAGCTGCCTCACAAGCCTCAGTTCTTGTCAGTGATTTTGAAAGAGTCATTGGAAACTGCTGACTGTGCTGACTTCCTTCCCTCCAGAACTATGAGGCTGCGGCTCCTGGCAGGGAGAGGGGAGAAGCCCTGCCGGGAGGCTACCTCTTCATCTGCCAGCTCACACCTCCTTGGCCTCAAGTGCCCTGTCTTCTGAATGGGTGGATCTCCATGTGGGCACATTAGCTCAGGTCAGGGGCTGGGTAAGGCCACGCCTGCAGGTGATGCCTTATGCAGTGGGGCTGGGAGAGGGGCCCTCGGCTGTGTAGGGGCAGGCTCAGCCCTGCGATGGGAGGTGGCCCGGAGAAGCATTCCTAACTCTCCTGAAGCCCCAAGGAAAGAACTGGGCTCTGGAATCAGGCCACCAGGGCCCTTCTCTTGCATGTGGGTCCCTGAACCAATTTTTGTCTTTCTTACTTCACAGGCTTGTTGTGAGGGGGAAAGGAGACGACCAGTTGACAGAGAACTTGTAAGGGTTGGTCCTGGTGTCATGATTGGCCACCCAAGTCATCCTGACCCCATCCTTGCTCTCACTCCCACATTCCTTCACTCAGCAAATCCGTAGGAGGTCACCACAGCATTTGTAGGCTCTGGCCCCCTCTTGCCTCTCACTTCCTCTGCTCTGGTGTCACTCTGTCAGAGAGGCTTCCCTGACCTCCCCATACAGAGCAGCTGCCTCTCCCCTTATCTGCTTTGCTCTGTGGCACCTGTCACCCCTGGCGACTCAGACAGTAAAGAATCTGCCTGCCAGTGCAGGCGATGTGGGTTCGATGCCTAGCTTGGGAAGATTCCCTTGGAGAAGGAAATGGCAACCCATTCCAGTATTTTTACCTGGGAAATCCCATGGACAGAGGAGCCTGATTGACTACACTCCATGGGGTCGCAAAGAGTTGAACACGACTGAGTGAATAACACAGACGCATACAGACACACATACACGCATGCACACACACGCATACACCTGCCACCCCAATCCTTGACGGGGAGGCATCTGGCTGTTTCTGTGCAAGAGCCAGTCACAGAGTAGCACTCACTCAACTTTACTGTTGTTTTTATTGTGGTAAAATACACAAAAAATTTATCACTTTATCCATAACATGCAGCTCAGTGGCTTTTAAATATATTCACCTTGTTGTGCTACCATCACCACTAAAACTGAAATTCTGTACCCTTTAAACACTAACTCCGTTTTCCCCCACTCCCCTGTCCCTGACAACTCCCATTGTACTTTCTGTCTCTCTGAAGTTGACTACTCTTCGTACCTCATATGAGTGGAATCATATAGTACTTGTCCTTTTGTGACTGATTTATTTCACTTAGCATCGTGTCTTCAAGGTTCATCCATGTTGTTGTGTGTATTAGAATTTCCTTCCTTTTCAAGGCTGAATAACATTCCATTGTATGCAGTTACCACATTTTGTTTATTCATCCATTGATGGACGCTTGAGTGGATTCCATCTTTTGGCTATTGTGAATAATTCTGCTATGAAGGAGGGGGAAGGTACATCTTGAGGGAAGCAAAACATATATCCCTCCAAAAACTTGAGTGGGAGCCCAAGATCCATTAGAGAACAGATGTGATGACAATACCCATTTTGCAGATGAGAAAACAGAGTCTTCCCTGGGTCACTTAGAGTTAGACCTCATCCCTGCACTCTGGGTCCTCTCTGAGGGTTTTTCCTGTGAACCATGGTTTCCATGAAAACCATGGTGTTAAAGGTAGTCCCAAAGGAGGAAACTATTTAGCAAGCTGAGTCATCAAGGGAGACACAAAAGTGTGTGTGTATATGTGTGTGTGTGTGTGTGTGTGTGTGTCGGGGGGTGTTGGGAACAGAAAGACAAAGGAGGATGAGGAGAGAAACAAAAGGTGTCTTCCTGGGGTTCCCCAAGGGCCATGGTGACTTGGGTGCCTCAGAACAGGGCTGGTATGGTCTTGAGGCTGATTTTCTCTCCCCAGATTCAGCCCTTCCCAGGGTAGTGAGTGACTATGAGTACCATCTCCCATCAGCCCTCCCCTGCCCATGGCCTGATTCACGTCACCAAGGGCAGTCTCACACCAGTGTAGTCACTGGCGTAGTAACCAGCTCTGTGGTCTCTTATACTTCTGTAGTTAATGGCTTCCTAGAGGGGTGGTTAGAGTTGGGATGTCAGGTCCTGCTCAGAAGGAGGGAAATTCAGGCCGTGAGGTCTCATCCTAAGGGTTGCTAAAGGGAGCCACAGTGAAACCTGTGCCTTTAGGACTTTGCTGGGGACACAGGACATTGGCTAATAGGGTCCGGGGTCCTGGCTGGCCTCATTCAAGGTACGGGTTGTGGATGTTGGCAATTTGATCTCTGGCAGTTCGATGTCAGAGCATGATCCACTCATTTTTGCTGAAGGTGGGAGGGATCTCTAGGATGGATTCCCTGGTTCCACTGCCAGCTGAGCTTTATGCCCATCAAAAAGACCCTATCCCTTCCCTGACTTCTCCCCTTCCTTTTTTCCCCTCCTCCACCCCTTCTCAGGTAGTCTCTGGTTTGTGTCTCTGCAGGCAGCTATAAGCTGGGTTCTTAAAACAATTCACTTAGTCTATCCCACCTTGCAGAGTATCAAGGGAAATATGAACTAGCCAGAGCACTCACCCCCCAGGAATGCCTTCCCGTCCTGCCTACCAGTGCCTTCGTGGGTCATGCCTTTGGCTCTGACAACCCCCCAAACACTGAGTTTAGGGCTGTCTTTTTTCCATGCAGTGCAGGCTCCCCACTTCTCTTCTGAAAAAGGCTTACAAGGCCTTTTAAAATTGTGCTTTTAGGGACTTTACGCATTTGGTTACAGGAAAGAAATGTGGCTAATAAAGACATTATGCTTGGAGAAAAGTCTAAGTGCCAAGAAGGAAGATGTGGCCCCTAGAGCCCCTTCCCCATGTTGGCCTGGGAGGGGCAGAGAACACTGCCGGTGGGAGGGCTCTGCAGAATGCAGCCCACATGCTTTGTCTCTTTCATTGATTGAGCTTACAGTTGGCAAATGGCCACCATATCTGATGCCTACTCCCCACCCACTCCCTGGCAAGACTGGTGGGATAGTCAGGCTGAGTCAAGGTTGGGGGTCGGTCATACACAGGCTGTGGGATAGTCTGGTTGATGCCAAGGCTAAGGTTTACCCTGATATTAGGGTTGGGGTCAAGGTTGAGGCTAAGCTCAGATGAAGACAGGTTCTTCTATACAAGAAATGGAGCTCTGGGCCCTAGAAGAGGTGGCTCCCTCCCTTTCTGTACTAGTCTCTTTGGGGATCATCCTCCCTTTCCCTTCCTCTCTGAGGTGACCTTGGCAGGTGGCCCCACCTTTTTTCTGTGCTATCATTGAATTCTCCCAGCAGTCCCACCAGATAGCTGTATCTATCCCCATTTTACAGAATAGAAACTTAAAGACTGAAGGAGGCAGGCATTTACACATCAGATGGGGCTTAGAAAAATATGTTCAGAAGACGGGGTACAGGTGCTATGCCTTTGGGGTGAGTTCAGAGGTATTTGTACGTGAAACCCAGAGAAGGGAAGACACCAGTCTGAGGTCACTGCCAAGAGAGACTGAGCTGGCGCCTGAATCCAGGTCTCTGGGTTCCCGGGCCAGTGTTCCCTCCATTCCCCCGGTGTCTTCTTGGGTCACAGACTGCTCTTGCCTTGTCCCCACATTGACCCACCCCAGCCTACCTTCCGTGACGGGCCAGGCCTGGCCCAGCAATCCTGCTTTTTTCACTTCCTGGCTGGCTAGCCTGGGTGAGGAGGGCTGGAGAGGGTCTGGCTAGGAGGAGTTCAGGCTCAGTCCTTCCCTGGGGTTGAGGGTGGGAGGAGCCTCATGGGCAGACACAGAGCCCCATTGTCAGGGCCGCTGTGCAAAGCAGCTGGTCTGGGATTTCTGGGCGTTTTTTACATTTGAAGAATAATTGCATTGTCTAGGGGGCCCTTGAGAATCCAAATCCCTCCCCAGACCTGTCAGGCAGTCCAGAGAGATTCCTCAGGACCAGTATCCCAGCTTCCCTCCCACTCCCTCCCTCCTGTGAGGAGCCTGAGGCAGAGAGGGGTTCCTTCAGAGAAACCGAGGTAGGGTTGCTTCTCCAGGGCACTAGGAGTATCTGTTGGGAGGAGACCATTTTAAGTCCCTGAGTTTGCTTAAGGAAGGTACAAGTGGCCCCTAAAGCTCTGGACAGAGCTCACACGAGCAAGCATGTGGCGTACAGAAGCCTGCTTATTGGAAGGGGTAGGCCCATTTTGGAGTGCGTCAGCTGTTGGGAGTCTGGACTCTAAAGGGTGACTGGAGGTGAGCCAGGTGGGCTAACCGCTTTGGTCATACAGTTGTCTGGGGTATGGTCATTCATCCTGGGATGACCCTGAGAAAAGGACAGGGAGACAGACACATTTGGGAGCCTGAGCTTGTATTCAGAAGGGAGCCAAGGATAGGCAGGCTTTTGTTTCTTCTGAGAGACAATTCTGGAAGGGTGAGGGGCTCCTGGGAGCCCGGTCCCTTGTGGCACTGTTTTTGTTGCAGTGTTCACTATTAGGGACGGAATTAGCCTGATAGGCTGAAGTGGGCTCCAATACTGAGGGGGATGGGGCGTCCTGCACCAACCTGGGTCATTGACATTCTTTGTGATTCACTCCCAGGGCTTGAGGAAGGGGTCACCAGTCTAGTCTGGGACCTCAGCCCTGCTCAGTGATTGTGGAACTGCAGTCTCACTTGAGTAATAGGCAGCAGGAGTTCCTGGGGGTGAGATGCTCATGCTTCGGGAACAGGCTGGGGTTGGGTGGTGATGGCTGCAAAGAACTCTCATTTCCAAGATGTCTGTAGCTTCCGGAAACATCAGTGGAGCAGGCCTTGCTGGTGGTTCAGTTAACACAGAGTCGTGCAGTCACACAGTTGCACAAGCTCTGTGTCCTTCATAAGGCTGTACATGTGTTAAGAGAACCCAGAGCCTCCTTCTGTAATGTGTGGGGAGGGATGTTTTCCATAGGCCTTCAGAGAGGCTAGGCTGGGGATACCTGAGTCTTTGGTGAAGCTGGAGTATGTGTATATGTTTGGAGGGGGCAAGGGAGTGTGTGTAAAACTGGGCAGGGAGTGAAAACTGGAACCAGAAAGAACAGCTGGGTTCAGAGGGGTCAAGGGTTGACATGCTGAGGCCTTCCGCATAGAAGTACATAGTAGATGTTCATGAATTGTTAGATTTAATCCCTGGCTGTGCTTGTCGTGGTTGGATGGCATCACCGACTCAGTGGAATGAACTTGGGTGAACTCTGGGAGATAGTGAGGGACAAGGATGCCTGGTGTGCTGCTGTCCAAGGGGGTCACAAAGAGTTGGACATGACTTAGTGACTGAACAACATGCTGTCTTTAAGGGATGGAACTTGGAATAGGCCCAACAATTCTCCAGGAGTGTGGTTCAGTCGGAGGAGGCAGGCAGGCAGGCACCTGGGGAACAGTGATATGGGGTGTGGGGTTGACAAGATTTGACCTGAGGGGTAAGGGCAGAACTTCTACTTAGGATGTTTTTGAGCCTTGTGAGTGCGCTGGCACTTGAGTGGTTTTACTGTCGTTGAGAAAGCATAAGGAGATGCATGGTGTCCCCAGTTCAGTTCTGGGCTCAGCGAAGTGGCTCAGCAAATTTAGATGTTGGAGGCCTGGACTAAAACATGTTTTTAGCATCTGGCAATTAGGAAATTCTTCTTAGAGGGCTGGACAGGACTATCTCTTTTATTCTTTTAATTTCTTGGAGGGTAAATTTCCGAGGGTGACAAAATGAAACTGCTGAGTATGTTGGGAGAAGGTGGGTGGGAAAGTGGCAGTGGACACATGCTCGGTGGCTAGTGCCCATTCTTGGCACCTGGCCTCGTAGTTTTCACTCATCCTTCTTTGGTGACCCTGCCATGGGACAGGGCCTTTCTACCCTTTTTCCTCTCTTCTGTCTGCTTTCCAATTTGGCTACTTGGGTGGGTTCAGCTGGGGCAGTGTTGGCTCTGGCCTGCAGGGGGAGGTGGTGGCCTGCAGGCCTGAGAAATGGGAGTGAGGGTAGGAGGGGCTTGGGGGTTGGATGGGGAGGCAGTGGGGCATCTGGATATCTTGAATGGGGGTGGAAGCTACTAGGCATGGCCTGCCTGGGGACATGGGAGCCCTACCCTCCTTCCCCTGTTTTGCCTTGGAAACTGGAGCAAGAAGGCAAGAGTCTTTCACTCTGTCCCTGCTCCTTCCCCCGCCTTCTCCTCCCCCTCCCCCTCCCTGCCTGGCTGAGCCAGCACTTTTTTCTTCTCTCCTTTATCTGCTCGAAAAGTACAGGGTGTTCTGTTTCTCCTGTGCATACAGATCAAGGAAGGGTATGTTATTTATTTATTCATTTACTGAAGGCAAGAGGAGAGGCAAGCATCAAGGAGCATTAAGTGATTTTTCTTCCTCAGGAAGGCATTTTCTCATAAAATCAAAAAAATTTCAAAGGAAGAGATGGCACAAACCAACAGAAAACAAATGTGCTCCCTCCCAATCTGAGATAACAGAGGGTCCAAAAGTCCAGTTCAGCATTTAACTGAGGGCCCAGCACACAGTAGGTGTTTCTAGGTATAGTTTTCTCTCTTCGCTTCAGTTTGGATCCCGGGGTAGATTGACTCTATGGGAAGATGGAGATGCCTCATTTTGCCATCTACGGACAGTGCTTGTGACTTCTCTGGCTTAGGGGCTCCAGGGGTTGATAGGCCCATCTGGGACAAGGCTTGTGGAGACATAGAACTAGGGTTAGCAGTGAGGGCCTGTGGAATAGGTGACTGACATGGCCCCTGTTTACCTGTTTCCATCATGACTTCCCTATAGCTCAGATGGTTAAGAATCTGCCTGTAATGCAGAGGACCTGGGTTTGATTCCTGGGTTGGGAAGCTAGGGAATGGCAATCCACTCTAGTATTCTTGCCTGGAGAATTCCATGGACAGAGGAGCCTGACCATGGGGTCACAAACAGTCAGACACGACTAAGCAACTAACGCATGCACCATGGCACCCTATGGGTGATGTCTCTTTAAGCTGAAGGTCTCCGATATGGTGGGAACGTCCTTTCTGTGTTCATCTTAAAGGCAAACTGCCTGCCCACGTTTCCCACACTCCATTCCTGAAGCCTATACCAAAGGCAGTCTAATAAAAATTTAGCTATTATCAATTTTCTAGTTTTTGTATTAGATGATGAGTTCTTAGATGCTTATTTTAAAATAAGTAAATACAGACAATCAAAATAAATAAATAAATAGCTTAAAAAAAATTTAGCTACAGAACTTTACCAATGATTTTCCTGGACAAGGCTCTTAAAAATGCTGACAATTTCTAGACATCCAAATAAGGCCTTATTTAACTGTCATAATAATGTATGTTAGGACACGCTGGACCACTTGAGAGAGAAAGAAATGGAGATCGGAAAGCCAGGAAGTTTAGGTATCCCCTACCCCAATGTGCTGCCCCAGGCGTTTCTTCCCTTTACAGGCGTCCCAAGGCTGAAGTTATCCTACTCCTCCACGTTTTCAGAGTTGGTGCTGCAGGCAGCAAGGGAGTTCTGCCATGAGACCTTAGCGACTTGAGGGAGTACAGAGATCCCGTTTCATCCCAGTTACACCTTGGTCTCCCCAGGAGCTTTTCGAGAAAGGGTTCCATCTGTAAGGTCTGAGAACCACTGCAGTAATCCCACCCCTTTACAGCGTAAAAGTAGTTGTTTTTGGGGGGCAGCCTCAGGTTGGGGGTGGGGCTGGAGGCCTAGGAGCAACGCCCAGGCAAAGATCCCCAGTCTTGGAGAACTGAGGCGTCGGGGCAGCATAGCAGGGTGCTCAGTGTGGTGCCCATCGGCAGCTGCCTGCGTGTTTACAAACCTGATGTAGATCACACTTCTTGCCTGCGCTGCGGGGCGGACTCTTCCTCTCTGTCTGCGCTGGTACAGGCAGCCACACCCTCACCTCTAATTTTAGTCCTCCCAGGGAGAACCTAGGGAGGAAGCGGAGGGCGGCAGAGGGGGAGGGGAGGAAGGGTAAGGGGGAGGGGAGGAAAGGGCTCGAGCCAGCTCTGACCTCCTCGCTCCCAGGAGGCGGAACCGAACATCACTGCGGTGGGGGTGGGCGAGACCGAAGACGCACGAGGAAGAATGTGGAAGCCGGGATACAGGTTCTCCTAGGAGGAGGGGAGCCCCTGCCTCTGAAGGTCTCCGTGTCTCGGGCGCCACCTTCCGGCCCTCTAGGGAATAGGGCCTCCACCGAATCGGGCAGCATGGGGATGGGAGGTGGGGTGCAGTTTGGAGAGTTTGGGGGCAGGAATGGGGTGACCCTCCTGTCCGTGCCCAGGTGTGATATCGGCAGGTAGAGTGGGAAGAGGAGCTCAAGGAGCAGCTTCTCAGCCTGAGCATATTTAGAAAAATAACTCTTTTAAAATCTGTGATAAAAAAATATTAGAGGTGGGATGGAAACGTAAGTGGTCAGACCTTGGAGTGTGGGAAGAAGGTTGTTAGTGCACAGCTTTTATTTTCTACAGTGAGCCAGGAATAGTTATAGAGGTGTTTATGCATACATATGTATACTGGCACTAACCACCATTCATAGAAAGATACATTTCTTTCCAGACCAGAAAGTTCCCTTCTGACCCTTTCACTCATTTCCCTCCTCCCAATCTCTCTTCTGTCATCACAGATTCTTTTTACCGCTTCATGAATTTCACATAAATAGAGTGATACAATATGGTGTTCTTTTGTCTCTGGCTTCTTTTGTCAATGTAATGTTGTTGAGAGTAGTTTGGTTCTATTTATTGCTGAAGAATATTACCTTGTATGAATACACTACAAATAGCACAATATATTTATCTATTCTTCTGTTGATGTGTCTTTGGGATATTTGTTTTTAGCTATCATGAAGAAAGCTGTCATGAACATTCTAGTGTATCTATTTGGTAGAGTATACCCTGTTTCTCTTGGGTGTTTTCTTAGGAGTGGAATTGCTGTGTCATAGGAAGGATTTTTCTTAGCTTTATTAGATTTATATGCCCCCTGTCCATGGCCCAGCAGCTACTTTCCACTCATGAATTCACTTCCCTGTTGTTAGGTCTTGAATACTATGGATAGTATGGTTAACTAGGCAGTATGCAACTTCTGCCTCTGAAACCTTAGCAAAGGCAGCTTGGGTCAGGAAGGAAGTAGGGGCAGGATCAGAGCTGAGTGGCCCCTTGGGATGGCCCAAAGATACCTTCAAGCCCTTGTAGTCACTCTGGGAATAGAAGGACAACCTCTCCCAGCCCTGGGGCCAGATTCAGGGACCCTTTGGGCCTCTCATCAGCTCCCTAGACTGGCGTCTTTGAGCAAGCTGGCTTAGCGTAACTGTCAATTTGATGTCTGGCCTCTGGTGCCACAGGTCCTCACGGTCCACTGTTTCCTGGGCTCTTTGCTGCTTTGTGGTGACTGAGGGGCTGGGTGGCCTGGGACAAAAAAACCGGAGACCTACCCGGAATAGCAGAGGTTCATCCAATACCAGCCTCGTGGCACTTTCTTGGGGGAAGGTGGGACTGTGTCCTGCCCACCAAATTACCACCTCGTTTAGGCTCTGAAAGACTAACGGAAAGCAAGAGGAGAAGAGAAGACAGCGCAAGGGAGAGCGAGGGCCAGGGAAGGGCCAGGCCAGGGAGGGAGGGCAGAGGGTCTGGTGCAGTGGGTACAAGTATCCTGGGGTTGGTTCCAGCACCCTGAGGTCTGTACAGCATCCTGGGGTCCATGTGAGCATCCTGAGGTTGGTGTGAGCTGGACCACAGCAGTGATGCTGGGCTGTGCTGGGTTGTGCTGGTCCGGGTTCAGCAGCACCAGGGTCAGTTTCTCCTGCTTTTAACCTTCTTGATCATCCTTTCTTGCTGACTCTTGTCTCATCCTTGAGGACGAGGCAGTACCTAGTTGATTTGGGGTGGGATTGATGGATTTCAGGGGTTTGGGATGGGCTCTCAGCTCTCCTGTTTGCTGATGAGGGCCCACAGTACATAACCTCCTTCCTATTTCCTTCCTTATGGCTCCCTCTTTTCCTCTCTCCCCACATCCTTTGGAGATGGCTCTTCTTGTTCAGATCCTCAGAAGAGAATGAGAGGGCTCAAGGTCCCCCCTTGAGGGCAGAGAGTATCTCTTGGGGCAGGTGGGAAGTGAAGGCAGAGCAGGTGAGCTGTGACCCCCTCCCCCCTTCAGGTTCCTAGGAGGCGAGTGTGGACGGTATGCAAAGTTGTGAATCCAGTGGCGACAGTGCGGATGACCCTCTCAGTCGTGGCCTGCGGAGAAGGGGACAGCCTCGTGTGGTGGTGATCGGTGCTGGCTTGGCTGGCCTGGCTGCGGCCAAAGCACTTCTGGAGCAGGGCTTTACAGATGTCACTGTGCTTGAGGCGTCCAGCCGCATCGGGGGCCGTGTACAGAGTGTGAAACTTGGTAAGTGCCTCAGTCACCTCAGTCCATCATCTCCCAAGGCCACCTCTTGTCCCCCTGTGCCCTGGCCTAGCCTGAGATCTTGTTATTTTAGCTTTTTCCCAGGGTTTAGTGTTCTGTCATGCATGCTGCCTGGGCCTTTTCCAGAAACTTCCTTTGCCCCCTCAGCACCCTTCTGAGGTGTGCAGAATGGGGAGTCTGGTCTCTGTTTTTGGAACAAAATCTAGGGTTCACAGTGTTTAGGTGGGAGAGGACACCCAGAACCAAACTGTCTTTGTAGTGGGTAGACTGGTTTCTATTTCACAAGAAGGGGAATTGTGCAAGATTCTATTAGTTGTTAACTTTTGAATATGATTTAGTATACCATTACTAAGAGCTAGCCCTGGGAGGATAGGAGCTCAGCGCAGTGGAGGTGGAAGAAGACTTTGGGCCTCCTTGTGAGTGATGGGCAGGTCTTAGGATTATCTGGGAAGAGGATGTGTGTAGGTTTCAGAGTATTAAGGCTTCTGGAGAAAGCAACCAGTTAAGAGACACACCCCAGAAGTGGGCACATTTTGCCAGGGGTCCTAGAAGGTGGGGGATAGCCTGAAATGCAGCCAGAGGTCAGGGTTTCCTAGACATGGGGTCTGACAATGAAAATGGCCCAGTGGGACTACCCATGGTGGCCTGGCGTATGTGGGCTACACTGACCTTCCATAGGATTTTGTGTCTGTTGTTACTTGGGCTGCAAGGCCAAGCAGATTCTGTGTATTTACTTTTGATGAATGGGGCAATTGGTTCAGAAAAGTAGGTGGTCAGGCTTAGAACAAGCAGAGGTTGAGGAGACACGGGAAACTTTTCATGTTTAAAAAAACTTTGATCACATTAAAAATCTTCCATAGAGCATTTCCTAGAAGGTATATGTGAAGTTATGTCTGTCTTCCCCGGCAGACACAGGAGTATGTGTTGGCAGTGAGGATGAAAGTGCGTCCCAAGGCACACAGAAATCTGAGGACAGTCAGCTTGGGGACCTCCTGGGGGAAGCCTGGAGACTCTGCTCAACACCTGATTGGCTGGCTAGGAGCCTTAGGGATTGGCTGGCTAGGAGCGTTAGGGATTGGCTGGCGAGGAGCTTTAGGGAGGAGATGGCTCCATTTGTGGTTCTCAAGTCTTGATGAGATATTCGGGGTCTGACACAAAAGCGGGACGGGAGGACAAGTGGCTCAGTCTCAGTGGCAGTTGCCAACTGAGATGTGCTTTGCAGGGAAGTTGGTAGAGGGAGCGAAGCGGAAGGGATGGGGCTACAGGAGGCTGAGGAGATGCATGTGGCTGGAAGCCTTCTTGGAGGGGAAGGAGCTTGGGTGGGCCTTGGGTGATGAGGGGAGTTGGATAGGTAGTCAAAAGAAGGAACGGATGATGTCTGTGAGGAATCAGATCAAGGCAGACTCTGCTAGAATATGGGAGAGCAAGTCCAGACAAGCGCGTGTGTGTTGTGTGTGCAGACACTTGGGGCTGAAAGCCCAGGCTGCAGTTGGACCTGCGGCAGTGTGACATGCTAGCTGTGAATCCCAGTGGTAACAGCAGCAGTGATGACCAGAAGCCCCAGGGACACTGTTGGGTAGTTGTGGAGATGGTGCCCAGTACCCTGTGGTTACAAGGACGACAGAGGTGAGAGGCCTGTGGGGGACGACAGGAAACATCCTAAGACTAAGGCTGCTCTGGGCCACCCCACCTCCTTGTAAAGCTTGAGGGATAGGGTGGAACTCTGATGTTGCTGACCTTGAGCGGCTCACCTTATTCCTGCTTATGCCTGGATACCCCGTGCCTGGATATTGCTGCCCAGTGACTATGACTTGGAACTCCCTGGTGTACCCTGGGAAGGGTCCATGATGCAAGCCCCTTTTGCTTTTTTTGGAAGCTCAAAAGAAGCAAAACAAAAACAAAAAAATACCTTGGGGAACTTGAGGCTCTAAAGGATAATTAGTGATAAATGTCCCCAGTGACCAGCCCCCCTCCTTGAACCCTGTGGAAGAAGGGCACTGGGTTTCTAGCTTTTCCTAACCTCTAGTCTGCCCACTTTTCCTGGACAAAGGGACCCATACATTCCTTCTCTTGATTCCAGATTCACCAGGAAGTTCTGTCTTACTGGCTGTGGTTTGAGGTTGATTGTTTTTTCTCTTGCTCTGTGTTTGGCACATAGATGCATACAGGGCTACAGGGCTTTTTTTTTTTTTAAACTGATGGTTTAATTAGAAGCAGCCCAGGAAAGAGAAAGCACAAAAAAAGAGGAATGCCCAATTCCTGGGGTGAGGGGTGATTGTTGTCTGTTATGGTTTATAAGAGAGCTATTGCTGCATAACAGACCAGCCTGAAATATTAGTGGCTTAAAACAACATCATTTTATTTGCTGATATTCTGTGGCTCCAAAAATCTGAGTTTCTCTTCATGGTGATCACAGTCTAAGAGGGTGAGGGTAGAAGGCACAAGGTTTCTTGAGGCCTAGCCTCTGAAGCCACAACATTGCTTTCACTGCATTCTATTAATCAAAGCAAGTCACAAGGCAAGCCCAGATTCAAGGGGTAAGGAAAGACTCCATCTCTTGATGGGAGGACTGACAAAGTCAGATTGCAAAGGGCCATGTGGGTAAGGATAGGAGGAATTATTGTGTCCATCTTGGCAAAAAAGTTATCATACATGATATCTTGAATCAGGCCTCCAAAAACAAAACAAAACAAAACACCAAAAAATGTTCCTCTATATTTTCCTTTCTTTGTTTCAACTTTCCTGGGAGCTAGGCAGGGGAGGAGACAACTGTATCACAGGCTCTGCAGCATAAGAAAAGGAAACTGAGCCCCTGAAGAGGAAATAGGCCCAGGCACAGTGGGAACTTGCCTCAGAGTATCTGGTCCCTTGGCTATGGATGGGGTGGTAAAATGAGCCATCAGCCTTGGACCCAGGATTTTCCCTTGCCCTAAACAGTCTCTTAAGGTTTTGCCGCCTGTGCCGTAGGATGCGAAAGCTTAGTTTTCTCCGGAAGTCTCTTTTAGACTGCCCTGGGGAGGAGTCTTCAAAACTGGAATGTTTTCTCTTTCTTCTGCCCTAGACTGAGTTAGGAGTTGGCCATTTTCCATCTGGATGAGTGGCTTAGATTCCTGAACCACTGGATTTTGAGGAATTGGAATAAGGCCAAATGGGGACCTTGGGTCTGGAAGGCTGGGCCTCCTCACTGGGTATTTCAGGTACCTGTACCATGTGGTACCCTCTGGTACCATAGAATTTCTCCTGAGAGGGAGGCATCAATGAGGAGGGAGGGCCTACTGTCTGATGTTATCACAGAAGGAGAATCTTCTACTTATCCCAGTGAGGCGACTTGGTGTCGTCAGAGTCGCTGAGGGTGGAAGTTACCTCATTTATGAAGTGGAATCCATTTTGTGCTGCATGTGGTTTCTTACTGGGAGCTTTTCACTGAAGACTTTGGTTTGTTGCCAGAGGGGGACCTAATCCCCTTCCTTGCCCTGTTGTTGGGGATGGAAGTATCCCCTTGGAGAAGGAAGATGAGGCAGTGTTCTGGCCCTCTTTGAAGAGTCCTTGCTGTGCTAAGAGCCTTTTGTTGCCATCAGGACACGCTACCTTTGAGCTGGGAGCCACGTGGATCCATGGCTCCCACGGGAATCCTGTCTATCATCTAGCAGAAGCCAACGGCCTCCTGGAAGAGACGACGGATGGAGAGCGCAGTGTGGGCCGCATCAGCCTCTACTCCAAGAATGGCGTGGCCTGCTACCTCACCAACCGTGGCTGCAGGATCCCCAAGGATGTGGTTGAGGAATTCAGTGATTTATACAACGAGGTGAGGTATTACGGAAATAGTTGAACACAAGGGTGTGGGAGACAGGGAGCACACTGGCACTGTGTGTGTGTGTGTGTGTGTAAGATGGGGGTGGGGGGCTCGGCAACTTGCTAGGGTTTTCTGTGATCCTGGTCATGTCTGTACTTTCTCTGGGCCCCAGTTTGAAGGTAGAAAGAAGACAATGAATGGAGAAGTACTAGGGAAGAGATTACTGATATTTAGGATTAAATATTTCCCCAGGAAGTCCTTAAATATCTGTTAGATTTGTTACTAGGTAAATGTGTATGATCGTTGTTGTTAATGTTCTTAGACACTCTTGTAAATGATAATTAAAAAAAAACCCTTATTTTCTAATTGTTCCTGGTATATAGAATTATAACTGATTTTTTAAAGTTGAAGTTTAGTTGATTTACAATATTATACTAGTTTCAGGTGTATAGCGTAGTAATTCAACATGTTTATACATTATACTCCATTTAAAGTTATTACAAGATAATGGTTATATTTCCCTGTGCTGTACAATATATATTTGTTGCTTATTTGTTTTTTATACATAGTAGTTTTTGTCTCTTAATCCCATACCCCTGTTTTACCCTTCATTTCTTCCTTGTTTCCACTGGTAACCACTAGTTTGTCCTCTATATCTGAGTCTATTTCTGTTTTGTTACATTTGTTTGTTTTATTTTTTAGATTTCACATATAAATGATGATATAGAGTATTTGTCTTTCTCTTTCTCGCTTATTTCAGTAAATATAATACCCTCTAAGTCGATGCATGTTGTTGAAAATTGCAGATTTTCATTCTTTTTTATGGCTGAGTAAAATTCCAATGTGTGTGTGTATATATACATATATATACAACAATATAGTTTATATCTACCTATCTAACATGTATATAAAACATGTGTATGTATACTACATATATAACTATGTTTTATATCTATATCTATCTAACATCTTCTTTATACATTCATATGTTGATGGGCACTTAGATTGCTCCCATAGGTTGGCTATTATAAATAATGTTGCAGTGAACTTTGGGGTACAAGTATCTCTTCAAATTAATTTTTCTTTTTCTTTGGATATATGCCCAGGAGTGGAATTGCTGGGTCATGTGACAGTTCTATTTTTAATATTTTGAGGAACCTCCATATTTTCCATAGTGGCTGCATCAGTTTACATTCCTGGCAACAGGGTAAAGGGCTCCATTTTCTCCATATGTTCACCAATGTTTGTTACTTGTGTTCTTTTTGATGACAGCTCTTCTGACAGGTGTGATATCTCATTGTCATTTTTAATTTCTCTGATGATTAAGTATGTTGAGCATCTTTTCATATGCCTGTTGACCATCTGTATTTCTTCTTTGGAAAATGTGTATTCAGGTCTTCTGCCCATTTTTTAATCAAGTTGATAGTTTTTTTTTTTAAATTGAGTTGTATGAGCAGTTTATGTATTTTGGATATTACCCTTTATTGGTCATATTATTTGCAAATATATTCTTCCATTCAGTAGGTTGTCTTTTTGTTTTGTCAGTGATTCCCTTTGCTGTGCAAAAACTTTTAGATTAAATTAAATTTGTTTTTGCTTTTGTTTCTTCTGCCTTAGGAGAAAAAAAGTGCTTCAATTTATGTCAAAGAGTGTTCTGCCGATATTCTCTTCTAGAAGTTTCTTTATTTCCATGGTTACATTTAGGTCTTTGGTCCATTAAGTTCCAATTTCAGTCTTTCACATATGGCTGTCCAGTTTCCCCAGCACCACTTGTTGAAGAAACTGTCTTTTTTCCATATATATTCTGCCTCCTTTATCATAGAGTAATTGTGTGTGGGTTTATTTCTGGCTCTCTAGTTTGTTCCATTGATCTGTGTGTCTGTTTTTGTGTCAGTACCATGCTGTTTTGATTACTGTAGCTTTGTAAGTCAGGGAATATGCCCTTAAAAGTTAATATTTTTAGAAACTTTGCTGTGAACTGCAAAAAACAAGCAAGGTAACTTGTAGATCCTGCCTTCTGATAGCTTCCATTTATAGCGTAATGACCCTTCACTTTAGGTTAGTAAACTGGTCAACACTTACCTAATATACATTTTTATGTCTCTTGTGCATAGGGAAGGAGAAATGACCCTTGCTTTGGGGTTGTCTCTGCTCCATGGAAGGCAGGAACACCCGTTGTCTTATGCGTGTGCACTCATACAGTATGCTGTGTACAATCCTATAGTGTTGCGTGTTCTCACTCAATATTAAGCAAGTAAGAATTAGCATTCTTGAAAGTAGACCTTCTTGGTGTACTGAGAATCAGTCATGTCCTGATTCCTATGTTACTGTGAGTGCTTCAAGCATGGATGCCTCTTGAGAATGATATTCAGGGTCCAGGACTTACTTGTTCTTTTAAACGTTCCTGAAGGTAGATCATCATCAACTTCTGCTTGTGGGTCTGATTTTTGAAAGCCAAGTGTGTGAGTCATGGAAAGTAGGATAGATAAAGGTAGGTTATCATTGGTGAAGGAAATGGCCACCCATTCCAGTATTTTTGCCTGGAGAATTCCATGGACAAGGAGCCTGGTGGGCTACAGCCATGGAGTCACAAAGAGTCAGACATGACTGAGCGGCTAACATTACGTTATTATTATTATCATTCTAAGTGGTGCTGCTTTGAGTCAGAAGGAAAAGGTGTTAATCATGAGGTTAAAAGAGAGATTTCCTTATATAGCTCTTAGTGCTGGAGGCCATTCTGAAGAGGTGTGCTCTAAGCATGTGAAGCCTTGCCTGAGGGTGGCTTCATAACAAATATGTAGTCTCCCTCCCAAGGCAATGACTTTGAAGGGCTACTCATTTGAATGTGTTATATTTGCTAACAAATAGATGAGTTTGTTTGGTAGTTATCATATAAAGCTTAATCTCTGCAGCAAGATTGCCTTGACTCAAGTTCTACCATTCATGGAGAATGGCATATACCTGCATATTCATGAGCTAGTTATTGAGACTCTCTGAGCTTTACTTTCCTCATCTGTAAAACAGACACAGTTATACCTACTTCATATTGTTATGAAGGATAAATGAGACCCCAGTGAAAAGTGCTTAATGGGAAATGGGGTGAATATTGTTAGCTCTTACAGACCCGTCCCATTTCCCTTGGGTCACATTAGGAAGATGTCATTTAACCCAGGACAGGAGACTACCCACGTGACAAATGCGTGTTCAATTACGGCAGTCCTAGTCAGTGGTTGACACAAAGAATCATGTGAATCTGTTAGTCCTCAGCTGGGCATTTTGGCCTTTAGTTAACATAAACTGACTGGCTGGCTACTCGGTTGCTTATCGCCAAGGGGAAAAATCTAAGGGGGAGGAGGCAAGTTGAAAGCCTGACTCCTTGGCAATGGTACTAGGTGAGGAATTTGCTGAGGACTTCAGTTAAAGCCAAAAACCCAGCATCTTGTGACTGTTGGGAGAAGAAAAAGGAATAATTTAACTTGCTTTCTTCTTTATATTCAGAGAAATGTTTAATTTATGTTTCTGTCTTAAGTAGAGGCTTTTCCCTTGAGGGAGTAGTGGGGGTTGGGCCATACCACCTTTCTTCCTCAGCAGTCCTAGAGCTGGGTTGCAGGGTAGACACATTGCTGTCAATGTATGGGCCCCTTTTGCTCTTTCCCCTGCAAAACACCAGCCAGGACACAGCTCTATGTTGCCCTCCTGGGAGAGGGTGAAGCAGATACACTTGGACAGGAATGTCAAGGGAGAGTCTGTGCATTTGGTTCTTGAAAAAGGGTTATCTGTGTAGACATTGGTTCTTTAGTGGGCGGTACGCTTGGCTATGTAGACCACTTGAAAGGGCAGTTCCCTTCCCACACACTGTACAGGCACCAGACATTTCACTTTGTTCTAAGCAGGGGTTCAGTAAGAGTTTCTGGGGCCCATCCCACCTCCTATGTCTGGAGGCAAGGAAGCTGACTGCACAGGTTCAGGTTGCCATCCCCAAACCTCCATTTTGTTGGTGCAGCCTCAGTACAAAACTGAGTACCACATTAATTCACCAAGGAAGAGGTGCCATGTGCCCAGCATATCCGGGAACACTTTGGAGATGGTGAGCCTGAGATGGAGGTGGGATGAGTGAATGTGTTTTCAGTCTCCTGGGATCTCTTTGCAGGTCTATAACTTGACCCAGGAGTTCTTCCGGCATGGTAAACCAGTTAACGCTGAGAGTCAGAACAGCGTGGGGGTGTTCACCCGAGAGGAGGTGCGCAACCGCATCAGGGATGACCCTGATGATCCAGAGGCCACCAAGCGCCTGAAACTCGCCATGATCCAACAGTACCTGAAGGTATCTTTGCCATCTCGGAGCTCTGTTGAGTACAAATGCCAGAATGAGAAAGACTGACCCTGGGGAAGTTGGGTCCGAGGAGGGCAGCACTGCCCTAAAGTCCTGCTTCTATCCCTGCCCAGCCTTGGCGGTCACCTGGCTCCCCTCTGGCTCTTCCCACAGGTGGAAAGCTGTGAGAGTAGCTCGCACAGCATGGATGAGGTGTCCCTGAGCGCCTTTGGGGAATGGACTGAGATTCCTGGTGCCCACCACGTCATCCCCTCGGGCTTCATGCGGGTTGTGGAGCTGCTGGCTGAGGGCCTCCCAGCCCACGTCATCCAGCTGGGGAAACCCGTCCGTTGTGTTCACTGGGACCAGGCCTCATCCCGCCCGCGGGGCCCTGAGATTGAGCCCCGGGATGAGGGTGACCATAATCATGATGCCGGGGAGGGCAGTCAGGGTGGAGAGGAGCCCCGGGAGGAGAGGCAGGATGAGGATGAGCAGTGGCCAGTGGTGGTGGAGTGCGAGGACTGCGAGGTGATCCCGGCAGACCATGTGATCGTGACCGTGTCACTGGGCGTGCTCAAGAGGCAGCATGCCAGCTTCTTTCGGCCAGGCCTGCCCGCCGAGAAGGTGGCTGCCATCCACCGACTGGGCATCGGCACCACTGACAAGATCTTTCTAGAGTTCGAGGAGCCCTTCTGGGGCCCTGAGTGCAACAGCCTACGGTTTGTGTGGGAGGACGAGGCGGAGAGCTGCACGCTCACCTACCCGCCCGAGCTTTGGTATCGCAAGATCTGTGGCTTTGATGTCCTCTACCCTCCTGAGCGCTATGGCCATGTGCTGAGTGGCTGGATCTGTGGGGAGGAGGCCCTTGTCATGGAGAAGTGTGATGACGAGGCAGTGGCCGAGATCTGCACAGAGATGCTGCGGCAGTTCACAGGTGCGTCCCTGTCCTTGTCCCGCCGCCGGCTCAACAGGTCTCGCTCTGTCTGTCCTCCTCCTCTAGACCCTCTGAGTCTCCTGAACCAGTACTAGCATTCTCATCCCCAGGTTGTGAAACTGAGGTGGTGCACCCCTTGGGAGAGATACTGTAGGGCACTGTGTCTTGGCTTTGGCCTCCTAAATTGCAAGCTGTCTCCATTTGGAATTTGAGACACTCAAGATCACAGGGTCTGTGTTTCTTCTCTGTTTCTAAGGCTGATGGTGAAAAACTCAGATATCACCCCAAAACCTCAGATTCCCCACTTCCTACTCATGTTGTCTTGCTAAGAGATGGATTTGTGGTGGTTTTGTCTGATTTTTAGTCTAACATGTTTCCTGCACTATCCCAGAAGAGCCCCACAAGAACGCCTGAAGTTGGAAGGGGGAACGTGATTATCTGGGATGTTTTTCAGATAGGAAAATTAAGGCCCACAGAGAGGAGGTGTTTTCTGGGGATTACAAGGAGACATTGAGGGGTATATACCTTGAACCCCAGGCTCCCTCCCTCCCTCCCTTCTTCATGCCTGGCCTTCCTGGAGCCCCCGAAGTACAATGGGAGTTGTCTGCTCAGGAGTGTCTTCTGTGTGCAGCCATTTCTTATCTTCCTTCCCCTTGGCTCTTCTCACTCCCCAACAGGGAACCCCAATATCCCAAAGCCTCGGCGAATCCTGCGCTCGGCCTGGGGCAGCAACCCTTACTTCCGGGGATCCTATTCATACACACAGGTGGGCTCAAGTGGGGCGGATGTGGAGAAGCTGGCCAAGCCCCTGCCGTACACGGAGAGCTCCAAGACAGCGGTGAGTGTGGGTGTGCTGGGTACGTGAGGGGCTGCGGGGTGAGGGTTCTTTGAGGGTTGGATGTTTTGTATGTGTGTTTGGTCCAGGGGAGGAGTGCCAAGGTAAGATAGGTGGAGTAGCTCCTGTAATGATGGAGAAAACAAGAAAAAGTACACTTAACACCTGGAAGAACAAACAGAGTCAAACTAGGATATCTTAAATGCTTTCTTACAGTTATCAAAATAACAGAATTTTAATTCTGTGCTGTCCACTATGGTAGCCGTTAGCCACATTTAATTTAATTCAAATCCAAAGTAATAAATACAACATTTTGTTCCTCAGTTGCATTAGCCAGGTTTCAAGTTTGAGAGCCACCTGTTGTTGCTCATCAGAGTGGCCACGTTAGCGGCCACGTTAGTAGCCTCATTAGGTTGCCACGTTAGAGTGTGTCACTATGGAGCATTTCTGTCATTGTGGAAAGGTCTGTTGGGCAGCGCTGACCCGGTATGTTTTGCTTATTTCCCCCAATTTGTTTTAGGAAATAAAACAAAATACTGACCTTCCCCCAAATTATAGTAACTATATAGTAAAACACATAGAAAAATAATAAATTGAAATTATCTATATATATTTCTGCTCCTATAAAGAAGATTTTGAGTTCCCCCCACCAAGCATACCCATACAATAAATGTTAAAACCCCCACAAAATTATATTTAAAATAATTCTCTGGTGTAATTGATGAGGAAGATTGCAGAGCAATGTGTTGTGCCTGTCCTGGCTGTGCTTAGGAAGGGCTACTGCTATAGCCATCCTCCTTCTCTTGTCCCCTGCATCAGTTAGGATTAGCGCATATAACAAAAAGCAAAACAAACTGATTTAAACAAGACAGAAATTTACTTAGGTCACATAAAAGGAAATCTGGAGGTAGATGTTGGGGCCCAGTATCAGTAGATCCTGGCTCCATCTTCCAGGCCACCTTGTGATCCAAGAGGGCTGTGGAGGCTGTTGCTCTCGTTCTCCTGTCTGTGACAGGCTGATGAGTGATAGAAGGGAACCCTTGGGAAGAGTCAGTGTCCCTAAGCAACAGTGCACTTGAAGTTGATTGGCTAGAATGTAGTCACATGACTCTACCAGCTGCTAGAGAGACTGGGATACATCTTTTTTTTTCCCCCTGGATGGCAGTGGTGGTGGTGGCTTGGTTGCTAAGTCATGTCCAACTCTTGCGACCCCATGGACTGTATGTAGTCTGCCAGGCTCTTCTGTCCATGGACCCAGTTAAATGTCAGGATTTTTGTTACTGAGGAGAAAGAGAAAGGATGTGGAGCAGGCGGCTTGCCCTCTGCCACAATATGTGCCTCCCTTTCAGCTTAACCACCTCTGCAGGCTCTTTATTGGTGGGTTAAAACCTCACTACTCAAGATGGGTGGTCTGTGGACCAGCAGCACTGGCACCATGTGGGAGCATATTAGACATGCAGACTTGCAGCTCACCCCAGACCTGATGAATGAAAACCTCATTCTACAAGGTCCCCAACTGGTACCTGACACATTCAGCTTGAGGTATATTGGAATAAAATCCAAATGCAAGCTTGGAATGCAAGCATTTGTTCTATGCTTGGACCCCACCTAAACAGCCTGCTTTCTTGATGTTAAGCTTGGCTCTGCCAAAATTTTCACCATCTCCTAGACAAGGCCTAGGAGATGCATTTTTGCCCCCATTTTTCCTTCTTCCTGAAACATCCTTTGCCTGTTTATTTATCCAGCATCTTCTGAGACGAAGCCCAAAGGTCCTGTCCTCTGGGAAGCTTTGTGTGATCTCCCTGACAGAGGGCCTCTTTTCTGGGCTCTCAGCACCTCGCCCAAACACCCATCGCGTCACGTATGATGCCATTTAGTAATTGGGTTTCGTGTCTGGCTTCCCCACCAGCAAGGAAGCTCCTCAAAGCAGCTGCCTGGTCACCTTTTATCTTCCAAGTGCCCAGAACAGTCCCTGGAACCTAATAGGGGCTCCATAAAGGTTTGTTAAATTACTGCCTAACTTTATCGAGTTCTTATATTCTTTCAGGTTCTGAGTCCTTTAGATACATCATTTCCCTTAATCCTCACAGTCACCCTCAGAAGTAGATGGTATAAACTCATTTTGGAGATGAAGAAATCAAAACTTAGGGAGGTTAAATCATTCCCCAAGTTCACTAGTAAGAGGCAGTGTGAATTTCTGAAACTGTAGAGCCAGGACTCACAAAAACCTCAGAGGAAAAAGGACTGAGGCTGGATGTTTGGGGAAGAAGCAGGGGAAGATGGGCAGGTGGGATGGACAGCTCCTCATCCTGTGGAAATAGCAATACCTGCATCTCAGATGCCCGCCTATTCCTTTCTAACTTATAGTATGGATGGGGATTCTGGGGCAGACAGGTAGCTTTTCTTGCTCCTCCATCTTCACTTCCCTGTCCCCCTGCCCAGCCTATGCAGGTGCTGTTCTCAGGTGAGGCCACGCATCGCAAGTACTATTCCACCACCCATGGTGCTCTGCTCTCTGGCCAGCGTGAGGCTGCCCGTCTCATTGAGATGTACCGAGACCTCTTCCAGCAGGGGACCTGAGTGCCTCATTGCTGCCGAGCGTGTTCCTTAAAGAACCACTAACTCGTGACTGCCAGCCCTGCCCCTCGCTGCTGTGTACTCCTCATTTCTGAATCCTCTGTAGAATGGATTTGTATCTTTTGTAGAGCTAGACATCTGACTGGCTTCAGAGCTGGCCCTGTAGCTTCTTCTTTTCTCCTTCCTGGGTGGCGACCAGGGTGGGGTCCGTTGATTTACCTCTGTGCTCTGATCTCTGACCTCCCTATGCTTCCCCTCATCTCTAACCTTGTTATTGTAAGTGCCTTCAATACTTTGCATTTTGGGATAATAAAAGAGGCTTGCCCTTCCTGTGCTCCTCAGCTTCTCTCTTCCATTTTTCTTAGCCTCGTGTGTGTGCGTGTGTGTGCATGTGTGTGTATGTATGTCTTTGTGTGTTTGTCATATCTTCTTCGAGGGGATAATGGGGCCAGCTGTGGTCTGGTTATACCCCCAGAAAGGAAGATGCCTGCCTTTAGTGGAAGGGGCATCCTCTCACCCCAATCTGTTTGTGATTGTTTCCCTTCCTGCCAGTGAGACTCCTTAGGAGTAAGAGCCCCTCATTACCCAGCCCAACTCCTTCAAGATAGGCCTGGGTCTGCCTGCTGGCCTTTTGTTGGACTTCTCAGAGCCTGACTGGGTAACATAGCCACATGGAGTGAAGGTGAGTTTTATGGGAGGGGACACCTGTTGTGGCTCCATGCGTAGCTCAGATGTGTTAATTATTAATCAATGTCATCTGGCCAGAAGGCCCTGGTTCTGCCCTTGGGATGCTCCAGTTGACTTCTGGGAAGCTTTTTCCCAGAAAAAGTTCTGGGAAGTACAGAAGTACAGCCATTTTGGTGGGTGAAAACACACACACACATATACACCCCTTATATATCCACACACACATATATCACTCCTACACAGATACACTACCCTACACCCTTACACCTATACACAAGTACAACTATACACACATGCATAAAACCTTAAAGAACATTTAGTCATTTTCTTACTCCAGATTTCTAGTGACAGAATTTGAATTCTACAGAGTTGAGGGGTTGGGTGGTGGAGGATGTGATGAAAAGCCAGGTGTACCCCCTGGTTTAACTGTGTGAATTTAGGTTGGGTTAGCTCTTCAGAAGCTTAGGGCACTGCCTTTCATATGACTCTATATCCTTTACTCCCTTATCTTAGGCTGTGATGAAGATGTCCAACACATGGATATGCCTCTACACTCCTCCCTGTACCTGTCTGCACACCCCTACATGCACACCCACCTACATGCACATACACGCTGCCACCACCCCCCACCCCGCCACACACACCTACATGCACATGTCAAAGAGGCATCCTTGTTTTGTGAAGGTTGACCTACCTGACATCCCTCATGGAGTTTATGTTAGGGATTCATATTCACCTCATGGGTAACTTGAAAAATTGTAAGTATATGTATTAAACTATTTTTTGAATAGAGGATCTGTCACTGTAGTTCATGCTCAAAAGTCATAAAAGGATACACTGAACAACCTCCTCCCACAGCTGTCCCCAGTACCACTGCCAATCCCAATGGCAGGATTATTATATTGTATATATTAGTATATTGTGTATCTATTTCTAGATATGTTATTATAAATATGTACCCTTCTCTCTTTTTATGTGAAAGTGACAAAGTATCCATCCTGTTCTGCATTTTGCTTGTTTTAGTTAACATAATGTGTCTTGGAGATCTTACCATAATGGGACTTAAATGGACAATGTAAATTTGGATCTTACTTTGGTCAAAGAGTGTCTGTCTCCTTCCTGGCTAGAGTTGTGTTGCAGGAAGCACCTCCTATTAACTTCACGTTTGGAGGCACTGATCCAGTCTTGACCCCTCCCCATGTCCTGGATTTTCCCCACTAACTGTGCTGGGATGGACAGAAGTGGCCCATCACATAAGTATGAAGGATGAAAATAATATGTAGAATTTCCAGGTCACAACTGTAGGAATTTAAAGAACTCTAGGAGGGTGAAGTTTATTTGGTGATTGCAAGTTGGAGAGCTTCAGATGTGGGCAAGTCAGGAAGGTAGTCTGACTTGCCCACACTTAAGGGCTAGACATAGAGTCTCTTAATTTAACATGGATGCCACCTCAGACTAGGGAGGGTGATTCATCCCAGAGAGGAAACAAAACCTCCAGAGGGTTATGTAATGCAAGTAAAGCACCTAAGTTCACTCAGATTGGTGGTGTGAGACTTAACCCAAGGTCTGTTTGGTGCTACGTGCATGCTAAGACGCTTCAGTCATGTCTGACTCTTTGCAACCCTATGGACTGTAGCCCGCCAGGCTTCTCTGTCCATGAAATTCTCCAGGCAAGAATACTGGAATGGGTTGCCATTTTCTTCTCCAGAAGATCTTCCCAACTTAGGGATTGAACCCGCCTCTCACTGGCAGGCAGGTTCTTTACCACTAACTCTACCTGGGAAGTCCTGATGCTACAGTGAAGGATTATTCTAGTTATTGTGTGATAAAAAGAAGAGGCTGGTGCCATTTAAAAAAAAAATCTCAGGCCTTTATAGACAGGATGGAACTGAGCACAAGCACTCTAGGAGACTCTGTGGCTGATTCTACTAAAACTGGCCTTGTGCCTGGCAGCATTTCCACTCTTGGCTATACACCCAAGAGAAATGAGTGGATATGCCTTCCTGAAATATGTACCAGAGAGATATACATAGGATAAATTCCTTGCTGTGACTAGGTTTCTTAAATAGCTGTGGCATTGATTGATACTCAAATGACTCTATTAGGGGCGTCTAGTATGGCATGCTCAGGCCAACACCCTGTGCCAAAACTGCTACACAATTCTTGTCACTTGTGGGAGGTCACTTGAGAAGGAATTTCTTTCCTGGCACTGGATTCTGTGTGGAACCGGTTGCATGGTTTCTTGTGGGCATCAGTGAGTCCACAACCAAGGTGTTTGGTTTGTGGCTTTGTGGAAGCCTCTGAAATGTTCCTTCAGGTTCCCTGGGGTACTCGGCAAGTACTCTTTCTACTTTTGCTGCTCTGGAACAGGTATTCCTCTTCATGGGAGCCACCTGGAATGTCTACCCTACCTACGCACAAAGGTAGGAGTGAAGTGCCTCTGGTTTGAGTCACTCTGAGTTTGCTTGGGCCTGTCAAAATGAGCCCATGGTTGATCCCAAGGTGCAAGAATGAAGTGGGCTGTTGGTTCTGTTCTAGAGAACTGCCTGTCTAACTAATGGTCTGCCAAACGTAATGGTGGATTCACATGAAGTGTGTTTTCTCATACTGACCAGCGGGTGTCCCTTCTTCCATGCTTGGCCCTTTTAGCCTGTTCTCCACACAGGAGCCTGTATGATCCTTTTACCAACATGAATCCGGTTATGTGCTTCCCTAGTCCAGTGACTCCCGTTATACTGAGCATAAAACGTGATTTCCAGCATCCTGTGTGACCTGTTCTTTGGCTCCTCTTCCCTTCCATGGCCCCCTTCTGTTGGCCCTGGCTGTCCTGTTTATCTGGAATGCTTGCCCCCAGTAATGCAGGTCTCGTTCCCTTGCTGCATTCAGCCCTCTAATCAGCTGTCACTTCCCTAGAAAGATTTCCCTAAACACCCCATTGACAGCACTCTCAGCACTCCCTATCCTTCCCTTTGCCTGTTTCTTCATAGTCCTTTTCTTTCCATGATGTCATATTTTTTTTATTTATATGTCTCTTTATTTGTCTATCTACTGCCCTTGCCCCTTCCCCCAGGTTGTAGCTTGCATTGTCCAAAATAGTGCCTGGTATAGTGGGTTATCCGGAGAAGGCAATGGCACCCCACTCCAGTACTCTTGCCTGGAAAATCCCATGGACGGAGGAACCTGGTAGGCTGCAGCCCATGGGGTCTCGAAGAGTCGGACACGACTGAGCGACTTCCCTTTCACTTTTCACTTTCATGCACTGGAGAAGGAAATGGCAAGCCACTCCAGTGTTCTTGCCTGGAGAATCCCAGGGATGGGAGAGCCTGGTGGGCTGCCGTCTATGGGGTCACACAGAGTCGGACACGACTGAAGCGACTTAGCAATAGTGGGTTATCAATGAAAATTTGCAGAATGAATGAGCAAGTGAATGAAGAAGCTGAGCTGAATAGTGTTATCCCCCAGACCCATCTTTGGTGCTGGCCAGCAGTCCTTATGGGCTTCCCTTGTCAGCACCCCTTCAACGCTGACACCTCCCCTCCCCTACCAACCGGCAACAGGCAGAATGGTCTCCTGCTTCACAGACAAAATAGAAGCCACCTGGAGCCAACTTCCTTGACAGATCTACAGACTGCTAGCCTACACACCCATCCTTATAGACCTTTCCCAGACACAATGGAAGTGTGTGATCCATCACTTGTGTATTCCATGCCCCAGACTCAGGGACTTTACTTATCATTTCCTATCCCATTCTGTCTACTCTATCCTTCCCACTTGAATTTCAGTTTCCCCATGTCTTTCCCATCCCCAGCCCTCATCTTACTCCCACTTTTCCTTGCCTTTTTTTCTGGTCAAGCATCACACTAGCATTTTCTACACTTGCTCTCTCTGCATCCTCACTATCCTCACTCTAGCAGTGGTTGGTGGGGGTCCTCACGCCACAGAGGGAAGGACTAGGCTGGCTCTCCTTTCCATGGCTGGGAGAGGTAAGGAGGACTCCTAAGGTTTATGAAAGGACAGCCTCATGGGCTGAACCACATCCTCTGGTGCCATCTGCTGGCCATGTCAGAATGCAGCCCTCTTGCTGCACAGAGAACATCTGTGTCTGGGAGTCTGTGACCTTTTCTGAATTACAAAAATTTTTCAATAAATCATAGAAAACACCTTAAGTTAATACTGAATAAAGTTAATAAAATAATATTGCAACTTATTCCAGAGCATCATTTATTTTTCATTCTTAACCTTTTGTAAAAAGAGGCTTTGTTGGCCTCCAGGATGAGACCACCTTACCTGCCTCCTAAGAAACCTATATGCAAGTCAAGAAGCAACAGTTAGAACTGGACATGGAACAATGGACTGGTTTAAAATTGGGAAAGGAGTCTGTCAAGGCTCTATAAATTGTCACCTTGCTTATTTAACTTCTATGCAGAGAACATCATGAGAAATGCCAAACTGGAGGAATCACAAGCTAGAATCAAGATTGCCAGGAGAAATATCAATAACCTTAGATGTGCAGATGATACCATTCTAATGGGAGAAAGAGAAGAGGAACTAAAGAGCCTCCTGATGAAGGTGAAAGAAGAGAGTTAAGAAGCTGGCTTAAAACTCAACATTGAAAAAGTAAGATAATGAAAAACAACCCCCAGAATGGGAGAAAATAATAGCAAATGAAATAAGTGGCAAAAGATTAATTTCTAAAATACGTAAGCAGCTCATACAAGTCTATATCAGAAAAACAAGCAACCCAATCAAAAAGTGGGAAAAGACCTAAACAGACATTTCTTCAAAGAAGACATACAGATGGCTAACAAACACATGAAAAGATGCTCAACATCGCTCATTATTAGAGAAATGCAAATCAAAATTACAATGAGATATCACCTCACACCAGTCAGAATGGGCGTTGTCAACAAGTCTATAAACAATAAATGCTGGAGAGCGTATGGAGAAAAGGGAACCCTCCTGCACTGTTGGTGGGAATGTAAATCGATACAGCCGCTATGGAAGACAGTATGGAAATTCCTTTAAAAACTAAGATTACAACCACCATATGAACCAGAAATTTCACTACTAGGCACATACCCTGAGGAAACCAAAATTGAAAAAGACACATGTAACCCAATGTTTGTGGCAGCCCTATTTATGATAGCTAGAATGTGGAAGCAACCTACATATGCATTGACAGATAAATGGATAAAGAAGCTGTGGTACATATAGACAATGGAATATTACTCAGCCATAAAAAGGAACACCTTTGAGTCAGTTCTAATAAGGTTGATGAACCTAGAGCCTATTATACAGAGTGAAGTAAGTCAGAGAAAAACAAATATCATATACTAACACATATACATGGAATCTAGAAAGATGGCACTGATGAATTATTTGCAGGGCAGCAGTGGAGACACAGACTTATGGGCACAGTGGTGGGGGCAGGAGGGGAGGAGGTGGGAAAGGAGAGGAGAGGATAGGATGTATGGAGAGAGTAACATGGAAACTTACATTCAGTTCGGTTCAGTTCAGTCACTCAGTCATGTCTGACTCTTTGCGACCCCATGAATCGCAGCACGCCAGGCCTCCCTGTCCATCATCAACTCCCAGAGTTCACTCAGACTCACGTCCATCGAGTCAGTAATGCCATCCAGCCATCTCATCCTCTGTCGTCCCCTTCTCCTCCTGCCCTCAATCCCTCCCAGCATCAGAGTCTTTTCCAATGAGTCAACTCTTCACATGAGGTGGCCAAAGTATTGGAGTTTCAGCTTTAACATCATTCCTTCCAAAGAACACCCAGGGCTGATCTCCTTCAGAATGGACTGGTTGGATCTCCTTACAGTCCAAGGGACTCTCAAGAGTCTTTTCTAATGCCACAGTTCAAAAACATCAATTCTTCGGCGCTCAGCTTTCTTCACAGTCCAACTCTCACATCCATACATGACCACCAGAAAAACCATAGCCTTGACTAGACGGACCTTTGTTGGCAAAGTAATGTCTCTGCTTTTCAATATGCTATCTAAGTTGGTCATACCTTACCATATGTAAAATAGATAGCCAATGGGAATTTGCTGTATGACTCAGGGGTGCAATGGGGGAGGGAGGTTCAAGAAGGAGGGGACATGTGTATACCTATGGCTGATTCATGTTGATGTTTGGCAGAAACCAACAAAATTCTGTAAAGCAATTATCCTTCAATTAAGAAAAAAAAAAAGCTAAGATCATGACATCTGGTCCCATCACTTCATGGCAAATAGGTGGGGGAAAAATGGAAACAGTGACAGAATTATTTTCCTGGGCTCCAAAATCACTGCAGAAGGTGACTGCAGCCATGAAATTAAAAGATTCTTGCTCCCTGGAAGAAAAGCTATGACAAACCTAGTGTATTAAAAAGGAGAGACATTACTTTGTAGACAAAGGTCCATATAGTCAAAGCTATGGTTTTTCCACTAGTCATGTACAGGTGTGGGAGTTGGATGATAAAGAAAGCTGAGCACCAAAAAATTGATGCTTTTGAACTGTGGTACTGTAGAAGACTCTTGAGAGTCGCTTGGACAGCAGGAGATCAAACCAGTCAATCCTAAAGGAGTCTTGAATATTCATCGGAAGGACTAATGCTGAAGCTCCAATACTTTGGTCACCTGATGGGAAGAGCCAATTCATTGGAAAAGACCCTAATGCTAGGAAAGATTGAGGGCAGGAGGAGAAGGGGGCGACAGAGGATAAGATGGTTGGATGGCATCACCAACTCAATGGACATGAATTTGAGCAAACTCTGGGAGTTAGTCAAGGACAGGGAAGCCTGGTATGCTGTAGTCCATGGAGTTGCAAAGAGTTGAATGCAACTTAGTAACTGAACAAGATATTTTCTTTTTTGTTCCTTCATTCCATCATTCATTGATTGTTTCGTTCATTCATCAGACTTTTTTACGCCAGCTTCTGTGCTAGGAAGATTTAATTATGTTTCAGTAAGTAAGTTTACTAAATAAATAAATAGGAACTATGAACTTATTTTATTCCCCAAGTGAAGATGAACTGTATGATTTCAATTCTTTTAAATTTGTTGAGGTTTATAGAGGGATAGGAGGTGGGAGGTGGGAGGAAGGTTCAAGGTTCTCCTCCTGCCCTCAATCTTTCCTAGCATTAGGATCTTTTCCAATGAATTAGCTCTTCCCATCAGGTGGCCAAAGTATTGGAGCTTCAGCATTATTCCTTCCGATGAATATTCAAGACTGATCTCCTTTAGGATTGACTGGTTTGATCATTGCATACCTAAGACTGATTGATATTGATGTATTTCAGAAACCAACACATTGTAAAGCAATTATCCTTTAATTAAAAAGAAATAAAAAATTTTGTTCAGGTTTGTTTTATGGCTCAGGATATGGTCTGTCTTAGAATATAATCTATGGTGCTTGAAAATGATGTGTTTCTGCTATTGTTGGGTGCAGTATCCTACAGATGTTGATTAGATCCTATTGGCTGATAGTGTTGTTGATTTCCTCTATATCTGCTAATTTTCTGTCTAGTTCTTTTGATTGTTGAGAGAATAGTTTAAGTGTCTAAATATAATTATGTATCTGTTTATCTGTTCAACTCTATCATTTTTTGTATTAATAGCTTTTTAAAGAACAGTTTTAGACTTATAGAAAAAGTGAGTATTTAGCCTCTACCCCCATTTTCCCTATTAACATCTTACATTAATATAGTATATTTGTCATAACCAGTGAACCAATGTTTTAACCAGTGAACCAAAGTTCATAGGTTAAACTAAGGAAAGATGAATAAACTAATGTCTTTTTCTGTTCCAGAATTCTGTCCAGAATGCCATGTTACATTTAGCCATCATGTTTTGTTAGATTCTTCTTGGTTGTGATGTTTTCTCAGACTCTGCTTATCTTCAGTGATCGTAACCATTTTGAGTTGTATAGTCAGGTATATTGTAGGATGCCCCCTATTGGAATTTGTCTGATGTGTTTTTCATGACTAGACTGGGATTATAGGTTTTTAGGAGGGAAACCACAGAGTTAAAGTGCCATTTTCATCTCATCATAGGACCTTGATCACTTTGCTGAGATAGACTTTGTCAGGTTTCTGCACTGTGAAGTCATTCTCCCCCATCCCCCTGCCACCATACTGTCCTCTTTGGAAGGAAGTCACTTTGCAGCCCACACACATAGGGAGTGGGGAGTTATGTTCCCCTCCTTTAGAGAATAGTATCTATATAATTTATTTGGAATTCTTCTGCACAGGAAAATTGTCCCTTCTCTTCCTTTCCCCCTTTCATTTATTAACTTGTTCAGTCATTTATTTATATCAGAATGGACTTGTGCATATTTATTTTATATTTTGGATTATAATCTAATACTACTTTATTTTGTTGTTAAATTATTCCAACTTGGGTTGTTGGGAGCTCTTTCAGTTGGCTCCTATGTCTCTGACCTGCTGCCATCAATGTGTGGATTTTTTTTTTTCTTTCCTTTTTGAACACTTCCTGACTTTCTGGCACTATAAGGTGCTCTAGGCGTATCTTGTATATTTCCTGTCTCTGTCATTGAAACAGCCATTTCTTCAAAGAACCCTGATTCCTTTTGATAGAGCTTGGTCTAGCTTGGGGCAAAAGCTAGATTGGTGTTGCCACTTGGGGTTGGTAATGGCAAAAGTGATCTCAGTTCTTTATTTCTGCTTGCTTTGCTATGTGAACTTGCATCTCCTCTCACTAAAGAGGTTGTTATTGGCTGAATTGTGTCCCCTCAAATTCATGTGTTGAAGTCCTAACCTAACTCCCTGTGATGGATTAAAGATTATCAGCAAATATTGATATTGATACTCATTGAAATTGATATTCAGCAAATACCAATCACTTTTCTTCCTCTGGGAATAGAGTATATATTCCTCCCTTCTGACTTTGGGGTTAGCCATCTGACTTGTTTTGGCTAACAGAATGTGAACAGACATATTGTGGTGTGAGCTGAAGCTCCCAACATGTTTGCACAGTTGGGTTTCTGCCTCTCATGTACTTGCAATTTGTCATAAGAATAGGTCCCTGATAGCTGATGTTTCAAAGAGAATATGGAGAAAGGGGGAATAGATCTGAGCTTATAGAAGCCTGGAATCAAACCTAGGGCCTGTAGACAGACACATAAACAAGAAAGACAAATGCTTGCTCTTATAACCTATGACTTTAGGGGTGGCTTGTTTTGCAGCATTTTCACGGCGGCAGCTAACTTTTCTCTCTGGGAGAGTCATCTAACCCAAGAGGGATATTTGTTGGCACTAGTGATAGAATGATCAATGGCCCATGCGATGGGAAGCCACCCAGGGTACAAAGGTGGCACAGTTCCAGCAAAAGGGCCTGGCAGGAATGGGCCAAGGGATTCAGATTCCTGGAGGATTCATTTCATGGCTTGACTCTGGCTCAAGGAGCTGGAAGAGACAGCAGCTCTTTTTAGTTCTGTCCTATCTGACTGAGGAAAGATCTAACCACTGCCTTGTTCTCAGCTCATTGTTCTAAAAATTCAGAGTTGCTGTGACTCCTTTTCTGGCAAATGGAGAACTTGAGAAATTACAATGTTTCCCTCCACTCTCAATGTCCTTTCTGAACCAGACCCACAAGCCTGGACAGTATTGAAGTCTTCGCTAAAGGCAGAAGGTTCCTGCAGGGAATCAGGATGATGGGTGATCATAGACTGTATTCTTAGCCTCTCAGAAAGCAATTCTTGGCAGTAGGACAGTGGTTGGAGATTACATGACTGGGCAGGCTCTTGGAGTTAGGAGTAGGCTGTGAGGGGCTCTGGTGGAAGAGGGTAGAGCCTTTTCCTTACTCACTCTCAGCCAGTGGTGCTTTTGATACAAGGGATAGAACTCTGGCTAGCCCTTTAATTCTGTTTCCTTACCTTTAGAGTTTCCACTGTTGGCCAAATGGTTGGCTGATATCCTTACATTTCAGACATGTCTTGAATTTCTATCCTATTTTTAAGTATTTATTGGTATTTTAAGGAGAAGGGTTTCATTAAGGACTTGACAGGATGTCACTTTAAGTTGGAAGTGGTTTTGATTTAACAATAGCCTTTCCTGAGATGTTAAGGGCTCCTAATAAGGCAGGCAGGTATAGATGGTAACTTGGGAAAGGAAAGCTGAGCACAGATGTAGCCCATGGAAATGCCATCTCCACAGTATCCAGAATCTCCCTCTTCTCCTTCACCTGCATTCCTCTGGCCAAGCCATCATCAGCTTAGATTGTTGCTGTCACTGCTCTCCAATTGGCCTCCCTGCTTTCAGTCTGATTTTTCTTTCTTTTCTTTTTTTTGATTTACACAATAGCTAGAATAACCCTGTCCACCCAAAGTCAGACCCTGTCACTTCTCTCCTCAAACTCTTGTAAGGCACCGCTTCACTCAGCGGGAAAGCCAGAGTCCTGTGTTATTTACACGGCTCCATGCACTTTGGCATTCATCCCGTACTATATTTGGCAGCCACATTTTCTGTTCCTCTACTTTGCCTGATCTGCCTGATCTACCCTGCACACACTAACCTGAACACACCGTCTTCTCCTAAGACTGTGCACTTGCTGTTCCATTTGCAAGAAATGCTTTTCCCAGCAATCTGCATGGTTCACAGCATTACCACCTTCAGGTCTTTTCTCACACAGTAACCTTTACCTGAGACTTTCCCTGGGTACTCAATCTGGAAGTACAATGTTCCACAGCTTCAACATTTCCTGTTCCCTTTCCCTGTTATGTATTTTTTGCTTATCACCATTTCCTATATATTTTGTTTATGTTATTATCTCTCACTCCTGAGGAACAGAGTAAGACAAAAGGCTGACATGGGGAAACATGAGATGGGAGGATGGAGAGGGAATCAGAGGCACAGTGCACCGGGACATGGAACCTTGTCCTGGGAACAAGTCCCCATACCAGTGTACTAAATAAGTGAATTTTCCCTTTAACTTCCTGGCTCTGCCTCTGAACCTCTGCATCTTTCAGACCACAGTTTGGCTTCCCATTAAGTTCTTTTATCATCATGAGAACACTGGCTTGTGTGGTAGTTAAGTTATAGTTTCCATTAAAAATGAGCACATTGGCTTCGGGCTTATGAACTTCATGTCCTAGTGAGGTAGGCCATCTGTGTAGCTTCTATGGGACTGGTAACTGTGGGACACTGACCAGACCTACTTTCTACACCTGTAATACCAAGGACCAGCCCCTTGGCTGAGGGTAATTTCATTGAGCAAATAATAACTGATTGAGCCTTTTGAGGCATAGCCAGACAGATATTTCATTGTGTCCCCTTTTACTTTTTCAAAATTCCACACCTTTGGTCAGTTTGGGAAACTCTTCTTGAGGTAGCTGCTGCTGCTGCTGCTGCTAACTCGGTTCAGTCGTGTCCGACTCTGTGTGACCCCAGAGACGGCAGCCGAGCAGGCGCCCCTGTCCCTGGGATTCTCCAGGCAAGAACGCTGGATTGGTTGCCATTTCCTTGAGGTAGAGGGCTTCCTAAAAAACCCCCTTGGTTAGCTTCCTGATGAGAGGGGGCGCTCTTAGCTCATGCTACTGCAGATTAGATCGCTGGCAAAGGCTTGTAGTGCGGTGACTGGCCTATGTGACAGTCACTGAGCGCTGCCTGCATGATATCCATTGCTTCCTCCTGCTGCCAGAATTGTGACTTTTTTTCAGAGTAGCAGCAGTTTCCATGGGAGGCAATGATTCACGTTGCCCTAAAGCAGGATCAACAAACTTTTTGACAATTTTTTTTTTTTTTAAAATTTAGGCTTTGTGGGCCAAGGGGTGACTTTCATATAATACACCTCTCACGAAATAATCTCTTGACCTTTTTCACCCTCAGCCATTTAAAAATGTAAAACCCATTCTTAGTTCATAGTCTTTATACAGACTCAGGTGGTAGGCTAAATTTGTAGACCTATCACTTTGTAGACCACTTTGCAGACCTATCACTCCGTCTTGTTTTTTATGTTACCCGTCTCCCTTGCAGGGTGGTCATGACATCCGCTTCTGGAGGTAAGCTGGGGAAGGGTGGTTTGGGGAAAACTTTTATTATGTTGATGAAAGGAGGCAGATGCCATAGCCCAGACCCTTCTCTTTTTTCTCTGCCTTGAATATGAATGTGAACTATGGTACCATTGATTATGGTGAAGTGACAAGGAGGATAAAAACCAACACAGCAAAGATTGTGAAGCAAAGATAGAAAGGGCTTGGGTATGCGACTGACAATACCAGAAACTACCTACTTCATCTGTTGTGAAGTGAGAAAAACAATAACCAGTGTTTAAGCAGCTTCCTTATTACTTGCAGCTGCATTTTCAACATATCCAGGGTGCTTATGTCCTTCGTTATCTGCTTCACCCCTCCCCCATCCAGGAGAATTACTCTACTCACAGACACTGGTACCCAGGCAGCTGTGTTTTGTACTACATGCTTCATCTCATGCCTATCTGCCTGCCCAGATGTTCAGACCTGACTTCTAATTAGTCAATCCATAGGCTGGCCAGTGAACCATAGCCTCTGTGGCTTGTCTCTGGAATGGAAGCTGAGAGTCCTATGGTTTCTGGCAGGACAGAAGAAGGTGGATGCGAACAGTATGATGAAGTCACATGAATGTCAAACTCCTGGAAGGAATATCCACAAATGTTGTGGGTGAAGTCCTCTTCCAATGTGTCCTTCCTTCTAGCTCCTGGCCCTAAAAGCTCAGCCTGTTGTGGTCCCAGTTCCTATATTTCTTCTTGGTTCCAAGCTCACCCTGCAATTCCTGCTTCATTTTTCTCTAGACAAGAGCAATTTGAGAATATAGGCCAGGGTCTTGTTCAACAGTTTCTTTGTTTCCCTGCTCCCTCAAAGTGTTGGATGGGGAAGGGAAGAAGTGAGAGCCTAGACCTTCAGGAGAGCCGAGTGCAGCCCCTCTCACCATCCCCAGCACCACCTGGATCTACTGGGCTCTCTAGAGAGCTATTCTGAGCTGAGAGGCTATGGGACGGGTTTAGCCTTTATAAGCATCTGGTTTTGTGCTTCATTGGAGCTGCAAGAAGAAGAAAAAAAAGGAAATTCTTTTCCAAGTGGACAGTGAACATGTAACCCCCTGGGGGTATGACAGGATGGGAATAGAAACGGGGTCAGGAGGGCACAGAGGAGTTGAGTTCTGACAAGTCACTGAGGTCCAAAAACTTTCCCCAGGACCTGTCAGCGCCTGGAACCAGAGGGACTAAGGGACTGGCTTGTAGTGCTCGTGGTGGTGATGTGAGCGGCTTGCAGAGTGGGGCTCCAGGAGGGGCCTGGGCAGCAGGGCATGTGGAGCGGGAGACTTCTTTCTTCAGAAGAACAGGGTGTAGCTGGCTCTCTGGCTGGAGAAGGATGCAGGCAGGCTCTAGCTCCTTGAGGACTGGTAGAACTGGCTGTAGGGAGGGTCTTACAAAGACAGTGATGTTGGTCAGCCATCAGGTGGGCACTGGAGCAGTGTGGCAGTAAAGGGTAATGGGGCAACTTCATCGATCCAGGATTTAATGAATGCTCACACCTAGTCTTGAGTAGCCTGGGGTCAGACAGTCCAATTTCTCATAGTGGATGTAGATATGGATTCTATTGGTGAACCCTAAGCCTGGATGACCTTGATGTGAACTACCAGAGAGGCTGAGGGCCACTCAGGGCTTAATTCTGAGCCAGGGGTCTTGGAAAGAGGTCTTGGGAAGATAATGGCAAGCAGAAAGGGCAGGCAGGCCCAGAGCCTGAGAGCCTGAAGCTTCAGCATCAGTGGGTTTGTCATGCCTGCAGGAAGTAGAGGACATGACTTTGGAGGAGGCTGGAGGGCTTGTATTTGAGGTGTCTGAGGTTATCCAGGGGAGGGTGATCACACACATTTGGAGCTAGAGACAGATATTTGGGACCCATTTATGTACAAGTGGTCATTATGATGATTTGGAGTGGCTGAGATTGGGTGGCAAGTTGAGATAAGAAAAGAACCTTGGGGACACTGAAGACCATAGAGGCACCTGCACAGGAGGCAGAGAGAGAGTGGAGAGAATGTGGTCAGGGGACCAGAAGATCCCAGGGGTGTGGATCAGGCAGAGGGAGGAATATTTCAGGAAACAGGGAGTGACCACCAGTGTGGACTGTGGCAGAGACAGACAGGGAGGAGACTGGGGAAATGAAAGGCCCCAGGTGAATTGCAAAAGCAGGCCTGGGCGATGCTGGGACAGAGGTCCTGGAGACTGTGGGAAGAAAGCAAGATGGGTGGCTAGAGCCCAGCTGGAAAGGGAGGATGGATTGGAGCTGGGACCTTGGAAGCGGGAATGCAGCTTTCTAAGGAATTGGAAGGGGGCGGGGGTGGGGTGGGTGGTGGAATTGGGCAAATATCAGTGCCCTTGGAGGCTTGCTTCTGTCTCTGTCAAATCTCACAGGAGCATCCTTCTGACTCATGACTCCTTCAGGCTTCACTCTATCTCTTGAGGATTGTGTAAAGGAACACTTAGTCCCATTTTCATGGGCACTGAGAGAGTCTTCTCTACTCCCTCAGTTGTGGACTGGGCTGGGGCACCTGAAGACCCAGAAAGTGGTGCAGTGAATGCACTTCTTCCAGATGTCCCAAAACCACTTGCAAGAGGCTCCTTCCTGTAGAAAGGCTGTTACTACTCCCTCCATTCCTCTTGGCTATTCCAGGACTCTTTGCCATGTCCTGAGAACAAAGTCAGCAACTCAGTGCTTTATTGATGTTTAGAACTGGGTCACTGGATGCCCTTGCTGTGGTACAGCCTCTCTAGGGACTCTGTAGCCCCACCCCCCTCTCCTGAAGGCTTGTTCCCTGGTATGGAGGGCATAAGAGGCTGCCAGCTTTGTGCTGAGGGCCCCATGTGCAGGAGACTGAAGCTGAGGCTTAAAGGTCAGATATGTTTTGCTGATTGGTCATCAAGCCTACAGAAAGTACTGGGCAAGCTGCTGACCCCACCTGTCTCTATATCCACTGTCATCCAGGACAGGGAGCAACCCCTGCCCCCCTCCCCCACCACTTAAATCCTTCCGATGAAAGCTATCTCTCCACATTTATCCCTTGTCCCCACTATGGACCTCCTGTGGGCTCAACTGCCTTGGTATGTGGGAACCCTCTAAGAGACCCTCCCCTGCTGTTGAACTCTCCTGCTTGGAAGCCCAACGTTCAATACAATGACATAAGGGTCTGCCTCCTTGCTTTGACAGATGACCCCACCTCTGTGAGAAGATTCTGGGGGCTGTGCCAGTGTTCCCAGCGTTAGGGCAGCCAGTGTGCTGCAAGATGGGGCCCTCTTTGATGTATGCAACATGCTCCCAGTATCTGCCTTTAACTGCTCCTCCTGTGCCTTGGGGGATGCCAGGCCTGAAAGTCCAGTACTTGCTAGATCCACAGGGCGAAATTTCTGCTCCTGAGCCCAGATGATATTGGCTGTCTTTTTACTTTGTAATATTGGGATGAGGAGTTTGAATTTGTGGTGACCTTTTCAACAGACTATCTCCCTACTACAGGAAGCTTCTGGTTGAAAATACTGGTCCATGTTGGCCCCAGCAGTTGGTTCTTCCTGTTTCAGAACACCTCCACTCCAGACACCCCAGGGTGTTATCTAGCAGTTCTCCTTCCAAAGGTCCACTGGGCTACCATCATCATTCCTTTGCTGGTTGGATATGTGTGGTTGGTATTATCTAGCTGAAGACTGAACTACCTATAGCCTTTTGGGAATATAACAAATTTTGGATGGTTTGTTGAACCATCAGCGCTAATAAGCACGGTTCCAGGTAGGTGTTTTCTCACTCACCATGTACACACGTCTACTTGGGGTTGTATATTTTTTCATGTAAAGTAATGTTTCACCCATTTTACTGATGGCCACCTTCCAGACTGAGGCCCTGAGAGCATCACAGATGCATCTGGTGAGACTGAAAAAATTAAACTTTGTTTGCTTTCAAAGACTAATTATGTGAGTTTTAAGAGCCAACAAAATTCCCAATCTTTCGGTCATGCTGATTGGTCATCAGTCCCAAAGGAGAGTAGCCATCAGTTAAAGAGACAGTTAGGCTGAAACTAAAAAGTGAACACAGATCACAGGATAACTCAATTTATCCTATTGTGGGCCTTTAGTACAAAAAGGAGTTCTTTATGGGTTGTAAGCTAAAGAGGAACAGTTTGCACAGTTTGGAGAAAATAGAAGTACCCTGACCAATAAATATGTCTAAAAATGACAAAGCTCTCCCCATTTGATGGTTCTAGATCCCAGCAAGAAGTGATGGGCACAGGCATAAGGAGCTATATACAGAGTGTAAACAGTAAGGCCCTTTGGAAGACAAAATGAGGGGTAAGGCAGAGCCTCTGTAGGGCAGAGTGGCCTGCAGGTTATACAACAGGCTTGTAGGACAGTCATTTATTCTGCCACCAAAGCATGCCGGTGGCAATGGCAGGCTCACTGGATTTCTCCAGTCTGCGCTAAGAAGAAATTGTGTCCATTGAGAATCCTTGGCCCAAGTGACCTTTCCTGGAGGGGAGGCATTGGGAACAGCCAGGCAAGGCCTCTGTGCCCTTTACTCCCCAAGAGGAGGGACAGGGCTGCCTGGCTATACTTGGGGCCACCTACCCAGGGTTCACAGCATAGACGGGGCAGTGTTTCTCAAGCAGGGATTGGAAGCAAATGGCCTTAAGGAGCCTGTAGCCCCTCTCTTGAAAGGAGGAGCTGGGGGCGTCTGTGTCCAGGATGGGGAGCCCATAACTTTCAAAACCCTCAACCCATCTCAGTTCCTCACAGATGCTGGAGAGCAGTTGCCAAAACTGATGCTGATTAGTTTCTGGGTCTCTGATTCTTACCTGCCTCTTGAACAAAGACAGTCTCCTTCTCCATACCCTTCCCACCACCCCAGCATACTCCTTGGCCTAACTCAAGGTCCTTAAATATCAGTCTCTTGGAGATGACTGTAGTCCTCCAGTTTATAAGCCTGGCAGGTAGTACCCTCAGCTGCATCGTGGGGGACACCTAAGAACACCACTTCCACCTCTGAGTGCAGGGCGCACATGGCCTCTCTGGTGTGGATCTTTTGCGATGGGCTGGAGACTTTGGCATGCAGCTGGGTAGCAGGTCTCTGGAATGGCCGGAGAAGCCTCCACTCACGGAAGGTGCAGGGCATCTTTCGACAGGGGACAGCTGGAGCCTGTGCTTTGGGTGCGCCCAGGGAGCCAGGGGCTGAGGGCACAGTGAAGGCCTGTGGGGCCCTGGTGGGTATGGCACCTGGGCCAGGAGTGCAGTCTGGGTGTGGGCTGCCATTTGAAGCTTGCCAGTTGCGACTGTAGATACGCCAGAGTGGGCGGTGGCGCTGGCGACTATGATGGCACTGGCAGCGCAGGAGGCGGAAGAAGGCACGCTTGAACTCCTTGCTGGAGCAGGGGTAGATGAGTGGATTCACACAACTGTTGAAGTAGCCCAGCCAGAAGATAACCTTGAAGACGCCCTCTGAGGGCTTCAGCTGTGGAAACAGGGAGCCTGTGGGAAGCAGAGACCCAGGCTGGTTAGATGCTCAGGAAGAGGGAGCCCCAGGGAGCCCCAGGCTGCCCCTGGTGCAGCCCCTCTCCACAGGCAGCCCCTCTCCACACTACTCCCCCTCCCACAGCACCTTTCCTGGGCTCTGACCATTCATCAGCTAGGGGCTATCAAGATATCTCTCCTCAATGGGTTCCTGATATAATTCAAGAGTATCCATGAACGTTGATGAAGAAAAACAACCATCTTCAGTTTTACTCACATTTACCTGAAATCAAGCATTTCCTGCAAGTGTAAGCAACAAACCTGAGTAGAATTAGACAAAATGACATTGAAATCACTGTTTTGTAGCTCCAAACTGCAGCTACAAAACAGTGCAATATTGTCAGTTTTCTACATAATATTAGCAGTTGGTGGAGATGTTTTGAAATGTTGTCTATGCTTCTCCCTATTTGGAAATGGTCACTAGAACACACCAGTGGATCCTGTTATTTAAAGCCTTCATGTGGAAGTACATTTAATACTAAATCACAAATTTCAATTAAAAATCAATGAAACTGATTCCATCTGTAATCCTTTGTATTTTATTTTATGCATTTGAAAGAGTAATTCTGATAAAGGCTCCATACACTTTGTCAGATGCCCAAGTAGTCCCTAGCTTTATAAGAAGGGTAAAGACTCCTGAATCAAATGTTGACCAAGGCTTGCTCCATGCCAGGCACTGTCCTGGACTCTCCTCAAATACCTGAGGTCCTGCTCTCTCAGTAGCAAAGTGGATCAAATATCATGAGAAAGAAGATGGGATGATGGTGGTGCCCAGTATATTGGGGTTGGGGGGGGCTTCCAAAGTCTCAGGATAGACAGGAGCCAGGCAGGATGAGGAAGGGTAGAGGTTATCAGGAGTGGAATGGAGAGGTAGGCAAGAGGATAACAAGTTTGGGCAGGGGAATGTCCAATAGGATAGGCTCAGAAAACTTCATCTGGGACAGATGGTGAAGGGCCTTAAATGCTGGAAAGTCACACTTTTATTTTGTGGATAGTTAGGAGATACGGATATTTTTGAACAGGCAAAAGATAGAACCTAGAATTAAGCCTCAATAAACACAATGCCCAAATCACTGTGGACAGTGACTGAAGCCATGAAATTAAAAGACACTCCTTGGAAGGAAAGCTATGACAAACCTAGACAGCATATTAAGAAGCAGAGACATCACTTTTGTTGACAAAGGTCAGTATAGTCAAAGCTATGATATTTTTCAGTAGTCACGTATGGATGTGAGAGTTGGACCATAAAGAAGGCTGAGCGCTGAAGAAGCTTCGAAAGAAGCTTTCCAACTGTGGTGTTGGAGAAGACTCTTGAGAGTCCCATTGGACTGCAAAGAGATCAAAGCAGGCCATCCTAAAGGAAATCAGTCCTGAATATTCATTGGAAGGACTGATGCTGAAACTGAAGCTCCAATGCTTTGGCCACCTGATGTGAAGAACATCACTGGGGAAGACCTGATGCTGGGAAAGATTGTAGGCAAAAGGAAAAGGAGGTGGCAGAGGATGAGATGATTAGATAGCATCAGCCACTCAGGGGACATGAATTTGAGCAAACATCTGGTGTGCTGCAGTCCATGGGGTTGCCAAGAGTCAGAAACGACTTAGCAACTGAACAAATGCAATGCCCATGGGCTGCCAGAATGCAGGATAATGGAGCTGTCCCAGTGGAAGTGGGAAGTGGTCAGGGAAGGCTTCTGGGATGGCTTTAAAAGGGAGCAGAGTGCCTGACAGGAGGGAGTGGGGGTACTGGAAGTCTGAGTCGTGCCAGAAAGACCCTCTTCCCCACAAACCTCTCCCCTGCTTTCCCCACCATGGACCTTAAGGAGTCATACCTCCAAGGGCAACTAACAAAGTGCAAAGACATCATTCAGGAAGCACAGGCCACTTTGTCACCCTCATCATCCTCCACAGCAATAGCAGCAGGGGTCAAGGATAGGTGGCAAGACTGTCCCATCCCAGGCAAAAGCCTTAGGTGTCTGCCAGGGTGAGCAGAACAAGGGGAGTGGTCCTTGACAAATCCATGAAACATGCTTTGTTTTCTTGTCCTCAAAGAAATAAGAGCAAGGGCCTTTACTGAGGGAGCAGAGGCACCATGGGTCCCTCTTTGACCTGTGGGCTCTTGTATATCACCCACCTCCCACTTGGTGAGATTCCTGGTGCTAAGAGGCGGAGAAAGAGGAATGTCAGGTAGTACTGCGTGGCACAGGATTTTCAAACTCTGGTCATGCAGCCTTCAGCAAGTTATTTGGCCATCTAAGTTTCACTTTCCTTTTCTGTGAAATATACATAGCAATGTTTCTCTGAAAGGGATTTTTTGATGAATCATGAATTTCAGGGTGTAAGACTTAGCAGGTTTGTACTAAATACTGGAGTCTATTCACCTCCCCCTTCCATATCTTTGTGGCTTTTTGAGAGAGGAGACCTCAGTCCTGAAGGGACTCCGTTCTCAGCTCTGGATAGTGGCCAGAAACAGAAGCTGAGATTTGGTGGGTTTGGGGGAGGCTGGGGCATCAGTCAGAATGTGTTTAGGAGATAATTTCCCTTGGGAGAAGTATCGGGCAGTTGTCCCTGGAATCCAGGGGCCACCAGGGTTGACCTCAGCCTCCAGAAAGACAGCCTTCTGAACAGCATCCTTCAATGGCTGCAAAGTAAGACTGAGTGCTGAAAATAACTTTCTGACTCAGGCTAGAATTCTTTTATATTTAGCCCAGGATGACAAATCAGGGGACTATGCTTTCAGCAGTAAGCCAAAAACCAGCCAAGGGGCTTTGTTATCAATGTGGTTTTGATTTGAATTTTGTGGGGAACATGGCATATCTGTAGTGTGGCCTGGGCCTTGTTTTTAAGAATTAGAATTCTAATTTATGCTTAACCAACCTATGTGGAAGCTTGCTGCCAGCTCGGAATTCCTTACACACAAAGGAGCTGGGGTTCAAACTCAGCCTTTCAGCCCCACGTTTTTCCTACTGTGTCTTGCTGAGGTTTCTGTCTTACTTTGGTCCTCCCAGAAGCAGACCTGAGACAAGGATTCAAATACAACTTGTTCACTTGAAAGGTGAATGAAACACCAGTAGTGACATGTGATAAAAAGAGGGAAGAGAAGGAAGCCAATGAAAGGAGAGTTAACCAGTTAGTCACTGCCATGGGCCACCAGGGTGCAATCTCACTGGGAGCTCTGGGGGACTGTAGTTGTCGCACCAGTGGGGTGAGGGAGGTGAGGTATCTATACTCCCATTCCCATCAGTCAGTGTTTGGGCTGCTCCCTCAGGGTGTTAATTTTCCATAGTCCTGTCTTCTGTGTGGGTGGACAATGAGGATTTTGCTGGTCAGAGAAAGTCGAGGGCAAAGAGATGGAGGCAGCTGCTGGGGTAGAAAGTGACCCATATACGGGGGGCAGGGTGGGGCACTGATGGCAGCCTCCACAATTTTGTTTCATTTGCTGTCTGCCCTTTGTGCACAGACATCTTGCATGTAAAATACAGACATCTATGTCTTGGGCTCCAGCTTCCACAGGCAGGAGCTCCCCAGAGATTTCACTCTGCTCCCTTCACATGGCAGCACTGAGCTTCACACCTACCTCTGCACAGAGTGCAGCCGTCCAACCCATATGCCTTCTTGCACCCTGCCTTACTCTTTGCTGCCTGCCTGCCCCAACCTTCTCTCATCTGCCCACAGCCTCTTTCAAGGATTCCTGGGTCAGGGGACAGGGGGGCGTGTGGACACTTCCCTCCCCTTTGCCATGGACAAGGTAGGTAACTGTCCTGAGACTCCCAGGAGTGCTCACTTGCATTATCCCTACAGTTCTGCCTGGGTGTGGGGGCATCTGTTGACAAGCCCCTTCTCAGCCACTCCCAACTTTCTCCTCCTCCAGCCACTCTGAGTTATGGCCTCTTAGGCTGACCATTTATTTTGCCTCTCTTGCCTTCTCACTCATCTCCAGCTGCCCAGCACAAGCCTTTGCCAGTCCTGGAAGCCCAGCGACAGGAAAGCCCCAGTGGGTCCACAGGGGTTCTAATGCAAGGCCTCTGTCTCTCTGTTCCTGGCAGCCCCCTTCTCTGCCCTGAGCTGATTCCCTCTCCCACTCCCCACACTGTCCACGGCGTTTCTTGCATGCATATAACCCAGCTGTGCTAACTCATCTTGGCAATTGTCACTGGAAACAGGTGCTCATGGGACTCCCTCCCTCAGCATCCTGCCATCCAGGCACCCAGCACAACTCCCTTGTTCTTTCTCTTGTGATTCCTATTTCTCTTCCACCTTCCTGCACATCAGCTAAATAGCCACACTGACTTCTTGCTGCCCTCTGGCCACAGCGGGCTCCCCAGTCTTATCTCTGCACTTTTGCACAGTCATCCTGGAATGCACTTCCTCTTTCCTCCACCTGGTAGTGCTGGCTCCAGTGACATCTCCTCCTGGAAGCCTTCCTCACACCACCCTCTCCCAACCCAGCAGAGTTAGTTGTATTCCCTCCTCCCCGAGTATATCTATTCACTTCTAAGTGCCAAGAGCACTACAGGTAACTACTGGCTTCCCATCTATTTGATTCTTAAATGGTGAGCTCCCAACACCATGCTTGGCACATCACAGGTGCTCCACACATTCTGACCCCTCTCTTTCTATCACACTGTGAATCCCATCCATCCCCAACTCCTGTTGGTCCTGAATCCCCCACTGTGCACCATCCCCTGTTATTACCCTGGCACTATCATCATATACTTACTCCCTGCTCCTGTCCCTGTGAGCCCCATAGTCCCCTGTTCTTCACACAGCAGCTGGGGAGATCCTTTTAAGAAATAAGGCTGAGCATTTCATTTCTTCACTTCAACTTATATTCCACTGCTGACTGCAGCTTTCTACCCTCTCTCTCCCTCTTTGTTATCTATACTTTGACCTGCCAGCCCCTTGGATTTCTCCTATTATCTCTGCTTAACTGAGACTTCTGTTCTCTTGCAGTCTGGCTGTTCTTTCCTCAGTCCTTGCATGCCCACGTCCTTCTGAACTGGGTTGTATTTATTCAGCCAGATCCTAACTCTGGAGAGATTCACCCCCTCTCTGAACATGCTTAGGGTCTCCGACCTCAGCTCTGTGTCCTGGCTTCCAGCAATCTTGCTGCCCATCCTCAACCCAGTCTCCCATGATTCCTCCACCTTTGAGCTTTTAACCCTCTCCACAGGCCAAGCAGTCTTCTGCTGCTTCACCTTCTCCAGAGCAGCTGATCTTACTTCCTGTTTTTCAGAGAAAATAAGACAAAGAAATATATGTATATGTATGGCTGAGTCCCTTCACTCTTCATCTGAAACTACTACAACATTGTTAATTGGATATATCCTAATACAAAATAAAAACTTTAAACTTTGAAAATAACAAGAGAATAAGACAAAGAAGTTGGACACTCACTCAAACCTTCTTCACCTCTCTTCCTTCTTGTTAAGAAAGGAGTCTCTCTTCCCACCCAAGGTTCACATCCCTACTTGTGTTGTGGAGCTCTTGACCCAACAGTCACTTGTGAGCTTGCCTCTACCACAGCTGCACCCTCTTTGCTGATTCTCTGGCTGTTACTTAATTCTCTCCACCCTTTCTATCCACACAGGCTGTCTCCTCTCCACCACCTGCTTTTCACTCCACTGCTTTGCCCTACTGCCCTACTCCACCCTGGACCTCTATCTGCAGATATTGCTCTCATCCCTCCTGGACACTTCTCATCTCACCTGGGGCTTCTAGGGCACTGTTCTCTTGGATTTTCTATTCCATATCAATTGCCTTTGCCCCCTTTTTTTCATGTCCCCACTGCTTTGTGTAGGAGTGCCCTTGCAAGAAGAGTCTTGTAATCCCTTCTTTTTGCATTCTCATCGCAGTTTCAACCAGGTTCACTGACTTTTGGCCAACTCCCACAGTTCTATCTCCAGCTCAGTCTATTCTCCCAAATTCTAGACTCATCAATCCAATTACCTCCCAGACATCTCTGCTGCTGCTGCTGCTAAGTTGCTTCAGTCATGTCTGACTCTGTGCAACCCCATAGACGGCAGCCCACCAGGCTCCCCTGTCCCTGGGATTCTCCAGGCAAGAACACTGGCGTGGGTTGCCATTTCCTTCTCCAATGCATGAAAGTGAAAAGTGAAAGTGAAGTTGCTCAGTCGTGTCTGACCCCCAGCGACCCCTAGGACTGCAGCCTTCCAGGCTCCTCCATCCATGGGATTTTCCAGGCAAGAGTACTGGAGTGGGGTGCCATTGCCTTCTCCCCAGACATCTCTACTGGATGCCTACTTGCATCTCACACTTATCTGGCCCTCATAAAGCTTACATTTCATAAGGCAAGACCAGTAATAAATACGATAAACAAGGAAAATACAAGCATGTCATATAATAAGACATGCTAATTAGAAAAAGCAGCAAAGATAGCTAGTGTGTGTTTATGTGTGTGTCTGTGCATGTGGCTGGGGGTAGCAGTATAAATTTTGGATAAAGTGGCCAGAGAAGGCCTACTAAGGATGTGACATTTGAGTAAGAGATGAATAAGCCATGTAGACAGCTCAGGGAAAGCATTCCAGATAGAGGAAACAGCAAATGCAAAGGCACTGAGGTGGTCCTGGTATGTCTGCAGAACAATGACAAGGCTAGTGTGGATAAAATCGAGTGATTGAGGGCAGAACGGAAGGAGATGAAGTTGAAACTCAACCGCTACCTTCCACCCTGTGCCCTCCTACCCTGTCTGAGACACCATCATCTCGCTCCTTGAATAATTCAGCAGCCTCCCCACTGTCTCTTGTTTGTACTCTTGCAGCCTGAAATCTACCCTCAACCTGGTAGCTGGAACAATCCCTTAAAAATATAAACAGATTTGTCACTCCTTAGGCTCAAAACCCTCTAAGGGTTTCCATTCTCCCGCACATAAAAATCTATGACTACCTAGCTCAACATGCGGTCCCCTAATCCCCCTGACACTCCCTCCTACTCCCTCTTCCAGCCTCACTGCCTTCCTTTTGCTTCTTGGAAGACATATTCCCACCTTGGGCCTTTGAATTTGCTGTCCCCCAGAAATTCACATGGCTCCTGTCTTCATCTTTGCAGTGAGGTCTGTCTGACCTCCCATTTAAAATTGCAGTGTGCCTGGAAACAACCCAAGGGTCCATCGACAGATGACTGGTTGAAGAAAACGTGGCATGTGCAAACAGTGGAATATTATTCAGCCATAAAAAGAATGAAATACTGCCACTTGCAGCAACCTCCAGGATGGACCTGGAGATTATCATACTAAGTGAAGTTCCAGGCTGCTGCTGCTAAGTCACTTCAGTCATGTCCGACTCTGTGTGACCCCATAGATGGCAGCCCACCAGGCTCCCCCGTCCCTGGGATTCTCCAGGTGAGAACACTGGAGTAGGTTGCCATTTCCTTCTCCAATACATGAAAGTGAGAAGTGAAAGTGAAGTCACTCAGTCGTGTCCGACTCCTAGCGTCCTCATGGACCGCAGCCCATCAGGCTCCTCCGTCCATGGGATCCTCCAGGCGAGAATACTGGAGTGGGATGCCATTGCCTGACTTTCATGTGGAATCTAAAAAATGATATGAATGAATCTATGTATAAAACAGAAACAGATTCACAGACATAGAAAAGCAAACTTATAGTTACCAAAGGGGAGAAGGAGAGAGGGACAAATTAGGAGTGTGAGATTAAAAATAAAAAACTACTATACATAAAATTGGAGAAGGGAATGGCACCCCATTCCAGTACTCTTGCCTGGAAAATCCCATGGATGGAAGAGGAGCCTGGTGGGCTGCAGTCCATGGGGTCGCGAAGAGTCGGACACGACTGAGTAACTTCACTTTGACTTTTCACTTTCATGCATTGGAGAAGGAAATGGCAACCCACTCCAATATTCTTGCCTAGAGAATTCCAGGGACGGGGGAGCCTGGTGGGCTGCTGTCTATGGGGTCGCACAGAGTCGGACACGACTGAAGCGACTTAGCAGCAGCAGCAGCAGCATACATAAAATAGATAAGCAAGTTACTGTATAGCACAATGGACTATATTTAGTATATCATAATAACCTATAAAGGAAAATTATCTGACAAAAATCTTTGCTGTACACCTAAAAATAACATGATATTGTAAATCAACTTCAATAAAAAATGGCAGTGTCCCCCACCCCATACTCCTCATCTCCCTCAACTATGTCTGTGGCCCTTATCACCTTATCTTGTATTATTTGAGTTATTCTTCATTTTGTCCACCATCTTTCTCCCTGCAGTAGGAGTCTGTGGGGGCAGGACTAGTGTCTGTTTTCTTGGCAATGCATTCCCATTGCCCAGAAGACCTCATGAGTACACTGAACACACAGTAGGTGCCCAACACTTGCTGAGTTTACTGAATGATTCCCTCTTTTCTACCCTTTATGTCGCCATGTCTGGTACATTCATTTTTCTCTCTAGGGGGGTCCCTCCCTTTACCTCATTCCTGAAGCCTCTGCTTACTCTGGCATCTCATTGTATTTACTTGGCTGTGACAGCCCCCAGTGGTCCCTTGTCTCCTCTACTCTGCACACAGCTGCTGGAGACTTATTGTAAAAAAGAAAAAAGTTTCTCTCCTTTCCCTTCTGAAAACCGTTAGTGGCTTCCTATGGCTCTGAGGAATAAACCCAAAATGTCTTGTGTTTCATTCAAGTCTTTTTAGACTCCCATGCTGAATTTATCTTACCTCCTTCCCAAATTGGCTGCACAAAGCCACAAGCATGTCTTCCCACAGGGGCTGGATTCCTTCAGCATTCTTGCATGATTCAAACTTCTCGCAAGGTGATTTCTGCCTCCTCCCATCCATCCCTCCAGCCCAGATCAAGTGTCCTCCCTGACCAAACCTGAGTTAGGTGCCCCTTTATGCATGCCTGCATTTTAAGGAATAAAATTAGTTACTGCTCTGTCTATTCTCCTAGACTCTAGGTTTCTTGATGGTAGCTGTAGGATTCTTTTCATCCCAGCCTCTAACACAAGTGCCTAATCCAGAGCAGGGGTTGTAAAGTGAGTGAGTAAGTGCTTTTTGGGTAGATGTAGGTAGCCTCTAAAGTGACAAAGAAGGACATGGGAGCTCATACTTGCTTTCTGAGTGTTTAGTACCTACCAGGCTGCATGCTGGGCCCTGTATGCAGCACTTCTCATTTAATTCTCATAGCATTAGCATCCTACTTTGCAAAGATTCTAATTACCTCCAGAGGACAAGTGGAAGGGTCAGGATTTGAACCTGAGTCAATCTAGCCCTAAAGTGCTTGGTCTTCTCATGACATCATGTAATGGGGATTGATCCAGAGAGATAATATGGGGTGGGAGGTGGGAGGGGGGGTTCAGGATTGGGAACTCATGTACACCTGTGGCTGATTCATGTCAATGTATGGCAAAACCAATACAGTATTGTAAAGCAAAATAAAGTAAAAATAAAAATTAAAAAAAAGAAAAAAAATCAGAGAATTGTTTTTCAAAAGAAAAAAAAAAAAAAAAGGGAAAAAACTTCCCCTGGTCCTCCAGGGGTCCTGGAGGTCAGGCTCCACAAAGGATCACTTAATACCTCCCAGCAGCTACTCCACAAGCAGCAGGCCCATCCCTGCCTCTGGTCTTTCATACAGATGGCCTGGGCTGGAGGATGGCCTTCCTCTTTTCTCCACAGTGGGTCTCTCCAGTTCTTCAGACTCGGGCATAGAAATGCCTCTCCAGGAGCATTTCTGTGATTAATTCCACTCCTAGGGTCTGCCGAGCTGACAGTGGTTTCTGGAGTGTGTGTGCCTTGAGCACCTTGATTCTGCCTCCACATAAGTGGCATTTGTTGGCCTTCCCTATGACCTTTGGGGTGGCCTGTGGGGCCTACCACATTGAGTTCAGCTCCTGTGCACCCATAACCATCCAGAACATTCAGAAAGTCTGGGCTGTTGCCTGCTTGCTGCATCTCAGGCTGCTGCTGCTGCTACTGCTAAGTCGCTTCAGTCATGCCAGACCCTGTGCGACCCCATAGACGGCAGCCCACCAGGCTCCCCCAACCCTGGGATTCTCTAGGCAAGAATACTGGAGTGGGTTGCTGGGAGGAGCCCCAGAAAGCTACCTGGCCATCTCCTTCCTGTCCTTCAAGTCTCTGCTCAAGTCACCTTAAAGGTTTGAAGTTGATGTTATTAGTGCCCCGTCCAGGTGCCCCCAGCTCCCAGATGCTGTGAATGTTGGCTGCTAATAGCTTATAATTGCCCCTTCTTTGGAGAATTACCCTTGACCAATGCGAGCTGCTTCAACTGGGAGATGATACTTTCCCACCAAGGTGGCAGTCCACAGCCAGTGACAGACTGAGTGGGATGGAACAGGCCAGCCTTCTTGTCTCCAGGTGGTGCAATTCTCTGCTGTCCTTGTTGCTCCAGGGCTCCCCATGGGGTCAGATCGAGGCCAGACTTTGAGACCACATTTTGGGGTTAGGTCTTTCTGACTTATCCTGCTTCCTTTCCTCCCTCCGAGATACCACCAGAGAGCTTCCCTCAGTTCATCACTTGCGTAAGAAGCCCTGCCTCAGGCTCTGAGTACAAGGACATGACCCAAGACACTCTTTGCATGGATGTGTTTTCAAAGCTCTCTTGATTGGTCCCAAATCTATAATCCAGGGATTAGCTCTTGGTCACTGTTTTAACTCTTCTGCCCACTGCTGGCAAAGGCAGGGCACAGATGTGCATGTTCATGTTCATTTCTCTCCATTCAACAGGCAGGCTGGAGCATGGGAACGGACACATTGGCCTGCCTATGAGGCGAGGTGGTCAGGATGCAGCAGGAGATGACTGCAACCACAGCTCTTGCTGCTTCTCTCTGCTCCTTGACCTTGTGCTCGCATGTGCCCGTCGAGCTTGCTTCCACCTGCCTTCCTCTATTCTCTGTATTTGGTGCTTCTATCAGGAATCTAACCTAATATCCAGGTTGCTGAACATCCACTGATCAGGAGAGGCAGGGCCTTGCCTGTGAGGGCAAGTTACCCCACTCTCTGGCATGCTTGGTTGGGCCAGCCTGGCCTGCACATTACTGGGGAAACTAGGACAGCCTGTGAGCTTTGTGGGAAAGTCTGCAGCCTTATCACAGGTCAATCCCCTCTCTTAAGTAAGAGAAATGTCCAGGCCCAGGAGATGCTAGAGCTGGCCAATCTGGCCAAGCCTTGCTGAGGAGTGACAGTGCTGAAGGCAAGAGGGGAATGTGTGATTAACAGCATTCTTTTGGCATCACCAGAAGTGAACTTGTTCTTGGCAGAATGTCAGAATTCTCAGCCACCAGCCTTGTTCATAGCTTGCAGCCAACAACGAACTATCAGGCTGCAGCCCAGCCTTTCCCCTTTCCCACTCCCTCCTCGACTAGTGACTTTTCTAACCCAGGCAGCCATTTTCTCTAGCCAGAATGAAATATAAGGGTTAAAATTCCATGTTCTCTCAGATATTCAGGTCTCTCTTGCTTCCCAGGAGGGACTTGCCAGGTGGTGCAGTGGTAGAGGATCCACCTAACAATGCAGGAGATGCAAGTAATGTGGGTTCGATCCCTGGTTTAGAAATATCCTCTGGAGTAGGAAATAGCATCCCATTCCAGTACTCTTGCCTGGAAAATTCTGTCGACAGAGGAACCTGGCAGCCAGACATGACTGAGCGCACGTACGCGCGCACACACACACACACACACACACACACACACACACACACTGCCTAGGAGAAAAGGAATTCCCAGTCCTAGACTCCCTTTCGCTCTTCCAGTTCTTTCAGCTGCTCACTCAGTACTTCTACTCTCCAGAATTCAATTTCACCTTCCCCAGGCGAGGCTGGAAGCAGTGGGCCTCTTTGCTATATTTTAAAGGGTCAGCCTCTCTCATAAGGCACACTTGAGCTGAGACCTGAAGACTCTCTGAGGGAGTGAGTCGTGTATCTTCCTGAGGAAAGAAAATCCCAGACAGAGGAAAGGGGATGTGCAAAGGCCCCGAGGCAGCAGAGCACCTGACAAGTTGGAGGACAACCAAGAAGTTAGAACTGCTGGAACAGAGAAGGGGAGACAGAGATGCTAAGAGATAAGGCCATTTTGAAGCAGAAACAACCATGGAAGGCTGTCAGAAAGAGGTAACCTGAATAGGATCCAGATCTCAGATGGATGATGAAGACAGGGAGTTGAGGGTACTGTGGGGCTAGCTGTGTCAAGCCAAATCTCTTGAATTCCCTGTGTTGACAGTTTTCCATGGTGACAGGTAACTGGTGGGTATCTGGTTTGAGATAGGAAAAGAATAGATCAGAAGTCCTTCTGTGTCCCATGTCTGCCTCAGGATCCTTGAACTCTGTGGGGGTGGCCTAGAACTACTGGTCTAACCTTGGATACCCTTCTGCAGCTGTAGGGATTGACAGGGAGGGCCGGTTCCTAGAGCCACAGAGGATGCCTGGTAGGGCCCAAGGCAGGGAGATGAGTTATAGATCTATTCAGTGTCCTACACTGGACCCCACTCATTTCCCTTCAGTTATTCTCCCTTCCCTTCTCACCTCTCCAACATCTCTCTCTCCCATTCATTTCACTCTTGTCACTTTTTAACTCATTTCCTGGTCTGTGGCCTTGGAGGAGTCACACTCCAAGCTCCAAATGCCCAAGGCTGAAGTCCCTGCCAAATGGCCCTGTGCTAAGCTGAACATGACCCTAATCTGAGCACGAACCTTTTAGTTCTTGGGTTGTACTGACAAATGGTTCATAAGTTGGAGCAGATCAGTGCTTGTGCCAGAGGAGAGAAGGTTTCCAGACAGTAGTCACTCTGTCCAGGAGTCCCAGCACTGAATAGATGGTGCATTGCCTATTAGGTCCCAATGCTGGTTTTCAGGGGCCCAGACCAATGTTCTGCTGGGTCATCATCTGCAAAGGAGGGCAGGCAAATACTCTAGTATTAAAGAAGACCTTTTTGTGGGCATATAGATCAGGATGGGGCAGAGTTCAAGTGGGGTCAGAGGTAGGCTCAGGAACACAGAGGTTATCTCATGAGGATGAGGCCCAAGGGCTCTAGGGGTTTGGGAGGATCAAGACAGACAGGAAGTGGTCATGTCCTATGGCAATACTCAGGGCCCTCATGGCCAGTATCTGGGGCAGAAGGGAGCCTGGAACTCAACCTGAGGGGGTGTAAGCAGGCACTGAGGCATTTGGTGAGATTTAAAGCTTAAAACATGGCTGATCCCAACTGATCCTTAACCCTAGCTTCAGCCTGACCTCTGTTCTCTGACCTAGGGAGGAAGTAACAAGGACTCTAAGGGCCAGAGTGCTTGGGTTATAAACTCAGCTCTGATATTTAGGATTAAGATTAATATCAGAATGTTTCATTTTTTTTAAAGAAGTAAGTAGCAAGGAATATTCAAGAAGGTGAAAATTTCAAGAAGGTGAAAAAGAGGAAAGATTACAGTGAGAAAGTGGGAGAGAGTGAGGGTGAAGGGGCTACAAGGTTGAAGATGAATCATTTTTAAGAAGCTGTGAACACATATACATGCTGTATGAGCAGGCAGAGGAAAGGTGGAATTAAGGAGGGATGAGCAATAACTGACAGAGGGAAATCCTTTGGGAAGGAAAGAGGGTTGAGAGAGATTCAGAGTTGACAGGGACCTGCAGGACTTTAAGGACATCCTGAGGACTGCCCTGAGGAGACCTGTCAATGGAAAGTAGGATTTTTCTTTTCTTTTCTTCTTTTTTTTTTAACATGTTCTTATTTAGACACATGGGGCTTCCCTAGTGGCTCAGAGGTTAAAGCGTCTGCCTGCAAGGCGGGAGACCCGGGTTCAATCCCTGGGTCGGGAAGATCCCCTGGAGAAGGAAATGGCAACCCACTCCAGTATTCTTGCCTGGAGAATCCCATGGATGGAGGAGCCTGGGAGGTTATAGTCCACAGGGTCGCAAAGAGTTGGACATGGTTTAGACACTGGTTTGTTGTAGTTTACAAGAGCTGATTGATAAATTTTCAGGAACTTTGCAAGCTGGCTATCTCTTCAGTAGTTTGAAACTGACCATAGTGGGAATATTTCCATCATGGAAATGGACAGATGTTACAAATTAACCCCCATTTCAGAGCCAGTCTTAAACACTTGCCAGCACACCTCTGTGTATCACATGGAGAAATGACCTGATTCAGGGTCTGGGGCTCACAGAAGTAGGTGGAGGCAAGGAAGTTAAAGATGGAAAGAGAGGGTGAAGTGATGGATTATGGTGTCAGTTGGAAATGGAGGCCTAACTAACCAAAAGACAAGGTGAAGGGCAGGGAGGTGAAGGCTTGGTCAAGGCTGGAGTCAGTAAGCAGAATGAGCAGGTGGACTCAAGTGGCAGAGATTTGATGAGGATTTAGGGGCTTATAGATCAGGGTGTATACATAGGCCAGGGCATGACCCTGGGAGAAAAAGCGGAGGGAGAGTCACAGGGTATCAGCATGGGTCAGCCTCAGTACAGCGGAGTCACAATGATAACCAGGGTAGAGAGGAGCATGGGGGAGAAAGTACATGGCCCCTGTATCCTAGTTTTAAAGAATGAGGTGGAGTGATTAACAGCTCATCAGATGCTTGGGACAAACATATCAGCAGGAGTTGGGCAGAGGACAAGACCCTAGGCAGAGGAAGGATCTGTATTCACCCAATAACAGGAGTCTATCCTCCATCAGTGGTATATTTTCCTCCCCCCACCCTCCAAAAAAGTATCTCCTAGCTCTGTCTACTGAGTCAGTGGCCAGCTTAATATCAATGAACATCTGAAAGCTCAAACTGTGGTCTTTAAACGATCATTTTCCACTAAAAGAGACCAGGCCTCTTTAGAGAAATGGGACAGGTCAAAAAAAGTACAAGCTGAGCCTGAAACATCTCATCAGACCAGAAAGTTCAAGACTCTCTGGGTTATGCCATAGGTCTCATGAGTCAACTTGAAAGGGCACCTATTGGTTAGCCCCCAAACAGTGACATATATAATGTGTGACAGATTTAAAAGTTACTTTATCACAGTACTAAAAAATCTTTTGGTCCCTTTTGTAAACATTGCTAGGAAATTGACTTTTTTGTTAATGGAGAGCATTGAGCAGCTCTCCTGCTTTTCTTGTATAGCCTCTATTTCAAGTGACCAAACAGCTAGTGGTGAATTCTTTTTAGAGTTTTAGTCTACAAATGCAGAAGGAATGACAGAATTTGGATATCACCACTTTAAGTCCCAGTGACACAATGGCTCCCGGCCATGGGTCGATGGCTGCTAAAACTAACAGGTAAAGGTTGATGGGATATTTTATAGTAAATGAATCAAGCTGACTGCATCTAAACCCCTGGTCAATCTTAACATTACAAAAGAAGAATTCTTGTTCAAGACACTGCGCTTGAATCTGCTTAAGCCAATTTATATGATGTACTGGGAACAGTAGGACACATTAAATGGCACCATAGGGATGCAGGACTTCCCTAGTGGCTCAGACAGTAAAGAATCTGCCTGCAATGCAAGAGACCTGAGTTCGATTCCTGGGTGGGGAAGATCCTCTGGAGAAGGGAATGGCTACCCACTCCAGTATTCTTGCCTGGAAGATTCCATGGACAAAGGAGCCATCACAAAGAACTGGACATGACTGAGCATCTGAGCACACAGGGATGTAAGCTCCAAACTGTGGGCAACTCCTTTGGGATGAACAGTCTGCTTTCTTCACCAAATAAGCTAAAAGAGAAAAGGTGGGGAAAGGGTAATCTTATCAATTAAAGAAGCTGTGGAGGCAAATCAACTGCATGTAATATATGTACTATTTTGAGACCCTAATTCAAACAAACTAAAAATTTATGAGGCAATCAGCTACATTTGAACACAAAAACATTTGGTATCCATTAAACAAGTATTTTTATGTATTATAATGGATTGTAGTTTTTTTTGTAAGTCATTCTAAAAATATTGAAGAATTTACAGATAAACTGATAAGGTATCTTGGGTTTCCTTCAAAATAATAAGCAGTGGTGGAAAGCGGGTGGGAGCTGGAATGAACCAAGATCAGCCTTGGGTTGATACATGTTGAAGCTGGGTCATAGGTACTGGGGCCATCACACTGTCTACTCATGTATTTGAAACTATCCATGATTTTTAAAAGCGGAAAATAAAACCTCTAGCTCATTACATGTTCATAATAATCATGCAATAAATATTAGCTGTTATATTTAAAAATTTTGGGGTCACATAAATAGGGGGTCATCCCCAACGCATTGTTAGTAAGAGGGGGGATCTACTTTATATAGAGGCTGTTATACTAAGTGAAATAAGCCAGTCACAGAAGGACTGCATGATTCCACTTCCATGAAGTACCTAAAACAGCTAAAATTCAAAGAATCAAAGAGGAATGGTGGGAGCCAAGGGCTGGAGGGAGGGAGGAAAAGGGGAATTGCTAATTAATAGGCATAAAGTTTTAGTTAAGCAAGATGAATGAATTCTGTAGATCTGCTGTACAAACTTGTACCCAGAGTTAACAATATTCATGTTTAGAAATGTTAAAAGGGTAGCTCTCATGTTAAGTATTCTTGCCACAGTAATGATAATGATAATGATAATAATAAAGATAGAGGGCTATGCTTTGTCACCCAGATCCTTGGCATGGCAGGAAGTGAAGAAGCCCTGGATTCTGCCACTTTTCCCCTCTACACTCGCTGACTGAGGACCTACTATGTGCCAGATGCCATAAAGGCACAGATAGGAGATGCAATGTCAGTCTCTTCAGGCTTTTGGGCCAGGGCACAGTAATATTATTCCTGAAGACTTGCCACAGTACATCCACTGCCTCTCTCCGTGTGTCTGTGGACCTTGTACCACCTCAGGGAGCCTGTGGAGATGGGTCCCTCTGCACTTGGCCAAACTCTGAGATGCAAACACTGATTCTACCCTCCGTGCCTGGCTGCTAAAGTGTGCTTTCCAGCCTGGACACCAATTCCTCAGATAACTCACAGCCTCCTCCTGCCTCTTCCCACCTCTCTTCCTCTCACTTTCTCTCTCATTAAGGCATAAGATACTGACAGTCAGATTTATAAAGTGTGTACATGTTATGGACACAGACCGATGACTTTACATATGTATTCACCAATGTAGTCACTGTTCAGATAAAGTCACAGACAGAGGGGATGGCCTGTCCCACACATGGGGGGAATGGCCCTAGCCCCTCTCTGAGCCCCCTCAGGACTTTAGGTGCCCTGTGTCTGTGTCTCAGTCTTTTCTGCCCAGCCACTTAGGTCCCAGTGGCCTCACAGCTTAGCATACCTTGGCTGTATGTCTCTCTGCTGCAGGTCTAGCTTGACTGAAACATTTTAGGTGATAGATGGCCTCTGCGCCAACTTCCCCCTGGAACCCTGGGCCCACTTCCTAAGGCTTTTGATACTCTCTGGGGCTGCTCCCTGGCCATGTCACTGTTGTGCCTGGGGCTCCTGCTTCCACTTGGCTTTGTGTGTGGTGCTGTGGGTAAAGAACACCCTGGGTCTGCTTGACAACTCCCATGTTGTGGCCCTACTGGGTACCTTCATTTCCTGGCCTGTGGCCCTTGCTGGCATACAATACTCTTTTTCAATCCTCCCATCTTTGCTGCTCCTCACACCTGGTGTGAGAACCACAGCCAGTAAGGAGGGAGGTACCACTTCTCTTGGCTCCCCCTTTTCTGCATCCTCTGGTTCATTCAAAGTCGGTGCTCCCTAAGCCTCCTTCCCCATCCCCTCTTATCTCTTTGTCCCTCCATCCTCTTCCTTGGAGACTGTACCCTCACACCCTACTTTTGCGAACACATCCATCCTTGGTCCCCTTATCTAAGTTCCCAACACCTTCTTCCCCAAGCACATACTGCCACTTCCTACCAAAATGTGGCAGACCCTTGGATTCCAGATTCACCCCAAAAGCTGTTGCTCAGAATGTTCCCTGTTCCTCCCTTCTTCCAGGCCTGCCTCAGAGCTCCTAGAGGGGGAGGCTTGCCCTCTCCTTCCTGCACAGCCCTCAGACGACTCCTGCTTGTACTGCAGGCTCTGTCCTCCTGTTCTTTCTGTTGTCCTGCCCTCTAAGCCACATCATGGCAGATCAGAATACTCTGTTTCCTTGCTTGGCCTCAGTCCTGCTTGCTCATTATTGCCAGGTTCCACTCAGTTTGGCTTCATCAGTGGCCCTGGGCTTTGTTCCAAAACTTGGTGAGGTGCCCAGTGCAGACTAGCAGGAAGGGAGAGGCAAGGATAGTCCCTGGGTCGAGATGCCAGGTGTGAGGAGCAGCAGAGATGAGGGATTGAGGAAGAGCAGTGCATGCCAAGGGAAGAGGCCATGGAGATTTAGGGATGACTTCCTAGAAGAGGCAGACATGGTCGCAACCTCAAAAAATAGTAGCCTTTTGCAGTGTTGATTGTAACGGTGGAAAATTAGAAAAACTGAACACTCAGCAGGAGACTGTCAACACACCATGGAATACACTCAAACAGAATACTATATTGTTGCTAAAATAACCAGAATGGATAAATCTCAATGGCAAAACATTGGGTAAAAAAGGCAAACTGGAGATGAATGTGCACAGCTGGTACAACTTATATAAGTCTGCAGGACACACAGAACAATATTGTTTATTGTTATGGATTCAGGTGTTTATGGTAAGAGTATAAGCATGTGTGGGAGTGATAAACACTAGATTTACCTCTGGGGAGAGAGGAAGGGACAGGAGGAGGGAACTTAGTTGTGGTTGTTCTGTTTCTTTGAAAAGAGAGAGAGGAAGTGATCTGAGGCAAATGTGGTAAAATGTTATCATCTGTTCAATACGGGAGATTACAGATACGTGGGCATTTCTATTATTTTCTCCTTATCTGCGCATTATTCTGTAACTAAAAATTTTAAAAGAAGTTAAAGGAACATAAAGGGAGGTGGCATTCTATATGCACCCTGATCATTCCTGACAGGGGGCCAGTATGAGCCAAGGGGTAGGGAGGAGGCTGAGGGCACCTGGAACAGGTCACAGCTGGGGTTTGGTTGGTAGGCTTGGGAGGAATCTAAACCCTGGGTATGTGGGTTTCGAAGAGGGGGGCCATACCAAATTTCTCTTGCCTATTTGCCACCTCCTGCTCCACCCATCCCTCTCTCTTCCCTGACAGCAGCCTCCGGCAAGACGATTTTCAAGCTGGTGATTTATTCATTCCTTATCTTGTATTTACTGAGCCTCTACTACAAAAGCAACAGCCCACACTGCACTCACCATGTGCCAGTTATATTCACACATAATATCTCACTCAAGTATCACCATAGTAGTACAAGTGCGTATTATTATCATCTTTGCCATTCCTAGTTTATAGATGAGAAAACAGAGGCAGAGAGGTTCAGGGATTTGCTAGCAGTTACACAGCTAATAAAGAGAAGAGCCTGGCACCAGAGCCTGTTGTCCATTCCATTCTCCTCCATTGTTCCCCATGTGCCAGGCACTGTACTGGGCATTGGTGATTACATAACTGACATAGCCTTTCCTCACAGAGCTTCTGGGTCAGTGGTGGCAGGGGGAATTATACCCCAAGTCAAGCAACACAGAAATGTGATTACAGCTAAGGAGCTAATGAAAGAAGAGAAACTTGTGCCCAAGGGAGAAAATACAGAGAAAGATAAGCAAAACTGAGAAAAAAGAAGAAAGGTCTTAATGAAGTGGGAACATTTATTCTGAGACCTAAAACATGGGGAGATAGCCAGGAGGATTTGGGAAAGCAAACCAGACAAAGGGAAGAGCAAGTATAAGGGTATGAGCTTGGCATGATCAAGGACCCAGAAGAGGGTCGGAAGGGCCTGCACACACAGTGAACAAAGTTCAGGGCAACAAAGCCATGAGGTCAGGGGGGAGGTGACTCATCTCTCAGATCCTTCCTTGCAGACGGGGGACAACATGTCTGGGTTTACCCACCATAGTCCTGGTACGTACCTGTGGTCTCAGTATAAATATACATAAGAGCTCATTTTGGTCTGGACAGTAATAAACTTGAAGGTCACTCTATCATAGGCTATGATGGACAGTTTGGATTTTGTTTCCAAGACAGTAGAAAAGCATTGAGGGATTTTAGTAGAGAATGACACTCTAATTTATAATGCATAAAGATCACTCTAACTGATGTGAGGAGAGGGCCTTCAAGGGAGCAGGAGGGGCTACTGTCCCTTTCTGGACACAGCTGCAGAGCATGGAAGGAGCAAGGCCTGAGAAAGGGGAGGTTCTGGCTTGGGCTTGCTGAAGTTACAACCATGAGTGTAATGAATGTGTCCCCAGAGATGCTGTTCCCCTTCCCCTTCCTGTATTGACTCAGCCCCAGGGCTTCCAGGAGGGGCCTCAAGGTATGGGAGGAAGTTCCTCAGAACAGCTGTCTACCTCCCAGGACTACAAGAGAGCCTGTGAAAGAAATAGCAAAGTTTTCTGGAAGTGCTGAAGGACTCGGTAAATTTAAGAAACTACAATGAACAATATTAACTTTCCATATGATAACATGTCCTTTCCTTCTCTTTTTCAAGCCTACAAAGACCCCTGTTACACCCCCCGCTACCCACCTCCAACCCCTGCCCACGCCTTCAAGAGATTTCAGAAGTGAGAGACCAGGGCATTCACAAATACCAGTTGAGAGAAAGCAGGTGGCTTTGGGTGTCTGCTGCTGTTCATTATAGACTGGCCTCGGATTGCTGCCAAAGAATGAATGCAGGCCAACCCACCCTGGGCGCCACTTCTGCGTGTTGGCGTTTAAAGCTGGGGGTACAGGGAGGGGGATATATAAACAAGCACATACACTGCTCACCACTTACTATGGGAAGACACCTACACAGATTTCCATTGATCCTTTATATTTAGAACAGTCGGGAGCTTAAAACCAGGCCAGGGCTTCTAACAGCAGTAAAGAAGGTGGGTCAGAAAAGTGAGTTCCTGACAAAATCCTGCAAGCATGAAGAGCCTGTTATTCTCCCACAAAGCAGCACAAGCACCTAAGAGACCAGGCAGGTTACTAAGTAAACCTTCCATGTTCAGGCGGACAGTCACTCTCCAGTTGGAAGAGCCATCCAAGTCTGGGTGCCAGGAAGGGACGGCCACAGGCTCAGCGAGGGAGGTCAGAGGTTGGTGGGAGAGGGGTCACTTACCCAGTGGCAGGACGAAGAAAAAGGGGAACCAGCAGAGCACAAAGACGCCCACGACAATGGCCAGCGTCTTGGCCGCCTTCTTCTCGCGGGAGAACTTGAGCAGACGCACCGACAGGGAGCTGCGGAACGTGCGACCCTTGGTGCTGTGCATCCCCCAGTGGGTCTCAGCTGAGCCAGTGCTGGCGCCGCGGCAGTGGATGCGCAGCACCACCTCTGAGGCCTTGCCGCGCTCGCGCTTGACGCCCGCCTCCAAGTTGCGCGTGGTGCTTCGCGCCACCACATACACGCGGCAGTACATGACCACGATGACTGCCATAGGCAGGTAGAAAGAGCACAGGGAGGAGAAGACAGCATAGCCTGCCTCCTCTGTGATGCCGCAGAAGCTCTCGTCAGGGGGCACCGGCTCCTTCCATCCCAGCAGTGGCCCCACGGACACGACGAGAGCTACGGCCCAGAGCAGCGCCAGGATGGCTGCTGCCTTGCGCTCGGTCATGATGGAGGGGTACTTCAGCGAATGGCGTACACCCACGTACCGGTCCACCGAGATGGTGCAGAGGCTGAGGATGGAGGCCGTGCAGCACAGCACGTCCACGGCGGCCCAGACGTCGCAGAAGGCCCGGCCAAAGGCCCAGAAGCCCAGAACCTCCATGGTGGCCGAGAAGGGGAGCACTGTGGCACTCAGCAGCAGGTCGGCCACAGCCAAATTCACAATGAAATAGTTTGTGACCGTTTGCAGGTGGCGGTTGCAGGCCACCGAGAGGATGACCAGCACGTTGCCCGCCACAGCTGTGAGGATGAAGGCTGCCAGGAAGACGCCCACGCCCACTCCCTGAGCACTCACCACCAGCCCCTCGACGGCCGCTGTGCCATTCACCTCGCCGCCGGCGCCGGGGCTCCCGGGCTCTCCAGCGGAGCTCCGGTTGTCCTCGCTGCTGCCCGCGCCCACCACGCCGCCGCCGCCGCCCGCGGCCCCAGGCACGCCGTCCACCGCCTGGCCCTCCGAGGCGGCAGCGCCGCCCGCGCCTCCCCCTCTACCAGTCCCCCTGGAGCTGCTCTCCGAGCCGGGTCCCTCGAAACTGAAGCTCAGGAGATCGCGGAAAGTCATCTCAACGCGCGGCCGTCGGGGGCCCGGCCTGGGCACACGACGAGCGACTGGTACAGCGTGGGGCAGCGGGCATAGCCTCGGGGCTCCGTCTCCAGCCCAACGCGCCTGTCTTGTCAGGGTCCTACTCCTCTTCCTTCTACGTGAAGCGCAGCTGCTAGCGAGCGGAGTGGGCTGGCCGCGTAGTAGAACCGTAGTGGAGCCTGGGCCGGCGCCGCGCGCCGCTCCCGCAGCGTGCCCAGGCGAGCTGGCAAAGCGGCGGCCGGGCTGGAGGGCGGCGACCGCTGTGGCGCTCGCTCCTGAGCGCCGGGGGCGGGACCGAGCCAGGGCAGTGCGAGCAAGGAGGAGGGGGTGGCCGGCTCCGAGGGACCCGGCGGCACACTTGCGTGATGAAGGGGATCTGTGCTCCGAGCCCGCTGGCGTTCCGGGGTCCCCAGGGGCGGCAGCGCTGGCTCACACTCCGACCCCGCGTCAGCCACCCCTGCCGCGCCTCAGATGCCCTCGCCGGCCCTCTCTCTTCGCGATCCGCTCCCGGCCCTCTCCCGCGTCCCTCCAGAGCCTCCTCACCCTTTTCTCTCAGCTGCGCGTCTTCCTCTCGCCTTTTCCCCAGCGTCGCGGTCACTGCTGGTGCCCTTAAGTGCGCTGAGAGTAGAAGGTGCGATTCCGGGGTCCCCGGTGGGCAGCAAGCGCCTGAGATCTGCAGACTGCGGCCTGGACCTCGCCGGGCTGCGGCGGGTCACCTCCAGGGACAGCCTGGATGAATCTGCTGCACCTCCTTTCTTCTCTCAGGGTACTGGACAAGGGAGGATCTCAGTCACCTCCGTCCAGTGTCTTGGTGTGGAGAGCCAGGGAGGAGGTCTGAAGCTTTGAGGGGCCTGTGATGGGGAAGGAACAAGAGACTACTTATATGGTTATAGCACTTTTGACCCTACCCAGGACACATCAGTCTGCATATACCAACTTCTGCACTGTTACTTTACTCCATATTCGATGTCATAAAACTTCCCATTGTTACACTAAATAAGTGGCTTCCTTCTAGGGAGGGAGAGTTTTAGAGCTGGAGGGTGGGAAAGGCCACTTGGCTGGATGGTTAAAGGAGGTGGGGCAGACAGTCTGGCTCCAAACCTAAGCTCCGCCCCATGTTAGCTGTTTGACCTCTTTATGTCTCAGTTTCTCATCTGTAAAGTGAAGGTGAGTAGTGTCTACCTACTGGCCTGAAGGCTTAATGAGTTAATATGTGTTAGGGCTCCAGAGTTATGGGCTTCCCAGGTGGCATTAGTGGTAAAGAGCCTGTCTGCCAATGCAGGAGACATAAGATCCTTGGGTTGGGAAGATCCCCTGGAGAAGGAAATGGCAACCCACTCCAGTGTTCTTGGCTGGAGAATCCCGTGGACAGAGAAGCCTGGTGGGCTATAGTCTATGGGGTCGCAAAGAGTTGGACACGACTGATGCAACTTAGCATGGACACACACACACTCCAGAGCAGTGCTTGCTTCCTTAGCTGAGTGGGACTAGGCAGGGCAGGATTTGAACTGGAGGACAGAGGGCAGAGGGAATGTGGAGATGATATGAACCTGGGACACAGGTGGAGGAGTGGGCTTGAGGAGACTCTTGTTGACTAGCAAGACTGGGTAGGGAGAAAAAAAAAAGATCATTCCTTTGGCTGACATAAAAATACTAACCAGGCTGCTGTCATGTGTCAAGCCTGACTGGACATTCTGGGTGGCAGGGGAGCAGGGAATTGTAGGGAGAATAATGCCACTGAGTAAGTGCAGGATGAGGAAGGCTTGAGCCACGCCAGGGAGATGAGGACCTGTTTGGAGAGGTATCTGGGAGTGGCCAGAGAACTCGTAGTCTCAGTGCCCACTGACTGTGATGTCTGAGAGTCTTAGATTGAAAGGTACTTTGGAGAAGAAGCAGAAAAATGGGAGAAATGAGATGAATAACCCCCCTCCCCAGACTAGGAAGCCAAAGCTGCTCTAGTCTTGGGTTAGAAACAGCTTTTCCAAGGTCATTAGCTTCCCATTACATCTTTCATCTTTTACTTGGGTCTTTGGGAACTTATAGTGGAGAGTTGAAATGAAAGCAAGGTGCCTTATAAGGATTACTTGGCAGCTGACCAAAAGCACAACTGTGAGTTTGGGTTTTCTTTATGAAGGGGAGGGGCAGAGGACTCTGGAAAGAGAGGCCAGGAGCTTCTCACACGGGAATATCGGGTGGCAGGCTCTATGTCTGTATCTGGCTGCCATCTCACAGTGTAGGACATGGGGTAACACTGGTGGAGTCTATCTGATTCTGGTCAGTTTTCAAGGATGATTGGGAATAGGAGACATAGTTAAACCTAAGCTGGGACTGGGGTGATAGGGGGCTATTTGACAAGTGTCACATAGAGATCTGTGCCTAATTCTGGTTTAGAGTAACAGCATAGGACTGGCTGGAGGTATACTTGCCAGTAGGTTGAGGAGGAATTGTGGGATAGGTTTCCTGGAAGGAGACAGGGCAGTTTTGCTGCTTTTCAGATCTTGGTCTGCAAGAGAGCTTTGGAGGTTCTAGAGCTCTAGAGGAAGAAACAGGGAAAGGTAGGAGATATGAAATTGTTACTTTCCTCTACTGGTTTATTATGCTCAAATCTGGAAAGGGGTCAAATTGCTGGACCAGTAAGCCCTGGAGACCACAAAACCCTGGAGGTCCTTTGTGATTCAGCAGCATGACTTCTAGTTTAAGAAGGAAAACTAAGCACCTGTGTTTGTCTCTTCTCCCTTAAGATACCCCTTTAGAGTGAGAGTAAAGAAAAAGGGGACTTCACTGTGGCTCCGTAGTAAAGAATCCACCAGCCAATGCAGGAGACCTGGATTTGATCCCTGGGTTGGGAAGATCCCCTGGAGGAGGAAATGGCAACCCACTCCAGTGTTCTTGCCTGGGAAATCCCATGGACAGAGGAGCCTGGCGGGCTACAGTCCATAGGGTTGTAAAAGAGTCAGATACAACTTAGTGGCTAAACAATTACAACAACAGTATATGACAGACCCATAGTAAACATCATCTGCAATGATGAAAAGCTGAAAGAATTTCCTCTAATATCAGGGACAAAGCAAGGATGTTCACTCTGGCTATAGTCCATGGGGTTGCAAATAGTCAGACATGACTAAGTGACAAACAACAGCAGCAATAACAAAAGTAAAACTCTTGACTTCCTGGCGTTTGCCTTCAAATTATAGAAAGTGCTACCCAAAAGAGTTAAGAGGAGAGCTTTCCCATGGACAAAAAGTTTTCTTTGGGTTTTGTATCTGGCTCCTGAGACTCTTTTCAATTATGTCCTCAAAACCCAGAGGAACTATTTTCCAGTTCTTCCCTGCCTCAGAGTAGCAGTGGAGGCTGAAAGCATGCACATTCACATATGTTATTGGAAAACTTGGCTAATGTTGCCACTTCCTGGATCAGTTACTATGAACAACATGGACATCCCTTCTATTCTTCAGCTGCAAATGGATCTCTAGCTCTGGCCTGACTTTTAAACTTACAATGGCCTGACCCTACCTCTGGTTACAAGTTGACCTACAACTCTGACTGACCCGAAACCTAAGGCTTCCTGATCCACCTAATAGTGCCATTCACCTCAAATACAAGGTGGCTCAGAGGTTAAAGCAGCTGCCTCCAATGCGGAAGACCCAGGTTTGATCCCTGGGTCGGGAAGATCCCTTGGAGAAGGAAATGGCAATCCACTCCAGTATTCTTGCCTGGAGAATCCCATGGACGGAGAAGCCTAGTAGGTTACAGTCTATGGGGTCGCAAAGAGTCGGACACGACTGAGCGACTTCACTTTCACCTTCATGGTCAATAAGGGTACTGAGTGAAGGGAAGGGATTAGTGCTACACTGTTTCACCATGAGGACAGTAGAGTTTGGTGCTGGCTATCTCTCAGTGCTTGTGGGTTACAGAGTATGTGGGGAAAATATATTATTTATGCAGAAAGGAGATTCATACTTTGTAATTCATCTTCCCATCTTCATTCATATGTCAGTAGAGGCTACAGGGGACTAGGGGCCTGTTATTTGACTGTTTATGCTAATATTTACCTAAAATCAGTGGAGTTGGGAGGTAGTGATTATATCTGTCCTCATAGTAGAAATGGTAGATTCTGGGAATGGGCACCAATGGAATGCTATTCCTCACTGAAGCCTGGCAAGCAGCCTACTGCTTTGGGGACTCTTTGTGCGGCTGTTTGCTTTGCAGCTGTGTTTGATTCTGCTCCTAAGAGATACTCTTTTGGTTTTTTTCTTGTTGTTGTTTTATTTATTTTTGTTGTTGTTTTTTGCATAAGAGCTATTCTTTTGTTTCTTTTTATTTTCTTTAGGGGAGGAAGTAAGCTGGGAAGCAGGATATTGAAGAAAGTTGGAAGGCCCACTAAGGTGGAAAACTCTTGGAGTGGGGCAGAGATTGATTATAGTAGGTTAAAAGTTGTAATAGATAACCCCCAAACTTCAGTAGCTTAGTTTGTAAAACTAAGTAAAACTTTGTCATTTACTCAGCATCCAATATGAATGTGCCTGGTTCGCAGCAGCTCTCCTGGACAGATCTCCATGGGATCCAGGTTTCTTCCGGTGTGTTACTCCACTATTTCTTAGAATCCTGGAATTCTCCAAGGTCTTGGAGACCTCTTCTAGATTGTCTATATCCACCTGCCCAAAGGAAAAAGGGATTCCTTTTGTGGAGGATTATATAGATATTTTAGGAATCAAGTACAGGAATCTTGTCTAAGCTTATGGCCCCACTTGGATGCAAGGGAGAAATGTGGGTCAGCCAAGTGCCCAAGAATAGGGAATGGATTTGATGACCATTCAGCCTGCAGGATATTATGCTGCAGGAAAGCAGGGGTCCCAGGAAGACTCCATTTGAGCACTAACTAGGCAATGCCCAAGAGGTACATTGTGAAAAGAGTAGGTGGACTGACCGATCTGAACCCTTGGCTAGTATTCTACTCAGGTCCACTGGACACTTTTCATGTGGCTATTTCTTCTAGACCAGTCTCAAGGTGCATATTTCCAGTATGGCTTACTGAAAAAGCATTAAAGTTAAGAATGCCATTTAAGAATATTCTGGTCACAACGATAATTCCAGTTCACTCTGGGAATGCAAAATGAGAATTAAAGTGGGCAATGGAAACTCAGGTAACATTGCTTTAACTTCCTGGAGATAAAGCAACCCCTCTCTAGTAGAGTCCATTCAGTACCAAGGGGGAATCCCTTTGTTTCCTGTATTAGTGCCTGATATCCCACCTTTACAGCCTTGGTCCTCTAACTCCAGGAACAAGTGTTTCTCATTTCTTTACATTCTTTGTCCATCCATTTGCAGCCAAAGAATAGAGGTTATAAGGTTACCATCTCCTCCATTCCTGAGATCTGATTACCCATGGTGGGATATGGAACTGGGAATAGTGGGGGAGAAGTTCCATAGGGATATTCTGTGGTAATGAAAAGAAATGTGAGAAAATTCTACACGAACTTGGCTAACCTGATCCCCAAATGGAGCTGCAAATGCTAATAAGGGAGAATTCCTAAAACAGAGTCAATATAGGGCACTCAATTTTGAGGAAGTGACCTATAATCAACTCAAGAGGCCTGGCAAGGTATGACTCCAGTCCCAGTTAAGGAGGCTGAGACCACTGCTGCTGGGACGTCAACCTTCTAACTCACAAATAAGATGGCATGAAGCCATTTTCCATTTCCTTTCTTCAGGCCAACATTCAGTCTCTGGAGAAAACAGTGAAGAAAGGAGGATTTCCCTTGATAATGATTCACTGGAGAAAAGGAAGAATGGAGGAAACAAAAAAATCCCAAGCGTCCCAGGAAAAAAATTAGGAGGTGAGGCTGGCTCTCCTCACTTTAGTGTTCTCTATGCTTTATCCCATGGACTTCTAGCAGTTCCCTCTTCCTCTGTCCTCTGTAAGTTATTCACTTAATCTCTCTAATCCTTCATTTCCCTATAAGTGTAAAATAATGGTAATAACTCTGTCCTGAATGAGGATTAAGTGTTTGCAAAAATCCCATTTACGTCCTCCTCTGTGTCCCCAGTATCTTTTGATTTATTCCTCTTTGAGCCGTGTTTTGTACTTTCATTGTTTACCAGTGGTAGCTAGAGATAGTGAAGTATGAATCAACAAATGAAGAAATGAATAAATGCACAAAAGCACGGAGAACTGTGCACCTCTGAGTATCACTGATGGTTAGAGTATGTGTGTCTATCCCAGAGTTCCAACCTTTTGCAGTAGATGACTGGGGAGGGTTTTCATACATTCCAGGGAACCTGGTCTGCTAGGGAAGGCATGAATATCTTTCTCACAGGAGGAAACCTTCTGAGGAGCATCAACAAGAATGAGGGTAACCATCCATATAGTTAATATATGTTGGATGTTTAGGGGGAAAATACCTTGGATATATATGTTAAAAACTTGAATGAACTTTTTGGCCAACCCATTGTATATGCATCACATCTTCTTTAGGCATTCATCAGATGGACTGAAATTGTTTCCATATCTTGGCAATTGTAGATAATGTTACTTTGAACATTGGGGTCCATGTATCTTTTTGAACTAGCATTTTTTTTTTTTTTGGCTATGGGTCATATGGTATTTCTATTTTTAGTTTTTTGAGAAACCTCCATACTGTTTTCCACAATGACTGCACCAATCTCTGTTCCCATCATCAGTGGGTGAGGGTTCCCTTTTCTCCAACATCCTTATCAACATTTGTTGTTTGTTTTCTTTTTTATAACAGCCAGGTTGAGGGCTATTTGACAGATTGAGGGATATCTCCTTCTGGTTTTGATTTGCATTTCCCTGATGATCAGCTATGTTGAGCATCCTTTCATGTGCCTGTTGGCCATATGAATTTCCTCTTTGGTAAAATATCTGTTCAGTTCTTCTACCCATTTTTGATTGAATTGTTTGTTTTGTTTGTTTGATGTTGAGTTGTATGAGTTGTTTATATATGTTTAATAATAATTCGTTATCAGTCATATTATTTGCAAATATTTCTCCTATTCAGTATGTTGTCTTCTCTTTTTGTTGATGGCTTATTGTCTTGATTACTGTAGCTTTGTAGTATAGTCTGAATTCAGGGAGCCTGATTCCTCCAGCTCCATTCTTCTTTCTGAAGCTATTGGCTATTCAGAGTCTTTTGCATTTGCATACAAATTTAAAATTATTTGTCCTAGGTTTGCAAAAAAAATGCTATTCACAATTTGATAGAAATTTCATAGAATCTATAGATTGCTTGGGTAGTATGGTCATTTTAACAATAGTGATTCTTCTAATCCAAGAAGATGGATTTCTATCTGTGTCACCTTCAATTTCTTTTGTCAGCAGCTTACAGTTTTTGGGGTAAAGATATTTTGCCTCCTTAGGTAGATTTATTCCTAGGTACTTTATTCTTTTGATGTGATGGTAAATGGGATTGTTTCCTTAATTTCTCTTTATGATACTACATTGTTAATATATAATAATGCAGCATATTTCTGTATACTAATTTTATATCCTGTAACTTTACTGAATTTATTGATGAGTTCTAGTAGTTTCTGGTGGGATCTTTAGGATTTTCTATGTATAATATCATGTCATATACAAACAGTGATAGTTTTACTTTATCTTTTCCAATATTGATTCCTTTTATTATTATTATTTTCTTCTCTGATTACTGTGGCTAAATTTCCAAAATTATGTTGAATAAAAGTGGCAAAAGTGAACATCCTTGCTTTGTCCTGGTATTAGAGGAAATGCTTTCAGCTTTTCATCATTGCATATGATGTTTACTATGGGTTTGTCATATATTGTTGTTGTAGTTTAGTCACTAAGTTGTGTCCGACTCTTTTGCAGCCCTATGGACTGTAGCCTGCCAAGCTCCTGACAATGGGATTTCCCAGGCAGAAATACTGGAGTGGGTTGCCATTTCCTTCTCCGGAGCATCTTCCCAACCCAGAGATTGAACCTGCATCTCCTGCACTGGCAGGCAGATTTGATACCACTGAGCCACCAGGGAAGCCCCTTGTCATATATATGCTTTAAAAATTTTTATTTATTTCACTGCCCTAGGTCTTAGCTGGGTATGTGGGAGCTAGTCCCCTGACCAGGGATAGAACCTGAGCCCCCTGCTTTGGGAGTGCAGTCGTAGCCACTGGACCACCAGGGAATTCCTTATATGACTTTTATTATGTTGAAGTATGTTTGCTCTTACCTGTTTTCTGGAGAGTTTTGATTATAAATGGATATTGCATTTTATCAAAATGTTTTTATGCATCTGATGGCATGATCATATGGTTTTTACTCTTCAGTTTGTTAATGTGGTATATCATGTTGATTGATTTGTAGATATCAAAATCTTCTTGCATCCTTGGATTAAATCCCACTTGATCGTGGTGTACAATCCTTTTAGTATATTGTTGGATTTGGTTTGCTAGTATTTTGTTGAGGATTTTTGTGTCTATGTTCATCAGTGATCAGTTCAGTTCAGTTGCTCAGTTGTGTCCGACTCTGTGACCCCATGGAAGGACTGCAGCACGCCAGGCTTCCCTGTCCATCACCAACTTGGAGCCTACTCAAATTCACGTCCATTGCGTCAGTGATGCCATCCAACCATCTCATCCTCTGTCGCCCCCTTCTCCTCCTGCCTTCAATCTTTCCCAGCATTAGGGTCTCTTCCAATGAGTATCATCAGTGATACTGGCCCCTAATTTTCTTATTTTGGGGTATGCTTTTGGTATCAGGGTGATGGTAGTCTCAGAGAGTAAGCTCAGAAGTATTCCTTCCTCTGCATTTTTTGGAAATAGTTTCAGAAGGATAGGTGTTAACTGTCCTCTAAATGTTTGGTAGACTTCACTTGTGAAGCCATATCTGTCCTGGTCTTTTGTTTGTTGGTAGTTTTTATTTTGTTTTAGTTTTTTAAAATATAGATTTATTTATTTCAATTGGAGGTTAATTACTTTAGTTTTAAAAATTTGATTGAGTTTCATTCCTGGTAATCAGTTTGTTCATAGTTTAGGTTTTTCTTGGTTCAGTCTTGAGAGATTGTACCTTTGTAAGAATTCGTCCATTTCTTCTAGGTCATCCATTTCATTGGTGTAGAGTTGTTTGTAGTAGTTTCTTATGATCCTTTGTACTTCTGTAGTGTCAGTTGTAACTTCTCCTTTTTCATTTCTATAATAATTTTATTAATCTGATTCCTTTCACTTCTTTTCTTGGTAAGTCTGGCTGAAGTTTTATTAATTTTTGTCTATCTTTACAAAAACCAGCTTTTAGTTTCATTGCTCTTTTCTACTGTTTTTTTTTTAAAGTTTCTATTTCATTTATTTCTGCTCTGATTTTTACTATTTATTTCCTTCTATTAACTCTGGGTTTTATTTGTTCTCTTTCTCTAGTTTCTATAGGTATAAATTCAGGTTGCTTATCTGAAATTTTTCTTTTTTTTCTTCTGATTTATTTTTTTAAATTATAGTTTATATTGCTATAAACTTTACTCTTGGAACTGCTTTTGCTGCACCCCATAAGCTTTGGATCATTGTATTTTTGTTTTTATTTGTTTCTAAGTATATTTTATTTCCTTTTTAATTTCTTCAGCGATCCATTCAATGTTTAGTATCATATTGTTTGGTCTCCACGTGTTTGTGCTTTTTGCAGTTTTTTCTTGTAGTTGATTTCTAATCTCATAGTGTTGTGGTTGGAAAAGATGTTTGATATGATTTTAATTTTCTGAATATACTAAGGATTGTTTTTGGCCTAGCATGTAATCTAACCTGGAGGAGACTGTTCCATGTGGACTTGAAAAGAATGTATATTCTGTTGCATTCATATGAAATATTCTTTATAGATATCAATTAAGCGCTTTCAGTATAATGTATTATTTAAGGCCTGTGGTTTCTTTTTATCTAATTATTTAATGATATAAAAATAGTTTATTATTTCTCTTAGTTCTATGCATTGATTGAGCTAAACGGCATTTTTTCCTACATTGTACAGGCCAAATGAGGTCATCTTCAATTGGGAAGTCAGTTGGGGCTGAAAAGACCAAAAATTTCATTTTATCCACCAGAGTGTTTCTACATATCTTTAGTTTAATGACTGTACCCAAGAGGCAGAAAACAGATGTCAGTCCTCTTAACACTGGGGCCAAGAATGTAGTTTCAGCTGCATTCAAGCAAGTCATGAGACCAGACTAGTCTCACTCTCTCTCTCTTTTTTTTTTTTAAATTTTCCCATTTTATCCTTCTTTTCGAAAATTGTTTGAACTATTTTAGTTGCCTTGAATTTCTTTTTATTTTTTTTTTAATTGTAGGATAATTGCTTTACAATATTGTGTAGGTTTCTGCCATACATCAGTGTGAATCAGCCACAGGTATACTTGTGTCCCCTCCCTCTGAAACCTCCCTCCCACCTCCCACCCCATCCCACCCCTCTAGGTTGTCACAGAGCACCGAGTTTGAGCTCCCTGTGTCATACAGTAAATTCCCACTGGAATTTTACATATGTTAAAGTATGTTTCAGTGCTACTTTCCCAATTCATCCCAACCTCTCCTTCCTCAAAAGTGTCTACAAGTCTGTTCTCTAGGTCTGCATCTCCATTGCTGGTCTGCAAATAGATTCATCAGTACCATCCTTGAAAATTTCATATACATGTGTTAATGTACAATATCTGTATTTCTCTTTCTGATTTACTTTGCTTTGTATAATAGGCTCTAGGTCCATATACCTCATGAGAGCTGATTCAAATGGATTCCTTTTTATGGCTGAGTAATATTCCATTGTACATATATACCACAACTTCTTTATCCATTCATCTGTCAATGGACATCTAGGTTCCTTCCATGTCCTAGTTATTGTAAACAGTGCTGCAATGAACATTGGGGTACATGTGACTTTTTCAAATATGGTTTCTTCAGAATATATGCCCAACAGTGAGACTGCTGGTTCATATGGTAGTTTTATTCCTAGTTTTTAAAGGAATCTCCATATTGTCCTGTGTAGTGGCTGTATCAATTTACATTCCCACTGACAGTGCAAGAGGGTTCTCATTTCTCCACACCCTCTCCAGCATTTATTGGTTGTAGATTTTTTTTTTATGATGGCCATTCTGGCCTATGTGAGGTGATACATCATTGTAGTTTTGATTTGCATTTTTTTTAAACAATGAGTGATGTTTAGCATCTTTTCATGAGTTTGTTAGCCATCTGTATGAGAGATGTCTTTGGAGAGATGTCTGTTTAGATCTTCTGCCCGCTTTTTGATTGGATTGTTTGCTTTTCTGGTATTGGGCTGCATAAGTTGCTTGTATAGATGGAAATTAATCCTTTGTCAGTTGTTTCCTTTGCTATTATTTCCTCCCATTCTTTCTGATTTCTTTTTCATATTTATAGTTTATATTGCTATAAACTTCATCCCATTGCTATTATTTTCCCACTTCAAAGAGTGTTGTCTTCACCTTGTTTATAGTTTCCTTTGCTGTGCAAAAGCTTTTAAGTTTAATTAGTGCCATTTGTTTATTTTTGTTTCATTTCCATTACTACAGAATGTGGATTATAGAGGATCTTGCTGTGATTTATATCAAAGAGTGTTATGCCTATATTTTCCTCTAAGAGTTTTATAGTTTCTGTTCTTACATTTAGGTCTTTAATCTGTTTTGAGTTTATATTTGGGTATGGTGATAAGAAGTTTTCTAATTTCATTCTTTTACATGTAGCTACCCAATTTTCCCTGCACCAGTGATTGTAGAGACTAGTTGCTCCATTGTATAGTCTTGCCTTTTTTGTTAAAGATAAGGTGCCCATAGGTGCTTGGGCTTATCTCAGGGCTTACTATCTTGTTCCCTTGGGCTGTGTTTCAGTTTTTGTGTCACTACCATATTGTCTTGATGACAGTATCTATGTAGTATAGTCTGTAACCAAGAAGATTGATTCCTCTAGTTCTATTCTTCTTTCTCAAGATTTCTTTGGCTTTGGAGTCTTTTGTGTTTGCATACAAATTATGACATTTTTGGTTCTAGTTCTATGAAAATTACCATTGGTAGTTTGATAGAGATTGCATTGAATCTGTAGATTGCTTTGGGAAGAAGAGTCATTTCCACATTATTGATTCTTTCAATCCAAGAGCATAGTATATCTCTCTGTTTGTCTCGTCTTTGATTTCTTTCATCAGTGTCTTATAGTTTTCTGCATACAGGTCCTTTGTCTTTTTAGGTTGGTTTATTCCTAGGTATTTTATTGTTTTTGTTGCAATGGTGAATGGGATTTATTCCTTAATTTATCATTCTGATTTTTCATTGTTATTGTACAGGAATGCAAGGGATTTCTGTGTATTAATTTTACATCCTGTGACTTTACTATATTCATTGATTAGTTCTAGTAATTTTTTAATGGCATCTTTAGGGTTTTCTATGTGTAGTATCATGTCATCTGCAAACAGTGAGAGTTTTACTTCTTGTCCAATCTGGATTCCTTTTATTTCTTTTTCTTCTCTGATTGCTGTGACTAGGACTTCCAAAACTATGTTGAATATTAGTGAAGAGAGTGGGCAGCCTTGTCTTATTCCTGTTCTTAGAGGAGATGCTTTCAGTTTTTCTTCTTTGAGAATAATGTTTGCTGTTTGCCATGTATGAGCTTTATTATGTTGAGGTATGTTCCTTTTATGCCTTCTTTCTGGAGAGTTTTTTCTTTTTATCATAAATGGATGTTGAATTTTGTCAAAAGCTTTTTCTGCATCTATTTATTCTTGTTCAGTTGCTCAGTCATGTCTGACTCTTTGCGACCCCATGGACTACTGCATGCCAGGCTTCTCTGTTCTTCATTATCTCCCAGAGGTTGATCAAACTCATGTCCATTGAGTCAGTGATGCCATCCAACCGTCTCATCTTCTGTCATCCCTTCTCCTCCTGTCTTCACTCTTTCCCAGGCTTAGGGTTATTTCCAGTGAGTTGGCTCTTTGCATCAGGTGGTCAAATGATTGGAGTTTCAGCCTCAACATTAGCCCCTCCGATGAATATTCACGATTGATTTCCTTAGGGATTGACTGGTTTGATCTCCTTGCAGTTGAAGGGACTGTCAAGAATCTTCTCCAACATCACAGTTCAAAAGCATAAATTCTTTGTGTTCTCAGCCTTCTTTATGGTACAACTCTCACATCCGTACATGCCTACTGGAAAAATCATAGCTTTGACTATATGGACCTCGGTTGGCAAAGTGATGTCTTTGCTTTTTAATATGCTATCTAGGTTTGTCATAGCTGGAGATGATCACATGGTTTTTATCTTTCAATTTGTTCATGTGGTATATCACATTATTCATTTGTGTATATTGAAGAATCCTTGCATCTCTGGAGTAAAGCCCACTTGATCTTTTAAATTGTGTTGTTGGATTCTGTCTTTTAGCACTTTGTTAAGGATTTTTGCATCTATATTCATCCATGATATTAACCTGTAATTTTCCTTTGTTTTTGTGGCATCTTTGTCTGGTTTTGGTATCAGGGTGATGGTGGCCTTGTAGAATGAGTTTTAGAGTTTTCCTATCTTGCAATTTTCTGGAATAGTTTAGAACTCACCTGTGAAGTCATCCGGCCCTGGGCTTTGGTTTTTTGGAAGATTTTTGATTATAGTTTCCACCTTTCTGTGCTTGTGATTCATCTGTTCATATATATATATATATATTTTTTTTTCTTCCTTGTTCAGTTTTGGAAGGTTATACTTTTCCAAGAATATGTCCATTTCTTCCAGGTTGTCCATTTTATTGGCATATATTGCTTGTAGTAATCTCTTATGATCCTTTGTATTTCTGTGTTATCTGTTGTGATTTCTTTTTCATTTCTAATTTTATTGATTTGAGTCTTTTTCTTCTTTTTCTGCATCTGGCCAATGGTTTGTCAATTTTGTTTGTCTTCTAAAAGAACTAGCTGTCAGTTTTATTGATCTTTGCTCTTATCCCCTTTTCTTTTTCATTTATTTCTTCTTTGATCTTTATGATTTCTTTCCATCTACTAACTTTGGGGTTTTTTTTTTGCTCTTATGTTTCTAGTTGCTTTAGGTGTAAAGTTAGGTTGTTTATTTGATGTCTCTCTTGTTTCTTGAGGTAGACTTGTATTGCTATAAACTTCCTTCTCAGCACTGCTTTTACTGCATCTCACAGGTTTTGAATTGTCATGTTTTCATTGTCATTTATTTATAGGTATTTTTTGATTTCCTCTTTGATTTCTTCAGTGACCTCTTGGTTATTTAGAAGTATATTGTGTGTGAGAAGCCTCCATGTGTTTGTGCTTTTTATATATTTTTTTCCTTTAATTGATATCTACTCTTATAGCACTGTGGTCAGAAAAGATGCTTTATCCCAGGGATGCAAGGATTCTTCAATATCCGCAAATCAATCAATGTAATTCACCACATTAACAAATTGAAAAATAAAAACCATATGATTATCTCAATAGATGCAGAGAAGGCCTTTGACAAAATTCAACATCCATTTATGATAAAAACTCTCCAGAAAGCAGGAATAGAAGGAACATACCTCAACATAATAAAAGCTATCTATGACAAACCCACAGCAAACATTATCCTCAATGGTGAAAAATTGAAAGCATTTCCCCTAAAGTCAGGAACAAGACAAGGGTGTCCACTTTCACCGCTACTATTCAACATAGTTCTGGAAGTTTTGGCCACAGCAATCAGAGCAGAAAAAGAAATAAAAGGAATCCAAATTGGAAAAGAAGAAGTAAAACTCTCACTGTTTGCAGATGACATGATCCTCTACATGGAAAACCCTAAAGACTCCACCAGAAAATTACTAGAGATCATCAATGAATATAGTAAAGTTGCAGGATATAAAATCAACACACAGAAATCCCTTGCATTCCTATACACGAATAATGAGAAAGTAGAAAAAGAAATTAAGGAAACAATTCCATTCACCATTGCAACGAAAAGAATAAAATACTTAGGAATATATCTACCTAAAGAAACTAAAGACCTATATATAGAAAACTATAAAACACTGATGAAAGAAATCAAAGAGGACACTAATAGATGGAGAAATATACCATGTTCATGGATTGGAAGAATCAATATAGTGAAAATGAGTATACTACCCAAAGCAATTTACAAATTCAATGCAATCCCTATCAAGCTACCAGCCACATTTTTCACAGAACTAGAACAAATCATTTCAAGATTTGTATGGAAATACAAAAACCTCGAATAGCCAAAGCAATCTTGAGAAAGAAGAATGGAACTGGAGGAATCAACTTGCCTGACTTCAGGCTCTACTACAAAGCCACAGTCATCAAGACAGTATGGTACTGGCACAAAGACAGACATATAGATCAATGGAACAAAATAGAAAGCCCAGAGATAAATCCACACACATATGGACACCTTATCTTTGACAAAGGAGGCAAGAATATACAATGGAGTAAAGACAATCTCTTTAACAAGTGGTGCTGGGAAACTGGTCAACCACTTGTAAAAGAATGAAACTAGATCACTTTCTAACACCGCACACAAAAATAAACTCAAAATGGATTAAAGATCTAAATGTAAGATCAGAAACTATAAAACTCCTAGAGGAGAACATAGGCAAAACACTCTCAGACATAAATCACAGCAGGATCCTCTATGATCCACCTCCCAGAATTCTGGAAATAAAAGCAAAAATAAACAAATGGGATCTAATTAAAATTAAAAGCTTCTGCACAACAAAGGAAAATATAAGCAAGGTGAAAAGACAGCCTTCTGAATGGGAGAAAATAATAGCAAATGAAGCAACTGACAAACAACTAATCTCAAAAATATACAAGCAACTTCTGCAGCTCAACTCCAGAAAAATAAACGACCCAATCAAAAAATGGGCCAAAGAACTAAATAGACATTTCTCCAAAGAAGACATACGGATGGCTAACAAACACATGAAAAGATGCTCAACATCACTCATTATCAGAGAAATGCAAATCAAAACCACAATGAGGTACCACTTCACACCAGTCAGAATGGCTGCGATCCAAAAATCTGCAAGCAATAAATGCTGGAGAGGGTGTGGAGAAAAGGGAACCCTCCTACACTGTTGGTGGGAATGCAAACTAGTACAGCCACTATGGAAAACAGTGTGGAGATTCCTTAAAAATTGCAAATAGAACTACCTTATGACCCAGCAATCCCACTTCTGGGCATACACACCGAGGAAACCAGAATTGAAAGAGACACATGTACCCCAATGTTCATCGCAGCACTGTTTATAATAGCCAGGACATGGAAACAACCTAGATGTCCATCAGCAGATGAATGGATAAGAAAGCTGTGGTACATATACACAATGGAGTATTACTCAGCCGTTAAAAAGAATTCATTTGAATCAGTTCTGATGAGATGGATGAAACTGGAGCCGATTATACAGAGTGAAGTAAGCCAGAAAGAAAAACACCAATACAGTATACTAACACATATATATGGAATTTAGGAAGAGGGCAATGACGACCCTGTATGCAAGACAGGGAAAGAGACACAGATGTGTATAACGGACTTTTGGACTCTGAGGGAGAGGGAGAGGGTGGGATGATTTGGGAGAATGACATTCTAACATGTATACTATCATGTGAATTGAATCGCCAGTCTATGTCTGACGCAGGATGCAACATGCTTGGGGCTGGTGCATGGGGATGACCCAGAAAGATGTTATGGGGAGGGAGGTGGGAGGGGGGTTCATGTTTGGGAATGCATGTAAGAATTAAAGATTTTAAAATTTAAAAAATAAAAAACTAAAAAAAAAAACAAACAAACAAACAAAAAAAAAAGAAATAATTTCAGTTTTTTAAAAGTTACCAAGGCTTGGTTTGTGACCCAAGATGTGATCTATCCTGGAGAATATTCCATGTGCACTTGAGAAAAAAGTGAAGTCTACTGTTTTTGAATGAAATGTCCAATAGATATCAATTAGGTCCAACTGGTCCAATGTATCATTCGAAACTCATTTATCCCTATTAATTTTCTGTCTGGATGATCTGTCTATTGGTGTGAAGGAGTGTTAAAGTCCCGCACTATTATTGTGTTACTGTCAGTTTCCCCTTTAATAGTCATTAGCATTAGCCTTATGTATTGAGGTGCTCCTATGGTGGGTGCATATATATTTAGAATTATTATATCTTAGATTGATCCCTTGATCATTATGTAGTGTCCTTCCTTGTCTCTTGTAATTGTCTTTATTTCAAAGTCTATTTTATCTTAAGTGAGTACTGCTACTCCCTCTTTCTTTTGATTTCCATTTGCATGCAATATCTTTTTCCAGCCCCTCATTTTAAGTCTATATGTGTCCCTATGTCTGAGGTGGATGGACCTCTTGTAGACAGCATTAATAGAGGTCTTGCTTTTGTATCCATTTGGCCAATCTCATTCTTTTGATTGGAGCATTAATACATTTACACATAAGGTAATTATTGATATGTATGGTCTTGTTACCATTTATTTTGTTGTTTTGGATTTGTTTTTGTAGGCCTTTTCTTTCTCTAATGTTTCCTGTCTAGAGATATTCCTTTAGCATTTGTTGTAAAGCTCCTTTGGTCGTGCTGACTTCTCTTAATTTTTGCTTGTCTGGAAAGCTTTTGATTTCTCCTTCAAATCTGAATGAGATCTTTGCTGGAATGAGTAGTCTTGATTTTAGTTTTTTTCCTTTCATCATTTTAAGTATATCCTGCCATTGCCTTCTGGGGTGCAGAGTTTCTGTTGAAAGATCAGCTATTAGCCTTATGGATATCACCTTGTATGTTATCTGTTGCTGTTCCCTTGCTGTTTTCAGTGTTTGTTTTTGTGTTTAATCTTGTTTGATCAATATGTGTCTTGGCATGTTTCTCCTTGGATCTATACTAAATGGGACTTTTTGGGCTTCCTAGACTTGGGTGGCTATTTCCTTTCCCATGTTAGGGAAGTTTTTGAGTATAATCTCCTCATATATTTTCTCATACCATTTGTTTATCTCTTCTTCTGAGATCCCTATTATTTGAACGTTGGTGCACTTAATGTTATCCCAGAAGTCTCTGAGATTGTCCTCATTTCATTTTATTCTTTTTTTGTTATTCTGCTCTGCTTAAGTTTTTCCCACCATTCCAGCTCACTTATTCATTCTTCTGCCTTAATTATTCTGCTATTGGTTCCCTCTAGTGTATTTTTAATCTCATTTATTGTGTTGTTCATTGGTGATTGTCTATTATTTAATTCTTCTGGATCCTTGTTAAGCATTTCTTGTATCTTCTCAATCCATGCCTCCAGTCTTTTTACCTGTGCCTCCATTTTATTTCCAAAATTTGGGATCCTCTTTTATATAATTACTCTGAATTCTTGTCCAGGTAGACTGCTTATTTCCTTTTCATTTGTTTGGTTTTGTTGGTTTTAATAATGTTTCTTCATCTGTTGCATATTTCTCTGTCTTTTCATTTTGTTTAATTTACTGTGTTTGGGATCACCTTTCTGCAGGCTAGAAGGTTGTATTTCCTCTTAAATATGGAGTCTGTCCCACATGGTTGGGTTTTGACCAGTGCCTTGTGAAGGTTTCCTGGTTGGGAGGACTTGTGTCTGTATTCTGGTGGATGAGGCTGGATCTTGTCTCTCTTAAGGGCAGTGCCATATCCAGAAGTGTTTCGGGGTGACTATGGGCTTGGTATGGCTTTGGACAGCCTTTCTGCTAGTGGGAAGGGTTGTGTTTTGCTAAAGGTTTGGTGAGAGGCATCCAGCACTGGAGTTGGCTGATCTTTGAGTGTGCTTGATCTTGGTGTTGAGGCCTTTGGGAGAGTTCTTGCAGAGTAATATTCCATGGGGTTGGAGTTCTCTGGTAGTTCAAAGTCTTGGACTCATTTCTCTGACCTCAGGGGTTCAGCCAACCCCTTCCTGAATCACCAAGACTTCACAGGCACACAGCATAGAAGACAAAACTTCTAGATTAATGGTGAAACAATGCTCAACAGCCAAGAACATGCAAAGAGACTCACACATTTACAAAGAGAAAGGAAAGGAGAGAAAAGAGGAAAAAAAGATAAAAACAGGAGTCTAAAAAGAGGAGAGCAATCAAACCAATAAACAAACCCCTAAGTGAAATAGAGTACTAAAAACTAGACTAGCATAAATACAAAATAAAAAACGTGATTAAAAATGCTTGGTAGCTAAGCAGTACAGTAAAAACAGGAAGAAATAAATAAAAAGACTTAAAATTAAAAAAAAATAAAAAAAATAAGAAGAATTAATATTTAATCTCAAAAAAAATGAATTTAAAAATGAGGTGTATAAAAAAGGAAAAACTAATTATAAAAGATAAAAATTAAAGAAATAATAAAGGAAAACATTAGAACAAGATTAAAAAAAAGGACAAAAAATGGAAAACTATATAAAGTGGTAGTCAGAATAATGTCCTTGTGATTCCTCCATTTCCCTCTCCACACAGTGTGCTCCAGTCACTCTGCCTACTCAGAAAGTCCTCCAATATCTCTAGGAATGTCTCTGGATCTGTTGTGGGCAATGCGGGGTCAGCTCAGATTCAGACCTTGCCTTACTTTAGCTTGCACTTGCTCCCAAAGTCCACAATTGTCCCTACTCTCCAGAATCTCAGGTTAATTGTGGGGATTTCATCTGTAGCACCTGTGGTTGCAGGAGCTAATTACACTCCTCTTCTTTGGTTACAGAGAAGTGTTCTACTTTTTTTTTTTCAGTCATATATATATATATATATATATATATATATAAATAATATATAATAATAATAATATATAAATATATATATATATTTATCTTTTAAAATACACAAGATAGGTACTTTGGTTTTGTCCAGCCTCTGCTTGTAGGTCACCCTCTGGTGTTTGTTCCCCACCCAGACAAGAGGGGGCATCAGTTCAGTTCAGTTCAGTCGCTCAGTCGTGTCCGACTCTTTGCAACCCCATGAATCGCAGCACGCCAGGCCTCCCTGTTCATCATCATCTCCTGGAGTTCACTCAGACTCACGTCCATCGAGTCTGTGATGCCATCCAGCCATCTCATCCTCTGTCGTCCCCTTCTCCTCCTGCCCCCAATCCCTCCCAGCATCAGAGTCTTTTTCAATGAGTCAACTCTTCGCATGAGGTGGCCTAAGTACTGGAGTTTCAGCTTTAGCATCATTATTTCCAAAGAAATCCCAGGGCTGATCTCCTTCAGAATGGACTGAAGGAGTCCAAGGGACTCTCAAGAGTCTTCTCCAACACCACAGTTCAAAAGCATCAGTTCTTCTGTGCTCAGCCTTTTCCACAGTCCAACTCTCACATCCATACATGACCACAGGAAAAACTATAGCCTTGACTAGCCGGACCTTAGTCGGGAAAGTAAGAGGGGGCATAGACCAAGGTTTATTAGGGCTTACTTGCTCAGTTAGGTGGGGGAGAAGAAGGGGCATAGCAGCCTCAGTTGAGATGTACTGGGGAGTGCCTTAGGCAGTAGAGACCCACCAGATGTTGTTACAGTCTGAGGTGGGTCATGCTCTCTCCCAGAGGAATTGGCCCTAGGTCATGTGTCTCTTGTTGTTTATGTTCAGTCGCTGTTGTATCTGACTCTTTGCCACCCCATGGGCTCCAGGACTCCAGGTTTCCCTGTCCCTTCCCTATCTCCCAGAGTTTGCTCAAACATGGTCCACTAGAGAAGGGAATGGCAAACCACTTCTGTATTCCTACCTTGAGAACCCTATGAACAGTGTGAAAAGGCAAAAGATAGGACACTGAAAGATGAACTCCCCAGGTTGGTAGGTACCCAATATGCTACTGGAGAAGAGTGGAGAAATAACTCCAGAAAAAATGAAGAGATAGAGGCAAAGTGAAAAAAATACCCAGTTGTGGATGTGAATGGTGGTGGAAGTTAAAGTCCAATGCTGTAAAGAGCAATATTGCATAGGAACCTTGAATGTTAGGTCCATAAATCAAGGTAAATTAGAAGTGGTCAAACAGGAGATGGCAAGAGTGAACATAGACATTTTAGGAATCAATGAACTGAAATGAACTGGAGTGGGTGAATTTAATTCAGATGACCACTATATCTACTACTGTGGGCAAGAATCCCTTAGAAGACATGGAGTAGCCCTCATAGTCTGAAATGCAGTACTTGGGTGCAGTCTCAAAACTGACAGAATGATCTCTGTTCATTTGCAAGGCAAACTACTCAATATCAGACTAATCCAAGTCTATGCCTCAGCCAGTAATGCTGAAGAAACTGAAATTGAATGGTTCTATGAAGACCTACAAGACCTTTAGAACTAAGACCCAAAAAAGCTGTCGTTTTCATCACAGGGGCCTGGAATGCAAAAGTACAAAGTCAAGAGATACCTGGAGTAACAGGCAAATTTGGTCTTGGACTACAAAATGAAGCAGGGCAAAGGCTAACAGAGTTTTGCCAAGAGAACACACTGGTCATAGCAAACATCCTCTTCCAACAACACAAGAGATGACTCTACACATGGACATCATCAGATGGTCAATACCAAAATCAGATTGATTATATTCTTTGAAGCCAAAAATGGAGAAGCTCTATACAGCCAGCAAAAACAAGACTGGGAGCTGACTGTGGCTCAGATCATGAACTTCTTATTGCCAAATTCAAACTTAAATTGAAGAAAGTAGGGAAAACCACTAGACCATCCAGTTATATTCTGAATCAAATCCCTTATGATTATACAGTGGAAGTGACAAATAGATTCAAGGGATTAGATCTGATAGACAGAGTGTCTGAAGAACTATGGACAGAAGTTCATGACATTGTACAGGAGGCAGTGATTAAAACCATCCTCAAGAAAAAGAAATGCAAAAAGGCAATATGGTTGTCTGAGGAGGCCTTACAAATAGCTGTGAAGAGAAGAGAAGTGAAAAGCAAAGGAGAAAAAGAAAGATATAAGCATCTGAATGCAGAGTTCCAAAGAATAGCAAGGAGAGATAAGAAAGCCTTCCTCAGCAGTCAGTGCAAAGAAATAGACGAAAAGAACGGAATGGGAAAGACTAGAGATCTTTTCAAGAAAATTAAGGATACCAAGGGAACATTTCATGCAAAGATGGGCTTGATAAAGAACAGAAGTGGTATGGACATAACAGAAACAGAAGATATTAATAAGAGGTGGCAAGAATACACAGAGGAACTATACAAAAAAGATCTTCATGACCCAGATAAGCACAATCATGTGATCACTCACCTAGAGCCAGACATCCTGGAGTGCGAAGTCAAGTGGACCTTAGGAAGCATCACTACGAACAAAGCTCATGAAGGTGATGGAATTCGAGTTGAGCTATTTCAAATTCTAAAAGATGATGCTGTGAAAGTGCTGCACTCAATATGCTAGCAAATTTGGAAAGCTCAGCAGTGGCCACAGGACTGGAAAAGGTCAATTTTCATTCTAATCCCAAAGAAAGGCAATGCCAAAGAATGTTCAAACTACCACACAATTGCTCTCATCTCATATGCTAGCAAAGTAATACTCAAAATTCTCCAAGCCAGGCTTCAACTGTATGTGAGCCATGAACTTCTGGATGTTCAAGCTGGATTTTGAGAGTGCAGAGGAACCAGAGATCAAATTGCCAACATCTGCTGGATCATCAAAAAGGCAAGAGAGTTCCAGAAAAACATCTACTTCTGCTTTATTGACTATGCCAAAGCCTTTGACTGTGTGGATCACAATAAACTGTGGAAAATTCTTAAAGATATGGGAATACCAGACCACCTGACCTGCCTCCTGAGAAATCTGTATGCAAGTCAAGAAGCAACAATTACAACTGGACATGGAACAACAGACTGGTTCCAAATTGGGAAAGGAGTAAGTCAAGACTATATATTGTCATCCTGATTATTTAACTTATATGCAGAGTACATCATGTGAAATGCCAGGCTGGATGAAGGACAGCTGGAATCAAGATTGCCAGGAGAAATATCAATTACCTCAGATATGCAGATGATACCACCACCCTTATGGCTGAAAGTGAAGAAGAACTTAAGAGCCTCTTGATGAAAGTGAAAGAGGAGAGTGAAAAAGTTGGCTTAAAACTCAATATTCAAAAAACTTAGATCATGGCATCTGGTCTTGTCATTCCATGGCAAATAGGGGAACAATGGAAACAGTGACAGACTTTATTTTCTTGGGCTCCAAAATCACTGCAGATGTGACTGCAGCCATGAAATTAAAAGATGCTTGCTCCTTGGAAGAAAAGCTACAACCAACCTAGGTAGAATATTGAAAAGCAGAGACATTACTTTGCCCACAAAGGTCCATAGAGTCAAAGCTATGGTTTTTCCAGTAGTCATGTATGGATATGAGAGTTGGACTATAAAGAAAGCTGAGTGCCGAAGAATTGATGCTTTTGAACTGTGGTGTTGGAGAAGACTCTTGAGAGTTCCTTGGAGTGCAAGGAGATGCAACCAGTTAATCCTAAAAGAAATCAGTCCTGAATTATCATCAGAAGGACTGATGCAGAAGCTGAAACTCCAATACTTTGGCCACCTGATGCAAGGGACTGACTTATTTGAGAAGACCCTGATGCTGGGAAAGATTGAAGGTAGGAGGAGAAGGGTATAACAGAGGATGAGATGGTTGGATGGTATCACTGACTCGATGGACATGAGTTTGAGTAAGCTCCGGGAGTTGGTGATGGACAGGAACGGCTGGAGTGCTGCAGTCCATGGGGTCACAAAGAGTTGGACACGACTGAGTGACTGAACTGAATTGAATACAAAGGATGTGCTCAGTCACTTAACTGTGTCCAACTCTTTCCAGCCCCATGGACTGTAGCCTGCCAAGCTCTTCTTTCCATGGAATTTTCCAGGCATACTAGAGTGAGTTGCCATGTCCTACTCCAGATGATCTCCTTGACCCAGGGATCAAACCAGCATCTCTTGCATCTCTGGAAATGGTAGGCAGATTCTTTACCACCAGCACCATCTGAGAAGCCTCAGAGCAGGCAATGCAGGTTTGGCTCAGCTCAGGTCTGGCTTCCTGCTGTGCACTGAGTGGTGGTTATGCCAGAAGGTCCTCTAGCTGCTGGGAGCTGCTCTCAGGGCCTGCAGGCTCGGGGATACCTGACAGGGGTCTTGAACTTCTGTTCTGGGTTGAGTGGTCTCAGCCCAGGTCAGGGTCACGGCCTTCTCCTTGGCAGACAGTGCCTGCCTGGGGTCAGAGGTGTCAACAAAGAGGACAAAAGGCTGGTCAGGGGATGCTGGCTGCTGCTACTCCAGGACTGGTCCAGGATGGTCAGGGCAGCCTCCCTGGTGGGTAGAGGGAGCAGGGATTCCTGTCCAGCCAAGGACTCCCATTCCTCCTACGTCTCCTCTGCCTGTAGCAAGGCTGGTCTGAGTGGGTCCCCTGCTGTTGGCAAGGGCTCAAGGGAGACAGTTGGGGCCTGAGGATAGCCCTCTCCATCCCATTTGGGGTTGGGGAGACTCATGGATCATCCATCTGCACCTGGGAAGCAGGGCTTCTGGAGCTGACATGGCCCCTTGTACAGGCTGGGACATGCCTACCTCTCTGATGTACACAGCCCAACCTCCAGCCTCAGAAGCCTTAGCAGCCTCAGTGGCTTCAGTGATAGAGGAGGGGGTGAGGAGTCCGGCCACCACACCACTGGACCTGAAGGCCCCGTGGGGAGGGTCCATTCAAAAGACCATGACAAGCTCTGGTTGGATTCTGTCCTACTCCCAAAGGGATGATCCAACTGGCTCTCCTGGGTGTGGGGCAAGGCAACCAGTGAGCCCTCAGCTTCTTGTCTTGGCTGGGTGGCTGCAGAATACCTTCAGAAAATCGACATTGAACCAGGGCTATGGGATGGAGGTCCTCATCACCCGTGGCTGCCCCCTCTCCTGATGAAAACATCCAAGGGAGGTCCAGCAACTTATCTCCCTCCATCAGGGGCTGGGATGAGGTGGCTTGGGGTTGCTCCAGGATGTGGTGCCTGAGAGCTCCTGGATGGGAGGGCTGCAGGGTCTGTGGGCCTCCAGAGCTGCCATAGTGGGGACCCCTGGACTAGAGGGGTGGCAGGAGTCCTCTCATCATGTGGAGCCTTGGCTGGGGATGCTGGAGTCTTGAGGAGGCAGGAAGAAGCTCTGGAAGCTGCAGGGTTCTGGTCTTCTGGAAGCTTGTACTGCAGAGTTCAAACCTAGCACTGATTTAGCATGTTGGTATGGATTTGACAAGCCATGAGCAGCAAGTCACAAGGGGCTCATATATTATTATCTATAGATAATGCATCTGGCCAAAGGCTGGGATCTGCAGTGATGGGTAGTACAGACTGTATCTCATTGGGACCTCCAGGAAAACTGGAAATAACATACCACCTGTATTGCTGATCCTGTTTGTGAGGCCAGTTGTCTCATTGTTCACACTGTCTTCACTGTTTCTGAACCCAGGCTAGGCAAGGCGTGAGCTAAGAGGCTGAAAGAAGACTCGAGGAGCTGTAGGAACTGCAGACATGTTTATTCTTTCCTGGCTGGCACGGCAGCCATAACACAGCCTCTCTCCTGGCTGACACAGCAGCCACGACATAACCATAATGTAGCCATGACATAGACATAACAGAACCTCATATAACAACCATGAGGCTGCTTCAGTATAGCCCCAGTGGAGCTACAACCAAGGCTTTCATGGTGAAGCTCATATAGGTGTACTGCACAAAGTTGCCTGTGACCAAGTGAGTACCTTGTGATGTGCATGCACAGTGCTATGAGTGATCTCAGCTGTTACAAAACCCTGCAAAGTCATTGTTTACAGAACATGGGACAAGAGGGCATGAGAGTGTGGGGCAAGAGAACCTGACTGATGCCATCTTGTCAATTACCCCAAATCACCCAAATGAGAATAAAGAGAAGCCATTTATTCAGAGCCTGCTCTAGCAAGGGAGTCAGTCACCATCACTTGCATTTATCAGGGACTCAAAGGCAGGCAGAGAGTAGGGAAGAATTACAGCCAGAAAAGAAAGGGAAAATTTCAGGTATGCTATAATTGGAGGTTGTTTGCATGAGGACCCTGGAGGGGTCCAGACAAGAAGCTAAGCATCTTCTATGATTGGTTTGGGGAACATACTTGCCCTTTTCTAGTTGGTCCTGAGTTGGAAGCATACGCAACAAATAAGGAAGCTAGAAGTAACTGACCTATTCCTGACCCTTCTGGGATGATTGCTGTAGGGGTTTGGCTTACTAGGCTGGTTGTTACAGATTGTGGATTAGAGTTCTATTGTCACATATGGTCTGGCCATTGTCCATTTGTATATTCAGTCTCTGAGGAGACATTAGTGTCTTGCCCAAGAAAGTTCACAGTCTGGGTAAAGAAATAAAATGTACATTCAAAGACCACACTGTTTGTAGCTGAGATAAGGTGATCCATCTGAAGGCAGGCTGAAGGTCAGATGTAGGTGGAGTGAGGGTTGGATTGTACTCAGGAGAGGTGTTGGGCTGTGGTCAGAGCAGAGTAAGGGGGCTGGCCAAAAAAGATAGGCTAGTGATGTATGGATGACTCAGTAATTCTGGCCCAATCTCTGACCAGCTCTAACTTAAGCTCTTCTTGCTTTCTCAATATCTCATTTGGCATTAAGAGACCTTCTCCCAACTACTGCATTCATTTTGCAAGCAAATTTGGAAAGCTCAGCAGGGGCCACAGGACTGGAAAAGGTCAGTTTTTATTCCAATCCTAAAGAAGGGCAATGCCAAAGAATGTTCAAACTACTGCACAATTGCACTCAATTCACATGTTAGCAAAATAATGCTCAAAATTCTCCAAGCCAGGCTTCAATAGTATGTGAACTGAGAAATTCCAGATGTACAAGCTGGATTTAGAAAAGGCAGAGGAACCAGAGATCAAATTGCCAACATCTGTTGGATCATACAAAAAGCAAGACTATTCCAGAAGAATATCTATTTCTGTTCATTGACTAAGCTTAAGTCTTTGACTGAGTAGATCGCAACAACTGTAGAATATTCTTAAAGAGATGGGAATATCAGACCACCTGACCTGCCTCCTGCAAAACCTGTATTCATGTCAAGAAGCAACAGTTAGAACTGGACATGGAACAATGGACTGGTTCCAAATTGGGAAAGGAGTATGTCAAGGCTGTATATCGTCACCCTGCTTATTTAACTTACATGAAGAGTACATCATGAGAAATGTGTGCTGGATGAAACACAACCTGAAATCAAGAATGCTGGGAGAAATGTCAATAACCTCAGATACCCAGATACCACCACCCATAATATACCAGAAAGTGAAGAGGAACTAAAGAGCCTCTGGCTAAAGGTGAGAGAAGAGAGTGAAAAAGCTGATTTAAAACTCAACATGGCAAATAGACAGGGAAACAATGAAAACAGTGACAGACTTTATTTTCTTGCGTTCCAGAACCACTGCAGATGGCGACTGCAGCCATGAGATTAAAAGATGCTTGTTCCTCAGAAGAAAAGCTATGACAAACCTGGACAGCCTATTAAAAAGCAGAGACATCACTTTGCCGACCAAGTTCTGTATGTATAGTCAAAGCTATGGTTTTTCCAATAGTCATGTATGGATGTGAGAGTTGGATCATAAAGAAGGCTGAGCACTGAAGAACTAATGCTTTTGAACTGTGGTGGGTTTTTAAAAAATTTTATTATTTTTTAAAAAATTATTTATTTTAATTGGAGACTAATTACTTTACAATATTGTAGTGGTTTTTGCCATACATTGACATGAATCAGCCATGGGTGTACATGTATTTCCCATCCTGAACCCCTCTCCCACCTCCCTCCCCATTCCATCCCTCTGGGTCATCCCAGTGCAATAGCCCTGAGCATCCGGTCTCATGCATCGAACCTGCACTGGCGATCTGTTTCAGATATGATAGTATACATGTTTCAATGCTATTCTCTCAAATCATCCCACCCTCTCCCTCTCCCACAGAGTCCAAAAGACTTTTCTATACATCTGTGTCTCTTTTGCTGTCTCGCATATAGGGTTATTGTTACCATCTTTCTAAATTCCACATATATGCGTTAGTATACTGTATTGGTGTTTTTCTTTCTGACTTACTTCACTCAGTATAATAGGCTCCAGTTTCATCCACCTTATTAGAACTGATTCAAATGTATTCTTTTTAATGGCTGAGTAATATTCCATTGTTTGTATGTACCACAGCTTTCTTATCCATTCGTCTGATGATAGACATCTAGGTTGCTTCCATGTCCTGGCTATTATAAACAGTGCTGTGATGAACATTGGGGTACACGAGTCTCTTTCAATTCTAGTTTCCTCATTGTGTATGCCCAGCAGTGGGATTGCTGGGTCATATGGCAGTTCTATTTCCAGTTTTTAAAGGAATCTCCACACTGTTCTCCATAGTGGCTGTACTAGTTTGCATTCCCACCAACAGTATAAGAGGGTTCCCTTTTCTCCATACCCTATCCAGCATTTATTGTTTGTAGACTTTTTGATAGCAGCCATTCTGACTGGCGTAAGATGGTACCTCATTGTGGTTTTGATTTGCATTTCTGTAATAAAGAGTGATGTTGAGGATCTTTTCATGTGTTTGTTAGCCATCTGTATGTCTTCTTTGGAGAAATGTCTGTTTAGTTCTTTGGCCCATTTTTTGATTGGGTCATTTATTTTTCTGGAATTGCACTGGAGTTGCCTGTATATTTTTGAGATTAATTCTCTGTCAGTTACTTTATTTATTATTATTTTCTCCCATTCTGAAGGCTGTCTTTTCACTTTGCTTATAGTTTCTTTCATTGTGCAAAAGCTTTTATGTTTAATTAGGTCCCGTTTGTTTATTTTTGCTTTTATTTCCATTATACTGGGAGGTGGGTCATAGAGGATCCTGCTGTGATTTATGTCAGAGAGTGTTTTGCCGATGTTTTCCTCTAGGAGTTTTATAGTTCCTGGTCTTACATTTAGATCTTTAATCCATTTTGAGTTTATTTTTGTGTATGGTGTTAGAAAGTGTTCTAGTTTCATTCTTTTACAAGTGGTTGACCAGTTTTCCCAGCCCCAGTTGTTAAAGAGATTGTATTTTCTCCATTGTATATTCTTGCCTCCTTTGTCAAAGATAAGGTGTCCATAGGTGCATGGATTTCTCTCAGGGCTTTCTATTTTGTTCCATTGATCTATATTTCTGTCTTTGTGGCAGTGCCATACTGTCTTGATGACTGTAGCTTTGTAGTATAGCCTGAAGTCAGGCAGATTGATTCCTCCAGTTCCATTCTTCCTTCTCAAGATTGCTTTGACTATTTGAGGTTTTTTGTATTTCCATACAAATTGTGAAATTATTTGTTCTAGTTCTGTGAAGAATACTGTTGGTAGCTTGATAGGGATTGCACTGAATCTATAGATTGCTTTGGGTATTATACTCATTTCACTATATTGATTCTTACAATCCATGAACATGGTATATTTCTCCATCTATTTGTGTCCTTTTTGATTTCTTTCATCAGTGTTTTATAGTTTTCTATATATAGGTCTTTTGCTTCTTTAAGTATATTTATTCCTAAGTATTTTATTCTTTTTGTTGCAATGGTGCATGGAATTATTTCCTTAATTTCTCTTTCTGTTTTCTCATTGTTAGTGTATAGGAATGCAGGGGATTTCTGTGTGTTAATTTTATATCCTACAACTTTACTATGGTCATTGATTAGCTCTAGTAATTTTCTGGTGGAGTCTTTACAGTTTTCTATGTAGAGGATCATGTCATCTGCAAACAGTGAGAGTTTTACTTCTTTTTTTCCCAGTCTGGATTCCTTTTATTTCTTTTCTTCTCTGATGGCTGTGGCTAAAACTACCAAAACTATGTTGAATAGTAGTGGTGAGAGTGGGCACCCTTGTCATGTTCCTGACTTTAAGGGAAATGCTTTCAATTTTTCACCATTGAGGATAATGTTTACTGTGGGTTTGTCATATATAGTTTTTATTATGTTGAGGTATGTTCCTTTTATGCCTGATTTCTGGAGGTTTTTTTTTTTTTAATCATAAATGGATGTTGAATTTTGTCACAGGCTATCTCTGCATCTATTGAGATAATCATATGGTTTTTATCTTCCAATTTGTTAATGTGGTATATCACATTAATTGATTTGTGGATATTAAAGAATCCTTGCATCCCTGGGATAAAGCCCACTTGGTCATGGTATATGATCTTTTTAATATGTTGTTGAATTCTGTTTGCTAGAATTTTGTTAAGGATTTTTGCATCTATGCTCATCAGTGATATTGGCCTGTAGCTTTCTTTTTTTGTGGCATCTTTGTCCGGTTTTGGTATTAGGGTTATGGTGGCCTCATAGAATAAGTTTGGAAGTGTTGAAGAAGACTTTTGAGAGTCCCTTGGATTGCAAGGAGGGCAAACCAGTCAGTCTTAAAGGAAATCAATCCTGAATATTCATTGGAAAGACTGATGCTGAAACTGAAGCTCCAACACTTTGGCCATCTGATGCGAAGAGCTGACTCATTAGAAAAGACCCTGATGCTGGGAAAGATTGAAGACAGGAGGAGAAGGGGATGACAGAGGATGAGATGGTTGGATGGCACCACTGACTCAGTAGACATGAGTTTGAGCAAGCTCTGGGAGATGGTGAAGGACAGGGAAGTCTGAAATGCTGCAGTCGATGGGGTCACAAAGAGTCAGACATGGTTGAAGACTGAACAGCATGAACAAATGTCCAGACTGAGCAACTGAACAACAATAACAACCCCAACTGCACCTGGTACATTTAGGGGATGATTTTAGGTATAGTCTAGTGTTGGTGAGGAAGTGGCATGACTTTGATAACAGTGTGGCTGGGCAAAATTACACTGTGTAGTCTTTCTCTACTGTGTGAGTAAAGCATCATCACATCTGCACAGAAAGATGTTTTGATAATTATATCTTCTGGTAAACCAGAGCTGCCCTTGTGCCACTGTGTAAAGAATCCAGATGCTATGATTCTGCAAACCTCCCAGATTGGTAGGAGTAAGGAGATGGTAGGAATGATAGGGGCCTTGTTCCTGTCATTGTGTTGTTTAATGCATTTCCTTCTCCTTAAAAGATTGCTCCTCAGAAGAAAAGTTATGACAAACCTAGACAGCCTATTAAAAAGCAGAGACATCACTTTGTTGTCCAAGGTCTGTACGGTCCATGGACACTCATGGTGGGCACTGGGAAACATAGGTGAGAGAGTGGCAATTCAACTGATATTGGATTTTCAGAAATATCAAGTTTGTGAAGAGCAGACAAATGCACTTCAGGCATATGAAAAAGCATGTAGAAAAGTCTCAGTCAGGAAAATCTTGGAATTCTGAACTTAGAACAGAGTATGAGGATTGAGGGCATGAGTTGAAGCTAGAGAGGAAGTTGGTGGAAACACAGGGATGTAGATATCTGTGTATCTGTATTTAACTTCAAAGCTCCACATAATGAAATTTTGTCAAGTAAACTTTTAATTAAAGTATAATGTACACAGAGAAAAAGGAACAGCTCATAGGTAAATAACTTGCTGAACTTTCATAAAGTAAGCACACCTGTGTAGCAATTGCCCAGCTTAAGAAGTACAATGTTAACACATTCTTATCCCATGGTGGCCAACTGGCCCTTCGCAATTGGCAGTCCTAGTGAGGCCCCTTGGTTATGGTCTCCTGCAGGATGGCCACCTTTCCTTTGAGTCCTCACCTGGGTTGGTAACATAGTCATGGTTGTCTCTCCCACTAGACTCGAGGCTCCTTGAGGGCGAGAGCATGGTGGTTGAGTTCATCCTTGGGTTACATTCTGGGCTTGGGCCACTCATCATGACTGATCCACTGACCATCCAAGGTAGAAGCCACTCTTTTGACTATGAACTTGACCAATCTACATGCTTCCTGGTTACATGCAATTTCTAAATGTCCAGCAAATACTTACTGAAGTAATGAATAAATAAATATTAGCTGGTCTCAATTTTAATTCCATGTAACAGTTTAAGCCAGCTGAACTGAATGGAAGCAAGCAGTTATTGTGGTCACCCTTTAATCAATTTATTCAAAAGCAAAGTTAAAGTAGATATGATACATAAGTTGTTGTTGTTCCCCCCGCCCCGCCCCAAGAGTCTTTGAGTATGAAGAAGCTGGGAAAGCAGCATTTGGCAAAGGGATGATTTTCCCTTTTGTGGTCACATTTTGGCTGCACTTCTTGCTTAGGCCTAGTTTTATTATTTTTTTTAAATTACAGTGTTATTGATGTAGCTCATATGCCATACAATTCACCCATTTAAAGAATATAATTCAGGGTGTTTTATTAGATTCATAGATGTGAACAATTATTACCAAAGTCATTAATTACTCTCCCACATCTACAAGAACAAAATTCCTACCCGTAAGCAGTCACTCCCTTATACTTACCCTCACAGTGTGAGCCATTCCCTCACACTTACCCTCTGCACTCCTAGGCAGTCACTAGTCTACTTTTTATATCCATAGCCTTGCTTATTCTGAACATTTCATATAAATGGAATAGTATATATCTTTTGTGGCCAGCTTCTTTTACCTTGCTTAATATTTTCAAGATTCATCTATGTTTCAGTATATTTCAGTACTTCATTCCTGTTTGTAGATGAATGTTACTCCATTCTATTTAAAGTAGCTAATTTAAAATCTTTGTCCAGTTAGTTTGTCATCTGGGTTTCTCAGGCAGTTTCTATTGATTGCCCTTTTTTTCTGTGTATAGTCATACTCTAGTTTTTTTTTTTTTATATGTTTCCTAAATTTTTGCTGAAATCTGTACATTTAAAAATACAATATGGCAAGTTAGGAAATTAAATTCTTCCCTCTCTTCCCCTTCAGAATTAGTTTTGTTGTAAATGTTGTAAATGTTGTTTGTTTAATGACTTTTCTGAACTAATTCTGTAAAGTCTGTGTTGTTTGTCATGTGTGGCTACTGAAATCTCTGCTTAGTGGCTTAGTTGTCAGTTAATGAATGGAGAATTTCTTAGATAAGCCTTCTAGTCTTTGCCAAAAGGATATGTGTTCATGTTAGGGCACAAACTTAACACTAAGCCAGGCAATACCCCTCCCTCCTTCTTTTGCCTTCACTAGCTTGTGTAGTTCCTTCAAGTTAGCCAGAGATGAGAGGTCTTCCCAAGGGTCTTCTCAAGCCTTTTCTGAGCATGTGCACAGTCCTCTACATGCAAATTGTTTTCTAGATTCCCAGGAATATGTCAGAAAATTTCCAGGTCCTCATAGATATCTCACTCTTTAGGTTTTCCTTTTAAAATTTTTGGCTAGTCTAATGTTTGCTCCAACTGCTATCCACCACCATAGACAGCATGAATAAGCATTTTGTTTTTAATTGTTTTTCTTATTTGGCAACCACTGAGTCAGATCAAATACAGACAGCCTTGCAAGCCTGCAGATCTTCTAAGAAATCATCAAACCAATAAAATTATGACAATTCTTTAGGACTGTAGTTTTGAAAGAGCTCTAGCTTTGCTGTGCTCCTCGTGACAGTCAGGCAGCTACTTTACACTGAGAATGTGGGGTGTTATTTTTTAAGACTATTGTGGAGCTGGAGAGTGGGGAATGGATTGAAGGTAGGTTAAATTGCATCAGGGCTCACTGTTCTTAATGGGATTCACTTGTTCTCTTTGAATAAATACCCTTAATAATAAACTCTGATTAATTTCCAGTGAGGTCCATTTTGGACATTCATTGTTATTCAGTATTCAATTGTGTCCGACTCTTTGTGACCCCAAGGATTGCAGCACTTCAGGCTTCCCTGTCCTTCACCATCTCCCAGAGCTTGCTCAAACTCATGTCTACTGAGTCAGTGGTGCCATCCAACAATTTCATCCTCTGTCATCCCCTTTTCTCATGCCTTCAATCTTTTCCAGCATCAGGGTTTTTTCCAGTGAGTCAGCTCTTTGCATTAGGTGGCCAAAGTATTGGAGATTCAGCTTCAGCATCAGCATCAGTCCTTCCAGTGAATATTCAGGATCGATTTCCTTTAAGACTGACTGGTTTGATTTCCTTGTAATCCAAGGAACTCTCAAGAGTCTTCTCCAACACCACAGTTCAGAAGTATCAATTCTTCAGTGCTCAGCCTTCTTTAAGATCTAACTCTCACATCCATACATGACTACTGGAAAAACCATAGCTTTGACTATGCATGTGGACCTTGCCGATCTTGGTTGGCAAAGTGATGTCTCTGCTTTTTAATAGGCTGCCTAGGTTTGTCATAGTTTTTCTTCTGAAGAACAAGCATCTTTTAATCTCATGGCTGCAGTCACCATCTGCAGTGGTTCTGGAATGCAAGAAAATAAAGTCTGTCACTGTTTTCATTGTTTCCCTGTCTATTTGCCATGAAGTGATGGAACTGGATGCCATGATCTTTGTTTTTTTCAATGTCGAGTTTTAAATCAGATTTTCCACTCTCCTCTCTCACCTTTAGCCAGAGGCTCTATAGTTCCTCTTCACTTTCTGGTGTAAGGGTGATGGTATCTGGGTATCTGAGGTTACTGACATTTCTCCCAGCAATCTTGATTCCAGGTTGCATTTCATCCAGTGCACATTTCTCATGATGGACTCTGCATATAAGTTAAATAAGCAGGGTGACGATATACAGCCTTGACATA